>NC_081431.1:9142666-9510999 GCF_949786415.1 Peromyscus eremicus
AGCTAGTTATATTTGTAATTCCTAGACCTACAGAAAATGAGAGGAAAGTTTGAGCCTCCTCCCCACTGTGGAGAATGTTGGCTATCATTCTATTTCAAGCTGTTGAGTCACATGCCACACGGTCATGGGTGCTACAAGAAGGTCTGAGACAGACACCTGAGCAGAGGAGATAACATCATCACTGATGACTCAGATGGTGGCCTGGACTTGGTGTTCTCATGAGTTCTTCTTGTCCCTAGTGGGTTTATATTACAACTGAGGAATGCCCAGATTAGGAAATCAGAGCCTTCAAAAGTGACTGTTCCAGCTGCTATCAAATCTCACCCTAAAGGGAGAGACTTGAGTGAATTTTCTTATTCTGAACAAAAGTGCTCCCTGTCCAGAGGCAGATAGTACCATAACATCCAAGATGATTATGCTTATTAAAAAATAATTAAAGTGATCTCCACTAGTTGTAAGTTCATTAGAAACAACAACCAAACAAACCAAGAGCACAGTATCAGTGCCAAGAATATCTTAGATTAAATATAAGGCCACTTGAGTTTGACTGTTCTTGTGATGACTCTGAAGTATAGACATGAGTAAGCAAGAAAGAGCCTTGAAAAGCATCAGTGAAATGATGTTTCCAGCCGTGGATGGACTAAAGTACCAGAGACTGACTGTGAGTGTGTTAGACCTTGCACCTCTGTGGCAGAGAGCCTCCTGTAGACAATTGGAACTGTCTTGGCTCACAGTTTCAGATGGTTTAGTTTCAGACTGGTCCTATGTGTTTGGGAAGAATAACTTTGTGGCAAAGGCATGAAGCAGGGAAACTTCATCTCATAGCACACAAGAAGCAGGTGGGGCAGGGGACCAAGGACAGTATGAACACCCCTGTGGTCTACTTCTCCCATCTAAGACCTCCCTCCCAAAGTTTTCAGTCTCCCAAAGAAGCACGATCACCTGGGTATCAGGTCCCCAGCGCATGATCCCGTGGAGGCGTTTCATATTCAAACTACAAGTTTGGGCTCTTTGGGGGACACAGTTTAGCTGGAGAACAAGTTGGGAGAAGTGTATAGGAAAAGTCTGGGGAAAGAGTGCAATAGCCAGATCCTGTAAGGTCAGAGAAACTGGGACAGGTGTGTGTTCGCAATGAGGGCTTTTAGTCGGTCGATTTTGGTTCTGGCTCTTGCTGTTGGGTGGAAACTCATGTCCTTAGAGGGGAACAAGAGCCTAGGTAAGGGAATGATTTCTAAGCCTTTTAGGCAGGAGATGGTACTGACTCAGGCAGTGGCAGCTAGGCTTGCAGCATGATCAGACATGGTTGTAAATCATACTGTTGGATTAAGAAACAGAGTTTATCTTTCATTATAACACATTCCACTTCAAAATTTCCAAACATATCTCTTAGCCCTGGTAAGATATTGGTAGCACAGTCATGTTTTCTCACTTCTGTATGATTGTCACTTGGGCATTCTGTCCCTCCCTAGAGCCCTTAGCCTTGCTTTCTAATGAAGCACATGCCTGCTCTCACTGTTGTGAGTCTTAAGGTCATTATCACTAGTCCTGGGCTCTCTTACCAGCCTCCATCCTCATCTATTCTTATTCCTTCTGTGAGTTATCATGACTTACTTCTATGGATCTGTTCAGTTGCTTTTTCCAGTCACTGTGAGTTTCTTGACAGCCTCCTTGTTCATGATTGTATTCTAGGAGTTCATGGGTCTATTCCCAGTCCTCAACAACAATATCTGGTCCTCTGGGGCCAAATACATGTGGATACAATGCTAAGGACTTTTCCTGTGTTAATGTATTGAATCCTCCCAATGGTCTGATGAAGCTGAGCCTGCCATGATTCACCTTTTATAGGTGGAGGACTTACAAAGCCCGGAGGGCACTCCTCTGGACTTCCAAATCCAGTGAAGAGGTAGCTAGGATGAATCTCTGTCTTCAGTCTGTGCTGTTCACTACCCCATTAGTCAGTAACGAATGAATGACCCACACAAATGAATGTGCTTAGTCCTCCGCTAGCTCTCAGTGACATTTTCAATTTCTCTTTTTTTTTCATTTGAATTGTGTCCCTTTACAAATAAGAGAAAAATCAAGATGGCTATTAGCTCTGAATGTAACATTACTAAAATGACTGCATGGAGAGGAAGCCATTTTCTAACTTACGTTTTTAATTATCTCTTTTTTGAGAATGTTGTACATAAGCACTGTATTTTCCTTGTTCCCTCCAGTTCCTGCTGAGGCTGATGAAGCTGAGCTTTATTCTACTTGTCAAAGACACCTGTGTTTACCCCTCAAAAAATGAGAAACATTTTTACTTTTTCTGCCCTTATTCCCTCATTTCTACAAACCATAGGATGCTTTGTACTCAGTGAATTCTACTACTTTTAACTTGCCAAGTTTATTGACTATAGAATCTCTTAAATTATTTTATGATAGTCTTCAGCAATGAAAAAAAAGCAACCTATAAAAATAAAAATATTTACAGCAGTTTTCTCCATTGCTCACTCTTTGCTGATTCATCTACATGCTCTGTCATGACTAGGTACATCTAAGCCAGACTTCCCTCCTACCTCTGGGCCCAGTAGCCCCTCATCTTGGCCCAGTACCAACTCAATACCTATTTGTTCAATTCACGTAAATTTGACCATGGATCTTGTTTAGTGAAATCATATAAAATGCATCCACCTTGGACTGGGGAAAGAGCTCAGTAGCAAAGTGCTTGTCTTAGAAACACGAAGGACCGAGTTCAATGACCCAGAATGTGTATAGAAGGCAAGAGTGTTGTGGCCTGTAATCCCAGTGCTGCGGGGATGGAGACAGGTAGGTCTCTAGGGCTTTGCTGGCCAGTTAACCTAATGGGTGGTTGAGAGACCATTGGGAGACTCTGTCTTAAAAATGCCAAGTAGATAGCAACAGAGAAATTACAGTCTAGGTTGTCATCTGCCCCTACATGCTCATGTACACATATATGTACATATCCCTCTACATACAGAGAGAGAGACAGAGACAGAGACAGAGACAGAGACAGAGAGACTGAGAGAGAGACAGAGAGACAGACAAAGAGACAGAGAGACAGACAGACAGAGACAGAAACAGAGACACAGAGACACACGCAGATAGCATCCAACTGCTCTGGCTAACAGCTTCTTGGGCTATGGCTGTCCGGGAAACAGCTGCATGGACAACCTGTGGCAGGGCAGGGGTAGTTTCCAGCACTGTTCTCATGCCAACCCATCCACACCATGTTTCCACTCTGACTCCCTGGCCTTCTACCTTTGGTCATGCTGTGGCTGGTCTCCTGCTCAGCCCCTCCAGAGTGAGTCACTGTGTTGACCTACTTTTCAGGCTCCCCGCCTTCCTCTTGCTTCCCAGACTCTGACAGGCATTCCCCTTCCTTGGCACTGAGCTTCTGTGGACAGATACCTGGTAACAGCCCGTCTTGGCATCAGCTGGGGAAAACTCACCCTCCTGTTCTCCTCTATCCCCACTCCACATCTCTCTTCTCTTCTGTGTTCACTACTGCCAGCCCCGATGGGGCTTGCTCCAGGCTGGAATGATCTACTTTCTCCAACTGCCAAATTCATCTCTGCTCTTACAACTCCAAGACTGGTTGCTTTTTAGCAACAATCTTGCCTATTCTAAATGTATGTCAAGCTATCCTGAGGACACTTTTTGAAATCAAGCAAACCTTACCTGTATCACATCTGCTTCATGCCAAGAGTTGTGTATACCACTAAGTGTCAGTTATACTCATCAAGGTCATTTCTACCAGGCCTCCTCCTTGTGTCTCCTACCATAGTTTGGCCTTTAATGTGCCTATTATAGCCGGTGTGTTAAATGCCAGCCTGTGGGGTGTTAGGAGTTGATGAAACTTTTAGAAGTTGTGTGGCCTTCTAGAAAAGTAGGTCACTGGGGATGTGCACTCAAAGGGCAAATGGGGTCTTGCCCCTCCCTCCTGCCCATCATGAAATGAGCAGGTTTGCTCCACCCTCTAACACTCTTCCATAGTGTCTGCTTTGTCTCTGGATCAGTTGACCGTGGACTGAAACCTTTGAGACAATGAGCCCAAACAAACCTTTTCTTCTATGTTCCTTATCTCGGGTATTTTGTTCCAGGCACAGGAAGTTTGTGTTCCTTCTAGATGAGCAGACAAACAAACAAAAACCAAGTGTGAACTGTGTATACATGCTGATAACATCTTCTAATTCTGACACCGTCACTTTCTGGAGGATGTTTTTCTTTCTCCTTTCCTTAAAATAACCTGGACCCCCACCTCCACTGCTTTCTCTCTTTAAAAGCTAATATTCCAAGCACATAGGAAAAAAACTTGGAAAATTTCTCCTTGTGTACACCCCTCATCAGAATTAATTTTCTTCTGAAGATGGTGACCTTTTAATTGCCTGCTATTTTCTTGATCTATACTTCCTTCTTCAAGGTCCAGCATTTCAGAGTGCTACCAACACATTGCTAGTCTTTTTTTCCCCTAAGTGATTGTGAGAAGTAATTGTTAAGAAAACACAATTAATAGGTTGCTCATAGAAAAATAATTCCACAGGACCACATCAGCAAGAGAAAAACTGTCTTTGAGTCTCTTCTTTGGTGGTGATGATAATGGTGATTGTGATGATGATGGTGATGATAGTAATGATGATGGTGTGAAGATAATGTGATTGTAGTAGTGATATTAACAACAGTGATGGTGATGGTGGTTATGATGATGATGGTGATGATGATGCTGATGATTGTAATGGTGATAATGGTGACTGATGATGATGTTGATGATGATTGTGATGGTGATGACAATGGTGATGATGATGGTGATGATAATGGTGAATTATGATGATGATAGTGATAATGATGGTGATAATTATAATGATGATGGTGATAGTGACAATGATGATGATGATTATGATGATGATGATGATGATGGTGGTGGTGGTGAATGATGATGATGATGATGATGATTTGAGACACAGAATTTTGAGGCAGATTCCATCCTTTAGTTTTTTAACTTCCATATTATTCAGGCACTGTTTTGAACTCTCTTCTGAATTCATCCAAAGGTCACAACTTTTTCCTCATGTTGAACAAGCACTTGGAATAAAGCCAGCTCATAACATTGCAAGATTGGAAGAAATCTTCAAGTTTATCCCATACAACCACAATCAATTGTCCTGGACTCCTTTCTCACATTCCTGCTGAGAGGGTGGTCTGGCTGCTGGAGATGGTTTGTTCTCAGAAGCATTAGGAGTTCCTTTTTTCATTATCTTTCTCCTCATTCCTGGAGCAAAATGAACTTTACTGTGGTTGGGTGACTGAATACTCCTGGGGGTTGGAGGTAGGAACTACAACACAGGCCAGCTAAGTCCAGTTGCATAAAAGACTGCTCTTGCTGGGATGAAGCCAGTCTAGAGACTATTCACTGGGATGTGTTTAAATCTGAATTTTATCAAAGTGAGCTGGTGAGAGCCTCACTTTTCCTTGTGTTGTAAATTAACAGCTCTGCATACTTTAGGAGCAATGAGCCTAAACAAAAAAGAATTTTCTCTTACAGTGGTTTGTGCTAGAGCCAATAGGAGCTGGAGCACATACTGTGTGCAGAGGGATTTACTGAATTTTAGTGCAAGTCTCATGCTGTTCCGCTTAGTGTGGTAGCCTGAGCCCCTCTGTGGTCCCAGGACTAGCCCTAAGCCAATGCAACCCCAAGCTAGATCTAGCCTCTTTCTTTCCTTCCCTAAAGGCTCACCTTTAACAACTGACACTTCACATGCCTTTTTGTTTGTTGTCATTGTTCTCTTGCACTGATCACTAAAATGAATAGATAACTTCCTCATATTCTCATTTAACCTTTCACTTTCTGTGCTAGAGCTTGAACCCAGAGCCTCATACGGGCTAGACAAACATTTTGTAACTGAGCTATACCCCCACCTCTTTCCTTCTCTTTTTCCTTTGAAACAAAGTCTTACTGAGTTGTCCCTGTTGTCTGTGAGCTTAATTTCTAGCAGAGACTAGCTCGGAACTTGTAATTCTTTTGCTCCATCTCCCAAGTAGCAAGGGTTACAAGCCTGTGTTATGAGACCCCACTCTGTTTCTTATATAACTAATGTATTAAAAGTTAACCTCACCTGTAGGAGGACTGAAGTCATTTGGTGAATAATATCTTGCATAAAACACATCTTAATGTGAAACAATCTCTCTCTCTATGGCTCTCTCCTCTCTTTTCCCCCTCCCTCCCTCTCTCCCTTCCTTTCTCCCTCCCTCCATCTCTCCCTCTCTCCTTCCCTCCCTCTCTCCCTCCTTTCATCTCCTACATTTTACTGGCCAACATTCTAAAGGGGAACATTTAAAGTAAGAGCACATGAATAACTCATCTTCAGAAGGACTGGCTGGGAATTCCTGACAGCTCATGGTTCCGTGATGGGTGGTCTCCAAGCTGGCCCACAGAACCACACTCTTCACAAAGCCCCAGACGATGGGATGGGTGGGTGTGAATAGGAGACTCCTGACTCATTCAGGGGTGAGCCGGAGTTGGGTGATCTAGAGCAGGTGGGAGGGATGTTTTTTGTTATTCCATGTCCATAGGTAACAGGCAACAGAATGACAAGTAGAGCTCTAGGGTCCAGGAAGATTCAGTGTCTGCCTGGGGAGAGCTAACAACAAAGTAGGGCTGTTTGGATAGGAAGCCCTAGACATTCCAGTTAGGAGTAGCTCTGGATGTGCCAGGAAGATGTATTCCTGGGCCTCCAATGAGTAGGGATGGTATTAACATACACGGAGTGGATTCATCCACTGTGTCATACTTACATCAAAGTCCAGACTTTAACATATGTATTTTAGTGTTTCATGAGGAAATTTGAAACTACTTAATTATTCATTGGTTGTGAGTTCTCCCTGAGGAGATGGAATGTGGCTACCATAGAAATAACCTATTTTGGTCAGACTCATAAGTTTCCAAGTGTTCCAAAATTTGATTTCTTCAGAGGTAGAGTAGTTTGTTGTGGGCTTTCACACTATACCACCATAGTATAGAAATAATGAAACTAAATTGATATATCCTATCATACTAGTCTATGAGTGAAATAAGTTCTTTTAAATGATGTTTCTTGGGCTGGAGAAGTGCTCAGTGATTAAGACTATTGTTGTTTGGGTCCTCAGGCAAGCTTTATTAGGGTGCATGATATGTCACCACAGATTATTGTCTTCTTTTTCTGAAGACCCAAGTTCTATTCCCAGCACCCACATGGCAGCTTACCACTGTCTGTAACTTCAGTTCCAGTGGATTCAATGCCCCCTTTTGACCTCTGTAGGCACACTTGGTGCAGAGACATGCATGATGCAAACTATCCATACATATAAAAAGTATTTTTTTAATAAAAAAAAATGTTACCCTGGGCTGGAAAGATGGCTCAGCAATGAAAGGCACTTACTGTGTTCTCAGATACTTGAGTTCTGTTCCCAGCACCCATATCAGGCAGCTTACAGCTGCCTATAACTTCAGTTCCAGGGGAATTTGATGCCCTCTACTGGTCTCCATGAGCACCTGCACCCACGTGCGTCTATAGAAACATAGACACATACATATAAATAAAATAATAAAATAAATCTGAAGTTCAAAAGTATTGTTCTATGAGTCCACTGATGACCTTTCTAGAAGATTAAAAGAAATCAGGACCATATATATACATATATACATATACACACACACACACACACACACACACACACACACATATATATGCCAAGTTTATGTGCATGTAAAAATCTGAGAAATAATATGTGTATACTTAAGCAAATTATGTATTCATACGTACACATGTGTAAAATGTATATTTGAGTTTTTGAAAACACACACATGCATCAATCAAGATCAAGCCCTCAGTCAGACCTGCTCCATGGTTTAAGGAGAGGTAGAAAGGGTGGCACCTTTACTGAAAGGACAGTCCTCATGTCATTCCACATGGACTTCAGGGGTATCTGAGTCTTTATGGTCTTCTCAAAGGATCATTGGCCAAGTTTTCATATCACAGGCAGTTGAGGAAAACAAATGACCTCTGGCCGCATACCTTACTTTCCAACCTTTCTGAGGCTGACCCGTCACAGGCATTGGCAGCAACAAAACCAATGAGCACCTAGAACAAGCAGGACTTTGAAGACAGATGGCCTTATGTTTTAGTTCTTGTAAGAAATGAGCAATTCAAAAATATTTTCTTTTAACTGAGTTAAAAATAGTTGAAACTGAAATAGCTCATCCTATGAAACACTTACGGGAGTAAAATGTGTATTTTACTCCCCACCCCCCTCTTTTTTCCCTCAAAAAAATGTGTTGTATTAGAGGAGTCAGGCCATGGCAGCCAGGATGGAATGTTAACCATGCCACTGGATGGCAAATTGGAGGGAAACTTGCCTTTCATCTTAATTATAGGCTGGACAGGAAAGTGCTCTGTAGTCTCCTGCTCAGAGCAGAGGAACTTTCCCAGGGTATTTTTCTTCTGCATTTCTGACTCTTATTGGATTGGAAGCTTATCCATGTGACCCAGCAGGGTCCACTTGCCATAATAAGTCTAAAAATATGACAGAAATGTTTTCTTTAGTACAGTCTATGAGTGTCAAACACAAATGTGATGGCTTTCCCCCTCCTCTTATGATTCTGCTTCACCTTTTCTCAGAGAACACCTCTTTGTTACAAACCCATTCTCTCTCAATGTTATTCTTCTGATAGATTCCATAAGCTGAGGTTTGTTTGTCCATGGAATGATTGTAGAACTTTATTGTGTGTCATTGGAAAACAGAGATTTTCTTCTCTCTGCATGAGTATGTTTCCAATGACTCACCTCCAGTCTACTGACCTCAAAGCCTTTTTCTACAGTGGGAATGTGTTGGCTCTGAGTCACCTCTTCTCTGCTCAGATGTTCTCAGAAGCAGTGAGTTGCATCTAGGGATGGCCAGTGACTCTCTGAGTCTAGCTAACTGGTTTTAAATAAGATAATTAAGTGATCAAAAGCATATCTTTGGAAAAGAAAAATTGGGCTAAGGCAATTGGAAGCTATGGTGATCTTTGGTAGACTTTATTTCCCAACATTATTTCATCAGTAAATTAGTTATATCAGGTTGTTGCAAAAAGGAAATGTAAGAATGCATTTGATGTATTTAGCAGTATTGGGGTTATTCTAATATGAAAGCCCATATCCATCGGCTCACAGGCAATCTACTGAAACAAGCATCTTAAGTAGTGTTCTATTTTCATTTCTGTTACTATGATAAAATAGCCCAAGAAAAAGCAGCTTATGGGAAAAGAATTTCATTTTAGCTTACTGTTCCAGGTTACAGTCCATCATAGGAAGGAAGTCAGGACACTGGAGACTTGAAATAGCTAGTTAAATCACACCCACAGTCAAGAGCAGAGAGAAATGAATACATGCACGCCATTTGCTTGCTTGAATTCTCTATCCTTATGCAATTCAGGACCCTCCTGCTAGGGAGTAGTGCTGCCCACAGTGGGCTGGGTCTTTCTGCCTCCATAAAGTTAAGACAAGCTCTCATAGATACGCTCCTAGGCCAAACCGAGGTAAACAACCCCTCATTGAGGCTTTCTTCCCAGGTGATCCTAGGTTGTGTCAAGTTGACAACTAAAGCCTAATACCACAGGTAGATTACATAATTCCATGTGTAAAGATGCATATGATGACCCAAATCCAGGAAAAATAACAACTACATGTTCTCCCTCATATGTGGATCCTAGATCATGATATGTTCATGAGTATAGGTGAACAGCTGTAAGAGGAATATAACATTTATAAAGGCAATCAATAATAGTAGATGATGAGGAAGGATGGCATGTAGGCAAAAGGACACAAGGAGTCATGGAAGAGGATATAAAGCTAATTGCTTTTCTGATTTAAACTCTCTCAAAGCTGTTTTTGTTTATTTTATTATTATTTTCTTTGTGTGTGTAATAAGTGCTTTCTTTCAGATAAGTGCTTAAAAATGCAATTGATCAGGAAAGTGTAAAACCCCAAGTGAAGCTCCATGACTTCAGAATGGCCATCCACTCTAACTATGCAGAAGTTCACGGAGATGCATAGAGTTTGGGACTGGGCAAGCTTTTGTTTGAATGACTACTTTAATCTAGTTGTGTGATGTTTTCATTTGTGAGTTTATTACAATAAAGTGATCTTAGTAAAATAGATGACCAAATCACAGCATGGTGGGAGAAGAGTAAGGAAAATGTTCCACCCCTACTCAAGGAGCTACTGGCAATTGATAGCTGCCAGAAAAGGAAGGGTCAGCTTTCTCTAAGAGTGTACGTAGCCCCTGGCAAGTGGACTAAACTCCAGCGGAAGACCATCTACCACAAATATTTTAGCAATATATATTTGCCTTGATGAGAAGACAAAAGACACAAAGTTGGCTGTAAAGGGAGGGGGTGTGGATCTGGGAAGAGCAGAGAGGAAGAGGAGTGAACATGATTAAAACACATTGTGCAAAATTCTAAAAAATACTACACACACACACACACACACACACACACACACACACACGATGCTTTCATTTTGATAAGAGCAGTGTCTCAGTATTTTGATTCCTAGACACTATTTTCACTCAGTCTGCTTGGACCAGTAGTTCTCAACAAGGGTCATTTTTTGCCCACCAGAATACATTTGGCAATGTCCAGAGATGGGTCTGGTTGGGTTACCTTCATAATGGTGGTTATGCTTAGCATCTAGAACAGAGGGACTGTCCAAGACAGCCCTCTACAACCAAGACTTATCTGGATTAAAATGTCAATAGTGTAGAGACTGAGAAACCCTGATCTAGAATGCAAACTTCATTGTCTGTCGTTTGGTCTAGAATCCTGCCAAAGATATTGAAAGAAACACGCCTACCTATGAAAATTTCTCCATTCTTCATTTATTCTAGGTCAGTTTTGAATACTGCCCTGATTTGAACTCAGTGTTGTTGGTGCTTGAGTTAGGGTCTTGGGTTTCTTAAGTCAGTGATCTTCCAAAAAGGTTGTGAGAGTAGGTAATGGGAAAGGGACAGATGAAAGAATTAGTTAAATCTTTCTGATGGTAAAGGCATGCGTTTGTCCAGAAATAAAGTATAAACTCAAACATTCTGGAGGCTTAGGGAGAATTTTCCACGCTAAATTCATCCCCAAAGCAAGCTGATATTTTCACTGATTTAAAGGGGTTTTTATATCCATGGTGATATGTGTAGAAACTACCCTGTCTGCTGAATAGCTGCCTCCTTCTCCCAAGCCAGAGAATGTCAGACACCAGGGATGGAGAAAGCCAGGGTCAAGCATGCAGAAACAATCCTCATTTAAAGAAAGATAAAAAGATTTATTTTTGTTTTTGGACTTAAAGCTTAAGATTTCTCTTTTAATTTTGTAAAGGTATTACTCTTCTAATTCTGTCAAAGTTTTAGCCTCCTACCTTTGAAGCTCCAAACCTTGACTTTTCCTTCTGCTTTATGTTTTGATTTTGACCTTTGGTATCGGCCTCTGTCAAACTGAAAGTCAGCCTTCAGTTTAGGGGTCCAAATGTACATGTAGACACATACATAGCCGGTATCATTTCTAGTCCATTTCCCCATGTCTGTGTATGAAATGTTTTTAAGTTAATTCTATTTCTTACTCACTCCCCATGAGCAATTTGCTCATAGTAGTTTGTCCTCTGATGTTCCCAGGACCACTACAGCCAACTAAGAGGGCTTCTCTCTTGGGATTCTGAGGCTCATTATTATAAAAACAGACTCAAACAGAAGCTCAAGGATAATTTTATTAGCTATAAAAGATGAACTGTAGGGCGGGCAAGCTGCAGCTCTCAGCATGGTGATCACCACATGGTAGAGACGACGTGGAGGTCAGCCACACAGCAGAGACACGGCATGGCCGTCACCACATGGTAGAGACAACGTGGAGGTCAGCCACACAGCAGAGACACGGCATGGCCGTCACCACATGGTTGACGCAGGGAAGGGAAGCTTTAGAGAAAGATGGAGGAAGCTCAACGTACCCAAGAAAGCACACTTAGACTTTCGTTAGCATCAGAAAGAAAAGACAGACGAGAAGAAAAACAAAAAGTCACACGTTATTCGTAATAGCAAATCTCTGTCTACCAGTGGCCTGTCTAAAAGGAATCATCCATGGACATATGACAATATGTTAAAATACAAAGCAAATATTTTCAATTCTAAGTCACCATGGCTTTATATTATTCAAAGTCTAGGAGAAGAAAAGAATACTTTTCTAAAGTGGTCTGCACTGTGAACAAATGCTACCGATGGGCAGATAGGCAAGTTTGATCCGGTGTCTCTATTGGTGTCTATATCATGTGCCTTGATTTTGGCCTTGACATTGACTTTGAAGAATTCTGAATTGTGCTAGTTAAAATGTAGATGCCTGGCTGGAGAAACAGTGCAGCAGTTAAGAGTGCTTCCTGCTCTCTAAAAAAGGACCTTAGTTCAGATCCCAGAACTCACAATCACCAACCCCAGCTCCAGTGGATCCCTGGCCTTCTCCAGCTACTCTAAGCACTTGCACAAATGTGTGCACATTTACACACAGACACAAACACACAAAAGTGCATATCTACACACAGACATAAACACACAAGTGTGTGCATATCTACACATAGACACAAACACACAAAAGTGCATATCTATACACAGACACAAATGTACATAATTAAAAAATCTTTAAGATGTATTGTGTTGTGTCATGATGAGGAGGAGAAGTGTGAAAAGTACTAGAATTCTGATAGCTTATATTATTTTTTTCCTTCTCTTTCTCCTTCCTTTTATGCTTGGGTCTTCTCTATGCTTTTTAGACTGTAAGTGTGCAGAGAAGGTAACCGTTTCTTGACCATTTGTAATTTACTGTGGTCGTGGTTTGTTGCCTCTCATAGGCACTCAATAAATATCTTGTTCAGGTAGCAATAAAGTGACAAATAGTGAAATTTCTTCTTCAAACATCCAGTTTGGTTTCTGAAATAGTTAACATATTTCTAGATCTTTAAAAAAATGAACAAATATATGTGGACTAGACATATTAAACATTCCCCAGAATATCCTGGCTCTGGTTACCCGAAGTCATCGCTGGGTCAGGCATTCACCAGAGGTCAGAACTTGCAGAGTGCCGCTTTGAAGCCGCTGCATGTGGCTGGAATTTTGAGTTACTAATAATTCAGGAACACTTGATCTCTTTCCTTATTCCTGCCCAGATGAGTCATTTTCTTGGTCGTTTACCTTGAGCTCCTCCTGTTCTTCCACAGCAGACTAGCTGGCATGGAAATTTGTTCCCATCTGTATTTCATTTAGAAATATATGCCTAAATGCATTTTTCTTCCTTATTATCCCTTTTTCTCAGTTTTTCGTTTCTCTGGCCCTGCTGGACAACCCCCAACCCCAACCCAGGGAAATTTCTTCCAAAGGGAGTTAGTTCTGTACCTCTCATGTAGCCGGGGGCCCCAGGTTGGACAGAATCCACTATATAAGAAGACAGCAACCGAGAGACAAACTGTTGTTTTCCTGACAGACGCCCAGTGGCCCCACGTCTCAGAGCTTCATTTGTTTCCTAAATCCCCAGGGAAAGATCTGACTCAGCAGAGTTCATCCCTGAGGCGTCTTCAGCAACAGGGCTGCTGGTCTTGGCTCGGGGGTCAGCCTAGTTCTTCAGCAGACACTGTCCCGGCCAAGGCCAGATCAGCACTGGGCACCACCACAGGGCTGCCTACCAACCAGCGCCTAGAGGAGCCCTGTCTCCAGCCTTGGCACCGCCTGCCCCCTGATCTGATTGGGTTTTTTGTTCATGCCGTACCCTCAGAGTACGAGGTACGACTCCCACCTCCTTGCTTCCTCTTCTCTGCTTTCTTCCTTCCCCATCATATTTTCTTTCCTCTTCTTCCTCCCTTCCCCTCTCTTTCCCTTCCATCTCCTCCCCTTCTGTCCCTTCCCCTCCCCTCCCCTCCCTTCTCTTCTTCCTTCCTTTTCTTTTCTTTGTTCTTTTTCCAATGGTTTTGTTCTTTTTCTTGGTTGGAAGTAATCCAGTCAAACTACATTTAGAGAAAGCCACAGTGCCCTGCCATTACCACCAGACAGAACAGGAAAAGCGACTACTACTTATTTTAAACCATTTCTGTTCTAAGAATTCTACCACTACTTTTCTTTCTTTGTGAACCTTGGCTCTGGGCAAGTGCTTGTTTGCACAGGTTTGACTCAAAGCTTTTTCTTCCCGAGTCTGTGTGTTTGCGGGAAGAACAACTGGTTAATAAACACAGAGTCATTGCTAAGGACTAAGTGCTGGGCCTCTCTTCCAACTGATCCCAGTGTCATGGCATTTGGAGGGAGGCCTTGGGCGATGACCAGGTGATACAAGATGAGTTCTTATCAGTGGGCTTAGTGCTCATGTGAGAGAAAACTCTGGAATCACTCTGTGAAGACAGAGGAAAATATGGTACAAACGGGAATAGTCAGTATGTGAAAAAAGTTAAAGTCAGGGAAACCAGACAACTAGAAAAACTAGGAAAATGCTTGAAATTGGTTTCACTGGGAAAGTACTAGTTTTTCTCTCTCTCTCTCTCTCTCTCTCTCTCTCTCTCTCTCTCTCTCTCTCTGTCTCTCTCTGTCTCTGTCTCTCTGTCTCTCTCTCTCTCTCTCTTGTTTTTTGAGACAGGATTTCTCTGTGTAGCTTTGTGCCTTTTCCTGGAACTCACTTGGTAGCCCAGGCTGGCCTTGAACTCACAGAGATCCGCTTAGCTCTGCCTCCGGAGTGCTGGGATTAAAGGCATGCACCACCACCGCCCGGCGAGTTTCTCTTTTTATGATATTTTTATCTATTCTTTGAAAATTTCAAACATGTATACAATGTATCTTGATCAAATCTACCCATACCCCCTGCTCCAGTTCTTCCCAGAACCCTCTCATCACCCCCCACACAAGTTCATGCCTTCCTTTATTTGTTTATTTACCTGCTGACTTTAATTAATGAGGGCCCATGCATGTGGATATGGGGTCACCCACTGGGGCAGGGACAACTTACCAGTGGCCATACTTTCAAAGAAGAGCGAATCTCCTTGCCCCAGAAGCCATCAACTACAAGCAGCTCCTCAGGTAGAGGTGGGGCCTTGAAAACCCCTTTTTTCCCATGCCGTACTTTGGCTGTCTATATCTTGTGCACATAACTGCAGATGCTGTGAGTTCATGGGTACATCAGCCATGGTGTGGTCAGCATTTCACAGCGTCCATCCCCATCCTCTGACTCTTTTTTTTTTTTTTGTACTCTTTCTTCTGAGATGTTCCCTGAGCCTTATGGAGTGAGGGTTGTTGTTCTACGGCTGGGCACTCACACTCTCTTCTTTTCAGCATTTTGAACAGTGACAGTGTCTCCCCATGGGCCTATGACATCCTTAGACATGGACTGTGACCATGTTTACAGTGTCAGGCATGAATTCTTTCCTGTGGAGCAGGCCTCAGATCCAAACAAGAGAGTGGTTGTTTACTCCCATACACAGACTTGCCACTGTTGCATCAGCGGCGTATCTTGCCAGCAGATAAGGATCCTAGCATGCAGCATTCAGTTCTGGATAAAAGCACTGATGTCTGTTCTCCCCACTGCAGCCTGTGTGGTGATTTCTAGCACTATGAAAGTTGGCCTTCAAGGAGAGAGCTTATTGTCAGTTCAAGATGGATTTCTCTGTTTTCTTGTAGTCAAAGGGGGCAGTGTCTTCAGCAATAGGGTCTTATCAGTATGGTGGGCAACCAAGAGCAGAAACACTAGTTTGCTTTGGGTGCCTCTGGGGCCTCCCTGGTCTATAACTGATAAGGAGGCGTGGTTGTTTGAATGAGAAATGTCCTCCATAGGCACATGTATTAAACATTTGGTTTCCAGTGCAAAACACCAAGCAGGGAGGCAAAACTGGGTATGGTGTCCTAAATGTGTAATCTCAGCACGCAGGGGGAGAGGACAGGCAAATTCCTGGGGCTCAGGGGATGTTCTAGGCCAGTGAGAAATGCTGCTCAAATGAACAGCCAAACAAATAAACAAACAAAACAGCAGGTGAGAGGTCATCTTGTGGCCCCCCCATGCACTCAAACATACAAACATGTGTAAACACACATACATAGCCACAAGAGTTGACAGGTTATGTATGCTTTTTCTTTTTCCTTTTCTTTTTCCTCTCACTAATCATCTATTTCTTCATTTATTAGTCAGAACAAGAACATTTCACAACTTGATTAACCCCTTGATATTCACACACACACACATGAACAGCAAGGAGCCAAGGATGTAATACACATTGGTATAATAATACATGGTATATGTCCAAAGTAATAATTCATGAACTCTGAAAACCTTTAAACATAGTCAAGTAGCTACAAAATTATTTCCATCTCAATATCTGAAGAACAAAACAGAGCAGACATCTCTCTTAAAGGAGACACTTTTATTATCTGAAGATCACGTGAAATCTGGTACCCTAAGGTACCCTAAGGTACCCATTTGACTTCTGAGGGAAGGTAGCTGTTTGGGAGGGATAGAATCCTAAAACTATCTGCCTTTGTGGAAAAGAAGCAATTCTTCTTTCCCCTGGAGGGCCTTTGGGAAAACGTGTATCCAGTCATCCCTGTGGGGCCAGCACTTCAGAAACAGTATAGGAACCGCGCGCACTTCTGGGAGTTCACTGAGCCCCACAGTCACCCTGTCCCTGTGGGCACCGAGTTCCTCAGTCCTCAAATGGTAGCTGTTTCCAGAAGCTCTGGGGCTGAGGCTGACTCACCTCCCTGCCAGCACACCCCTGGAGAGGCCCCTGAGACCTAGGCAGTCGGGAGAATTGGGACAGCCTCTCCTGCTATCAGACAGATCCAAGAATGCGGATGCCACGGTGAGCTCAGCTCTTGAGCCTCTTGTGCTTGACGTGAATAGCGTTCTTTTCACCAGGGCAGAGATGAAGTAGCCGAAGTCTTCGGCAATTAAGAACTCCAGATCATATGTTTGCAGTAGATGTTGAAAACATTTGACTTCAGGGTACAACCTTTTCAAGCCTAGTACTTTTGTTCTAACACTGATGTTGCAAAATAAAGAGCTATTGGCGATTTGGATTTGATTAGGATAGAGAGAACCAAGCTACCACAGTACGATCTCCAGATAAGAGTGTGTTTACCACAGGAACCAGAAATTGACAGTCATTTCTGTTTGTGTAATATGGACTAAATGCAATTCATATTTCAGAGTTGGAAACCTCTTCATTTTCAGTTTTTTTTTTAAATCTCTAAAATGGATATGATAATACTGCACACATAGCCTGTCTCATCCTGTTTCCCTTTGGAATTCAGCAGCATAACCAGGGCAATGAACCGAGATTGAATTTGCTTTTCTCAGAATCTGTTCCTTTCTTTGTGTTTAATTCTGCTTGATTTTTTACATGTGCACCCACATCTTTCCCCATCTCCCTGAAGTACTTTCTCCTCAGTCTCTTTCATTAAAGTCTCAACAGTATCTCCTGCCTTTCCATTCCCCTGGGCTCTGACATGATCCTCTTCCTTGGTCTAATCTACTCTCTATATACATGTTTTAGTAGTGTATATGCTAGGAGACTATTACATACATTTTAAGTGTTTATTACATTCCTATTGATTGAACCACTCATATAAATAAAACAATCCAATCAAGAACTTTTGTATACCATTTATTCATATGAAGAGAGACGTGAGCTGCTGTATATGAGTAGAAGTCAGAGGACATCACATGGGAGATGGGTCTTTCCTACCATGTAGCTCCCAGAGATAGAATGAAGGTCATCAGTTTCGGCAGGCAGCAATTTTACCCACTGAGCTATCTTGCCAACCCACTGTTCTCATTTTAAGTACCTGCTTCTTTGTCGAACCCCTCTACAAATTGCCAGTCCTCAAAGAACACACAGGAGAAAGATCCAGTCATCCCTGTTTCTCTGCTCAATAACCAGCTAGGACGCTGTGGGCATAGTGTGGTTTTTAAAGCTTTTGCTATAGAAGCACAGGACTTGACTTTAATCCTCAGGACCCACTTTAAGCTTATAATCCTAGGTCTGGGGACTCAAATACTGGGGTGTGGGGAGTCCCTGGGACTGAGCCAGTCATCCCAGGCTAATCAGTGATTCCCAGGCTAGTGAGAGACCCTGCTTCAAAACCAACAAACAAAACCCAAAACAAAACAAAACCAGCAAAACAAAACAAAAACAAACCCCAGAAAAGAATGGTGCATAGTTCCTGAGGACTGGCACCCAAGGCTGTCTTCTGGTTTCCACATGCACCTGCACACACATTAACACCTACACACATGCACCCTCCACCCCATCCCATAACAACAAGGGAGAACCCACATGGAAGAAGGCAAGAGCCTTATTTATCTATTGAATTCATTGCTTGTGTGGAAGGCAGATACGACTGTATGATACCTTTGGAAGCCACATGCTCAGCTCCTCACCAGATGAGCATGGATTGACAAATGTGTTAAGGTGAACATGACAAGCCTTTCCTCCTCTTATAAAGTTGAAGAGTTGTCCAAGTTAGGCTGGCCTCAAGGAGACAGGCCACTGTGAACAGCAGCATGACCCTGATAAATGTCTGGGCTGGTTCACGTTTCCGTGATTTCTTTAGGGGTAATAATTTGTGTCATTCTCCTTCTCTCAGGAAAGTTCCTACCTGGAAAGTCATGGTGACAGTTTTGTGGGGGTTCTGCACATGTGTCCTTATGCCTATGAGCCTCCAGAGATTCCTCCCGTCTTACTTCTTTCCTCCAAATACCACAGAAGAGCAACTTCTGCTCTGATGACCATGTTAATTTGTATCAGTAGTTGTTATTTTACATTTAACTGGTCAAATATCACTTCTCTAGTTCTTTCTCTCATAACATCCTTTAGATAAAATAAAATAAAAAACAGAAATTGTTTCATTAGTTATTATGGAAATGGATGCTAATTTGATTGGTATCATACCAGAGAGTGGTTTGATCTTGCCATTGTTTTATTCAAACCCCCCAGGCTGGAGTGGACACACCAGACTCTTGTTCAGAGGCACATTCTTCTTTGAACTTGCCCAGTGACAGGTGACTGTAAATTCAGAGGATGGATACAAACGGCTGAACAGAACAGTTCTTTCTAGATGGCTGTTGCTGTCTAAATTATAAGTTGGGTCTTCTCAGTTTAAAGAAGCAGTTAACTATAGTTGTCTTTGAACATGGCCTGGGTACAGATGTGGAGAATCAGTGGCCCACAGAGAGCTCATCAGCTTTCTCAAGCCTATGTACTGACCCTTCTGGAAAACCTCAATTCAAGGCACAGGGGTTTTCTGTTTTAAAAAAACAAAACAAAACACAATGATTAGTCTTTGAATTTGGAAATCAAGGCTTCGTCATGTGGCTAGAAGGATTTTTCTCACAACTGGAGTAAAACTGCTAGTGACAGAGACACTCATTTAAATTCTGGAGACACAGAAAGGTGAGAGAATGGAGCCAAAGCACTCCACTAAGAAAGCAAGCTGTGCCTCCTCCTCTATTCTTTATCCTGTCAAAACAGGAACCCCAAATCCATGGTTACCTTTCCTTCTTCCTTGTGGACATGCCGTATGTCCAGAATTGTACTTTCTATTCCATTTTATTATTGTTTGAAAGTTCATACATGTGTACAATGTATGTTGGTCATATTCATTTCCTGATCCCTCCCTCAGGCTCTGTCTGGGTCACTCCCTAGCGTGTCTTCCCTCTCCATCTCACTCAACCCAATTAGTGCTGTCCATAAGCTAGTGTTTAGGATCATCCGCTGGTAGGAACAACCTACCAGTACTCCTCCCCCAAAGAAAAGAGACTCCTCCCTAAGAGCCATCAACTGCCATTACCTCTGCACTAAGGATGGGACATTGGGAGATCCCCCTCTATACTGGACCTTTTTAACTCTTGATTTTGGGTGGGTCTTGTGCAGGTGACCACAGCAGCTCATGTATTCTTGTGTTCATGTGTGCGACAGTCACACCATGTCCAGAGGACAATAATTCACAGCACTCCTACTATCAAATTTGTTCTGTCTCCTCTTCTGTTGGGTTCCCTCTGCCTTATGAGGATGGTGGCGATGCTTTATAAGTCCCATCCAAAACTGAGACCTCATTTTACAATCTTTAATTTAGCTACTGGGTTTGATTTTTTTTTTCACTTGGCTTTGTATTTGAATACACATTTGCTAGTGGTTGTGTGCCATCTTCTGCAAGATCAGTAAGCTCTCTTATATGATAAGCTATCTCTCCAGCCCTGTCTTAGTTAGGGTTTCTATTGCTGTGAAGAGACACCATGACCATTTATAAAGGAAAACTAATTGGGGCTCACTTATAGATTCAGAAGTTTAGTCCATGGTCATTACGGTGGGAAGCAAGACAACATGCAGGCAGATATGGTGCTGGAGAAGGAGCTGAGAGTTCTAAAAACCTTGATCCACAGGCAACAGGAAGTGATCTGTGTCACTGGGTATAGCTTGTGCATAAAAGACCTCAAAAGCTCCCATGCCCACAGTGTCACTCTTTCTCCAACAAGGCCATACCTACTCCAACAAAGCCACACCTCTTAATAGTGCCACTCCCTATGAGCTTATGGGGCTCAATTCCACTCAAACTATCTATCACATTCCATCCTCTGACCCACATAAACTTGTATCAATTTATAATGAAAATGCATCTAGTCCAACTTCAAAAGTCCCCACAGTCTCCACAGTGTTTAAAACTCAAAAGTTCAAAATCTCTTTTGAGATTCATGCACTCTCTTAACTTAACTCTCTTAACTCTCTTAACTATAAAATTAAAATAAAAAAGTAGACTACATACTTCCAACATATAATGGCACAAGATATACATTACCATTCTAAAATATAGTGAAGGGAGCATAGTGAGGAAATATTGGACCAAACAAGACTGAAAACCAGCTGGGCAAACTCCAAACTCTGCATCTCTGATATCAAAATACTCTTCAGATTGCCAACTCCTTTCTGCTTTGTTGACTGCAACACACTTCTTTCTCTTGGGCTGGTTCCACTCCCTGTTAGCAGCTTTCCTTGGCAGGTACCCTCCAGCTCTGGAATCTCCAACATCTTGAGGTCTCCAAGGCAATCCCGGCTTTAACTTCACAGCCTCACACGATGGCCTCTCTAGGCCTCCATTCAGGGACACCCCTGACACTGCCTGTCCTCAGTGGCTTTCCATAGTCACTGAGGCAAATTCCATAAATTCCTTTCTTCTGTCCTTAAAGCCAGAACCATGTGGTTGAAGCTTCCAAGTTCTGCTGCTTACCAGGGCTGGAACATAGCCCCCTCATTCAATTACAGCATCACTAATTTTCTGTTTTTGATGGTTTCTTTCACTGGCTAAACTTGACCATTCTGGAACTTGTGGGCCTCAAATTCAGAGATCCTCCAGCCTCTGCCTCCAGAGTTGCTGGGATCAAGGATGTATACAACCACACTGGGCTCTAAGCTTTTCTTTAATTTCTGTTCACAAATTGGAAACTTAGCTGGGTAGGATCTTGCCCTGAGGTCATCACTCCCTTTAATCCATTTCTTATTTTTTCTTATCTCCTTGAACATAGGACTTAGCTCCATTCCACTTCCTAGTGCTCCTTCTCTCCTTTAATTTTACATTTTGTCTTTTTCCCTTCTCATCTTGCTCCTTTTCAATATAAATCTTCATTAGAATTAACACTAATAACCACACAACAAAGTCTGTACTAGGCTGTTTTGAAATTTCCTCTGCCAATGGAATTAATCCAAAACTCTTCACTTTAGCCCCAAGCAGACTCTTTGGACAAGTACAAAAAATATCCTCATTCTTCACTAGAATATCACAAGAGCAATCTCTAAGCCATCTATTAATATTCTTCTCCTATGAAACCTCTGGATCCAGGCCCCTATATTTCAAATATTCCATGTTCCTATTAGTATGATCCATTCAGCAATGCTTAAAGCATTCCACTGCTTTCCTAATCTATAGTACCAAAGTCCAAATTCCTCCAAATAAATACATGGTTAGGCCTATCATAGCAATACCCCACTCCTGGTACCTATTTCTGTCTTAGGGTTTCTATTGCTGTGAAGAGACCCCATGACCACAGCAACTCTTATAAAGGAGAACATTTAATGGGGTGGCTTGCTTACAGTTTCAAAGGTTTAGTCTATTATCATTATGGAGGGAAGCAAAGCAGCATGCAGGCAGATACAGTGCTGGAGAAGGAGCTGAGAGCTCTTACATCTGGACCAGCAGGCAACAGGAAGTGGTCTGTGTCACTAGGTGTAGTTTAAGCATAGGAGACCTCAAAAGCCCAACGCCACAGTGACACACTTCTCCAAAAAGGCCATACCTACTCCAGCAAAGCCACACTTTCTAATAGTGCCACTCCCTATGAGTTTATGGAGGCCAATTACATTCAAAGTACCACAAGCTTTTTATTGTGTTTAATTTTTAAGTAAAGCTTCCATAAATAAATTTTTTTTTTCTGTTCAAGCTAGTTTGGCTCTGGCTTTCTATTGCTTTCATCCTGAAGCATGGCAACAGCTTTTTATTTGGAACCATCATTTGGTAACGGTACTACTAATCCACATTTCAATGGGAGATTTGCTGATGAATATGTTTTGAGAGGGGCTTGCCTGGGCCTCATTCCAGAGAAGGAAGCTGATAACCTTTGTTTTGTAGAAGCAAGACTTGCATGTATTCAGGTTCTGCTTTTGATGCCTGGTTAGAATTTGAAGCTGTGCATTAGAGGGCCAAGGAGGGTGTCCCGTCCACCAGGCAGAGGATGTGCAGAGACAGGGTTAGTGCTGAATGCCTGTCAGAGTGCATATTCAGTGCCTACTCTGCTGAGCATAGCCTTCGTCTAGGGAAGCAAAGACAGAGCCCTGCCAACGTGGGACTTCATGTGACGATCCAATTACTGATGCTACTAGAAAACAAACCACTTAAACAGCTAGTCTGTAACAAGTCATTAAACAAAGAGTAGGCTGAGAGCAGAGAAAATGGCACAGGGGATATCTGGGGGAAACTTGCTGGGCAGAGATCCCAGCGTGTGTAAATTCCCTGAGACAGGAACTCAGCTGCTATTTCAAAGCATCCCAGGCTAGGCGGACAGTGTGGCAGACATTCAGTGAGGTGCTGGTGTATGACCAGAGGAGAAGGGACAGAATATAAGGAGAAATTTAAAATGAGGTAGTAGCAGATATTAGAGTCAGTTTAAATTGTGGTGACAGGACACTAGAGAGGTCTTGGTCTTGTTTAGAGGTGTGTGTGTGTGTGTGTGTGTGTGTGTGTGTGTGTGTGTGTGTGTAGTTGTATTTATTCATGTAGGTGCATACATATTTATACATGGGTACTTTAATGTGGTGTGAAGGTGATTGTGGTGGCCAGTGGTTTGGGTTGAGTATCTTGAGCAATTGCTCTTGACTTTGTGTTTTGACACAGCTTCTCTCACTGAAACTCAAGTTTATCAGTTTGCCTAGGCTGATTAGCCAATGGCCTCCAGGGATCTGCTTGTCTGTCCACATGGACCCAACCCAGTGCTGGTGACACAGTTATGCATCCATGCTTGACTTTTTGGTGAGAGTGTTAGGGATCTGAGCTTGGGTCTTCATGCTTTTGTGGCAAGAATTTTACAAGCTGATCTCTCTCCTTAGACCACACCGGAGAGCCAGAAGCACACGAATGACATCATTCTATTTAGATCTACAGAGGAGATGGTTGTGGATTCACTGGGACATGTAAGGCTGGTGCTCAGTGGAGCAAGATGTCTTACAGTGTGGAATATATTTTTAAGTTCAAGCTGGCAGATTGCCTTATGGATTATGATATGAAATATATAAGAAAGAGAGGAGTTAGGGAGAACTAGAGCCAGGGAGTCCGCTGATCTAATCTGGAATCCTTGTAGCACAGAAATGCCATTCTGTCTACCTCAGGTCATGATCGGCAAGAATAATGACAGAGTGTGTGTGTGTGGGGGGGTGAGGAGCAGGTTAAGAAGACAATAAAAATGGGATCGACCTTCTTCTGAGCCACTCCTACTGAGTGCTATTGGCTACCAAAGACACAAGTGCCAGTGTGAAGACACTGATCCAGAGATGTGGTGGTATTGTGTTCCCCAAAATATTGTGTACCTTAATAAACTTATCTGAGGTCAGAGAACAGACAGCCACTAGATACAGAGGCTAGAAAATGGTGGCACTCACGCCTTTAATCCTAGCATTCCAGAGACAGAAATCTCTCTGGATCTCTGTGAGTTCAAGGCCAAATTGGAAACAGCCAGGCCTGATGACACACACCTTTAATCCCAGAAAACGAGCCTTTAATCCCAGGGAGTAGTGGTAGAAGGCAAAAAGGTATATAAGGCGTGAGGACCAGAAACTAGAAGCATTTGGCTGGTTAAGCATTTGGCTGGTTAAGCTTTCAGGCTTCTAGCAGCACAGTTCAGCTGAGACCCATTCTAGATGAGGACTCAGAGGCCTCCAGTCTGAGGAAACAAGACCAGCTGAGAAGTTGGCCAGGTGAGATTAGCTGTGGCTTGTTCTGTCTCTCTGATCTTCCAGTGTTCACCCCGATAACTGGCTCTGGGTTTGATTTTATTAATAAGAACTTTTAAGATTCATGCTACAGTTGTAGCTAGAGTTTTCCTACCTTGCCCACAGTCAGGACAAATCTGTCACCCACCAGTCCCATAGCTGCTCAGACCCAACAAAGTAAACACACAGACTTATATTGCTTACAAACTGTATGGCCGTGTCAGGCTTCTTGCTAACTGCTCTTATATCTTAAATTAATCCATTTCTATAAATCTATACCTTGCCATGTGGCTTGTGGCTTACTGGCATCTTCACATGCTGCTTGTCATCGTGGCGGCTGGCAGTGTCTCTCTGACTCAGCCTTCCACTTCCCAGCTTTATTCTCCTCCTTGTCCCGCCTATACTTCCTGCCTGGCCACTGGCCAATCAGTGATTTATTTATTGACCAATCAGCAACACACTTGACATACAGACCATCCCACAGCACAGAGATAATAGGAGGGATGCTCTACCGGGGCATACATCCATAAAGGCGTTTTTCTCGAGTTGCTTCAAGGCCCAGGACACTATGGCTGCCGCTAGTAAGCAAGGGGCTGTGAGGTGAGCAGAGCACACAGATACGCTTCTAGGAGACTATATTGCCTAGAATCATGAAGCTGTGAATTGACAGAGTTGGCTTAAGTACCAGACTATGGAATTAACTGTAAGCACATAGACCCAAAGAAAATAGGCCTGCAGGATACTAAATTTGTAAGTGATCTGTCTGCACTGCCAAAATAACCCATGGGGAAAGAGCCTGCTGCATTTTTTAGACTCTAAGATAATCCCAAGGATGCAGGAGTCACATTCTTAGGAAGTGGGCAACTCAAGTGGTCAGACTCCAGAAATTACATCCTTTCCCAGGTCTACTCCAGAGAAGACAACACACAAGGGAAGTTCATTCATATGCATAACTAACAGCCTTCTGAGCTTGACCAAGGGACTCCTTGGCCAGCAGAATATGATATGTGCCGTGTCCCGCTGGCTTCTCTGTTTCTTGTTGGTTTCTTTTCCAACATGGGAGCTGTTTCATTTGTCCAGCTCTCTGCTGACTTTTGTTAATGGAACTGTCAGGGATTTATTACATATTATCCTGGCCCACTGTTCCTCAGAAAAAAGGAATTGAAATAATAGCATGCTAGCCATTCCTTTCCAGCTCTATTAAAATGTGTTAATAAGCACAGGAGCCAGATTGAGAGACAGGAGGAGTCCATCAAGGAAGGATGGCAAGCCAGTAAACATGGCTGAGCCGGCTGATCAGTGCAGCAGGGTGGAAAACTCTTAGCTCACAGGACTGTCTACTGAGAAGCCATTCTAATGGATGTCCTAGAAGAATACAGAGGTGGGAAGAGTGGCATTGGGGAGAGTAGGAAAAGTCTGAATTAGCTCCAGTCTCCAAACAGTCTGAAATCTGCCCTCAGAAGCTTTATCCTTTTGCCTTTCTGGGTTGTGTGAGTCAGGATTCCCTAGAGGAAAAAAATGATGAAGTATAAATCATAAAAGAATATTTGTTCCATTAGCCTACCCCAGTGGTTAACGACCTGTGGGTGGCGACTCCCACAAGGGTCGAATATCAGATATCCTGCATATCAGATATTTGCGTTACAATTCATAACGGTAGCAAAGTCACAGTTATGAAGTAGCAATGAAATAATTTTATGCTTGGTTGAGGGGTGGCCATCACAACATGAGGAAATGTATTAAAGGGTCGCAGCATTGGGAAGATTGAGAACCACTGGATTACACAGTACAGGCCACATAGTCCCACAACAGCTGTCTGCATACTGAGGCTGAGAACCCAGGAAACTTTCAGTATCCAAGACTGAGTGTCTAAACAGTCCCAATCCAATGCAGTTGAGCTGGAGGATTCCTGCAGTGTCCCTGGTCTTCAAGTCCACATTGAAAAGCCAAAGAAACTGGGTTCTGATCTTTGCAGAGGATGGCAGCAGAGCATAAATGATATTAATAGCAGTGGTTCTGGCAGCAGCAGCAGAGTAGATGGATTCAACAGTTAGAAGTGGGCAGGTGAAAGACAGACCTCTATGTCTCAGCTGCACCAGAAGGTTCTGCCTACTTTGGGGAGGGTCTCCCCACCTTAGTTAATCCTTCCAGGAAATACTCTTGCAGACCCATCCAGAGGCATGTCTCTTGGTTGATCCCAGATCCAATTAAGGTAATAGCCAAGACTAACAGTCTCATGAGTGAGACACCTATGGGCTCCAAGAAAGGTTTTTATGGAATCCCATATCTTGGAAGCAACAGGGATGCCACAAGGCAGGAGTGGTGGGAGGTGGTAACAGCTTGTTCCTAGATGAGGTTGGCTAAATAATACTTACACACAGGCTGGTGATAACAGCAGGAGAAAGAGAAGAAATGGGGGTGGGCACACCTTTCTAAGGCAGTCTACCAAAAGTCTGAGAAACTTTACTTTAGGAATAGTTTGTAGGGTAGCAGGGGGAATTGTTAGTCACATAGCATTCAGTAATTCTAGACTCAGGTGGATTCGATAACTGTGAGAATTTGGATTGTCTGGTGGAGAGGCTTCACATTGTTGGTAGAAAAGACATTTTGAGAGCATGTGTCCAGAATAATGGTATAAGTGGTTGATACATAACCACGGAGTGAACTGTAGTCATAAACCAGAAGGTCCCTACCATCTGCATCTCCATGCCATTTCATGGGCTTGACCCCTCCCTCTTTTCCTTCCAGGACTGAACCCCACTGAGGGGAACTGTATCAGTGTTGTCTTATACTTTCTGGTGCCATAGTCATTTGCTCAGGGTAATCATAGCCCAAGGCGATGATGGAACACAACAGCCAAAGTTTTGGATACCTGCAATATGTGAAACTGCAGCAGCAATTCGGTGAAGCAGGAAGGTTGGTCCAAGGGTAAAAGCAGCTTATAGAGAAGCCTAGGAGCAAAGATATAACTGAAGCCACAATTGACTGCCTTAATAAGCTGGGCCTGAGGACAAGGCTACAATCCACATGAAGGGATAGGTTGTCTCTCCCTTTCAAGACAGTTCATGCTGGGCAATCCTTCTTTCCGAGAAAGGTGCTGAAGTTGTTGTAGTTGGTGGGTCAAAGCTGCAGACAATGTTGTCTCAGTTATGAACTTCTAAGCGCCATATTTATGGAGTCTTTGCAGTAACTCAGGATGTTGAAAATGAATTGTGGACAATATTTGCAAATGACCCAGTTCAATCAGGATGATTCATAGATTTCTTATTTATTTGCCAAGTGGTAATATCAGAATATGCTCTTAACTAGCTGTGATAAAACTAAGTCAACAAAACTATAATATATAAAAAAAGTATGTGCCAAAAGATATAAACGTTGTAAGATCTAGAAATGACTGCTTCTAGTATTTCTCTTTCAATGTTCTCAATCTAAAATCCCAGTCTTGAACACCCCCATTATCAGAGTGGTGTATTAGGATTTCAAAGAGCCATCAAACTGGTCCACTTTCAATTCTACACTTTCCAAACAATTTTCAGAAAAATAAGGCACAAGTTAACTCGTACTTTTTGAAAAAACATCTTCTGGAAACACAGACACACAGACACACACACACACACACACACGCGCGCGCGCACGCGCGCGCGCACACACACACACACACACACACACACACACATGTTTTTTTTAAAAAAGAAGACATGAAGTTGGGGGGACACGGAGGTAAAAATGGATTTAGAAAGAGTTAAGGGGAGGAGTATGAGATGAATATAAGCAAAATAAATGTATGAAATTCTCAAAGAATTAAATAAAATATTTTTGAAAAAGTAAAGATAAACCACAAAAGAATGGGCTAACTTGATTGCAGATGATGTGTCAGGGAATCATAGGTCCCGGGTTTGGACATCAGACAGGCCCTAGAAGACTGGTGACATCTGACGACAGCAGAAATCTTCGGACTTCCTCTAATACAGTCGTCACTAGAGGCTCCCGAGTGGACGATTGCTGACTCTACACTACACATAGGTAGTTTAAAACTTTGCATTAATCAAGCAAAGAGGAATAAAAAATGTTTAATTTGGCTACATTTCTGTTTGATTGGATGGAGAAAAATGGAAATGAAGAATGGCCCGGAAACACGTGTGAGAGACAGGAAACTTGCTGTGATTAGGGCCAGGAGAAGAGGGGCCAGCAGTGGCAATTAGGAAGGAAAGAATGGCTGTTGGAGACCCTAACAAGCTCAAACCGACAGCCCCTGCAGCTGATGGATGTGGTGGGACAGGAGGAGGGGAGCGTCACAGGTCATTTCAAGGTGTCCACTCAAATGCTGACAGAGTCATGCTGTTTGGACAAAAGTAGGGAGTTTTGGAGACAGCGGAGGCATCTCTGATTGGGCAGCTGTCTGCTGCAGCAGATCATTGGAAATGGGAGGAAAGAGTTCCCCTCTCTCTGCATCGGGAGCAGATGCATTATAAAGTGAGGGGAAAATATAGTATATGTGCTACAGGAGTCGGTTTACTCAAATGTTAAGATTCGGGTTTATATTATTACTTAATGTATGGTTATAAAATCATGTGTTTTAATTTGAGAAATCTCCATCGAAATAATCTAGCTAACCATGGGAATCAGAGATGATCATTGGTCTTGGCAGAAACTGTAATAGTAACGATGACCCCCTCCCCCATCATCTCCCATTCTGTGTCTGTGCAGATGGAGAAACTGGGCTCATGTGTTCAGTAATCTGATCAACTTCAAAGTCCCTGGGAAGGAAACCCCAGGAACGTGTGGGAGTTAACGGAAGTGGTGATGGCACTCCTGTCAGCACTGAAGAGGTTGTCGCTGGGTTTTATATATGTGCTGCATGTTTCTTTGGCTGGTTTTGGTTTAGGTGGGCTTCCGATGCAGATTCCAGCTCAAACAATCACAGCTTACCCCTCCCTGTGGTTCCCACTCCACGTGTGTCATGTATATGGCCTCTTGTCTATCTGTCTACTCTACCACACTGTAGGTGATGTCTGTCTTTCTTTCTTCCTTTCTCTCTCTCTCTCTCTCTCTCTCTCTCTCTCTCTCTCTCTCTCTTTCCTTCTCTCTTTTCTTTCTTTACTCTCTTCCTTCCCTTTCCTTCCTTTTCTTTCTCTCCTTTCTTCCCTCCCTCTCTTCCCCTTCCTGTCTTCCTTTCTCCCACCCTCCCTCCTTCCTTTCCTCTCTCTCCTTTCCTTCTGTTCTGCACTGTACTGCCTCTGCATATGCCTGTGAGCCATGCGTTATTACCTTTCCAGTATAGGAATGGCCTATTAAATGGGTTATGCCTCATTAAAAGCAAAGGAGCTAAAGTAAGACAAAGGGAATAAAACTATCTCTTACAAGGCGTTTTAAACAGATTCTGAAAGGGCCTCAGGCTTCCCTGACATATGTGTGACATCCAGCTTAGCCTTGGCTTCTTACAAACATTGGGAGAAAGAAAAATGCATTCTTTGTTTGCGAAGCCCACAAAGAACAAATTATAATTGCATCCTATTATGCAGCCTCTTTAGCTCCTCCAAGAAGCTGGGGTTTAACTAACAGAATTATTTTAGCCCTGGGGTGGGTGGAGTTTGTCATAAGTGGCGACAGGTGGAAAGCACACTGAACAAATGAACTGAGCACAACCCGACGCGCCTCTGCAATTTCTGGTGAAAATCCCACATACATATTTGATCATTTTCAGTGTGCTGGATTTTTCCCCTGGCTCAGAGACAATGTGAGAGAAGAGATAAATGATGTGTCTTCTAATTAAAAAACAAAGACAGAATTGAGTGTTAATTGGTTTTGGGTGCAGGTTGTGATGGGAAAAATACTATGTGTTTTTCAGCTTCCCAGCTGGATTACTCAGAAATTCCCACAATGCAAATATAAAAGCTTTTACCAGCTTGATTATTTCAGGTTTTTTTTAAAATGTGGGTTAACTTGGGCTAAATAACATTCTGTTTTGGATTCTACCCCTTCCCTTTCCTTGGATTCTAGGGCCAAATGTAAAAAGAGAGCTAAATTCGGAATTAGGATGTAAAAGGGAAAAAATGCAGATAGCTTTCTGGCGCCAACTGCCTCAGAAAGCAGGCCAGGGAGTGCTTTGCATTTTGTTCACAAGATTTGGAAGTGGACCTAAATTTCAGAGATGCCGGCCTCTGGGAACCAAAGCACCAGGTTTAGCAATCTGCCACGATGAGGGGGAGACAATTTGGAGAGCCAAAAACCTTTTGCCTGTGGTAGGGTACAGGACGGCTCAGCTCTGCCCACCCACACTGCCATCACCACACACACCACTGCAAGAGTCGGTGGGACCCGAACAGAATCAAAACTGGGCAGAGCCCCTTTGGCAGAGTCAAAGGCACATGATGAGGTGCTTCTTGGCTTTTGGAAGCGACAAGGCTTGGTGATTTATGGCTGAGCTCAGATTGGCAATAATGAGCAGCACCCTGCAGGTGACTAGCAAGGCTGATGGCTGAGAGGAAGGGCTAAGGACAGTGGGCAAGTGCCATGCTTTCTGGAAGCTTGGCTTTGAGCCTGATTTACACGGGGATGTTGGGAACAATTACTCAGTGGTGCCTCCTTGTTCTGGTATCTGATGTCACTGACTTCTCTGAAAAAAGCCTGGGAAACCAAGCCTGGCTTAGATGTCACTTCTCATTCTTCTTGCTTATTTTCTCTTCCTCTCTGCCCTTTTGCCCTGCATCTCCACCTGGCGTTACAGAGCTGGCCCGAGGTGGAGAACAGCGACCACATTAAACAAAAGGATAAGGAAAGGTGGGTTGCCAAGCTTAGAACCCTCTCAATCTTGCGTGTTTGGAGATTTCAAGAACTTCTTGCCTCCTCTGCCTCTAGTTTGTTTATTCTTGGCACAAGGAAGTTTCCTGTTTTTAAGGAAAACAGCTTACAAAATGCTTGCAAAGTCTTCTTGGATATCAAAACTCCCTTCCAAAACAATATTTTGACGATTTAACATGTAAATGAATCAAAACAATATGAGCAACATTTCCTATAAAGTATATGTGGGCTTTGAAAAATTAGCAGGGTAGTGCTTAACTAAACATACTTTGGTTATAGAAGATGAAAGGCATGTGAAACCCAGCTTGAGATGTTTGCTAAGTCTACAACGAAGCCAAATCCAACCATTCTGAATCAAAATGCAAGGAAATAATTTATTATTGAAATAGCTCAGGAGCATGATTAGGCCCGTGACTCTTATAACCAAAACAATCTCCGCAAAGTGATGGGAGTCATGCTCCTGAGCAATCATGGGACCGGAGCTGCTATGATTTGGATAAGAAACGTCACCTCAAAAGGCTGATGTGTTGAATGCTTGGTCCCTACAGCTGGTGGCACTATTGAAAGGTGGTGGGATTGCAACGGTGCTGATTTCATCAGTGGATCAACCCACTGGGAGGCCGATGGCTGAATGAGCTATCAGAAGCTTACGTCATTGGGAGAAGTGTGTATCTTGTCCACAGGTCTTTGTTCTGTGTATTTCTGTTTCCTTTCCACCATGAAGGGACCCACTTTGCTCTACCACAAGCTCTGCTGTATGATATTCCACTTGACCACACTCAGGTCTAGAAGCAACAGAGTCAAGTGACTGTGGACTAAACCCTGAAACAACAACAAAGCAGAGCAAACCTTTCCTGCCTAAGCTGTTTTTTCAGGTTCTTTGTTACAGCTCCCAGGCCATCTGTGAAGGCAGAAGAACAATTTGAAGGCCAGGCTCCGAGCCTCTGGCTCACTCATTGTCCACTTGAAAGCCCATCTCATGAGAAGTGATGTCCCTATCCCTGCTCACTCAACACAGCCATCAACCCTCAAACTCCAGTGTTCAAATCTCCAAATCTAATGCGACTCAGAAGCCAAAAAGCCGATATCCTTCCCAGATGTATTACTGCTCATGTAGAATGCCTCCTATTCAGGACGAGGTATGTCCACAGATGTTTGGGGAAGTACATAAGTTCCCAATCACCTCTAACACAGCCTTCTATGAGGAAACCACAGAGTCAGTGATGCAGGTCAGTGGGTTTATGGTCTTGACCAAGCCACAGATTTTACGAAGCATCTACTATGAAGAAAATGGTTATAATAGGTAAGAATTAGAAATAAATGTATGTACAAGAAGCAGTCTTTTGATTTTTAAAGAACTTGAAATTCAGCTGAGGGAATTCCATGACCAAAACAATGCCCAAGGCTGTGAAACTGGAGCCTTATGTCCAATGGATATTTAGATGTTCCATTTCAGATGGGAAAGTTTCTCTCTTGTAGATCATTATATAAGACACTTAAATGAAAAAGACTCTATAGACTGTAGTCATGGATGTGAGAAGATCTGTGCGGTCATGAAAAATAGGGCAATTACATCCAAAGCCCTGGGGAAGGGAAGTCCACAAGTTAGTGAAAAGATAGGGAAAGACCCAGAAGCTCTATCATGACTTATGGTAAACATGTTCCTTCAAATAATGTACTATCCTTGATAACTGGAATTGCAGAAATTGATTTGGGAATTTCTGGGTCAAAATCTACAAATATCATTTCTTAATTTGACAACTTAAAAAAAGATCCTTATCCTACCTCTAAGAGAAGGTATAAAAACTGGGTGATATTTACCCCACCCCTTAATAAATATAAGTGGCAAAAAAAGAGACTAGTTTGATGCATTGAAGAAACCCAGTAGCTCAAGAGTTGGAAAGACTTAATGAGCTTTTAGCACACACACAGGTGTCATCTCCACAGGAACTGCATGCTTTTGCTGTGATCGCTATCGCTTGGAAAAGGCATTCGACAAAGCTTCTCTTTGTAGATAAAATGCATACATACCATCTGAACAGTGTCACAGATTAAGGGACTTAGTAATTGGCTCAAAGGCCAAACTTGGGGTATGTTCCCTAATAGATTGTGAACTCAGGTTGTGTCAAGGCCATCCATTTCCATCTTCAACTAATGGTTTGGATTAATTTATAAAGGGGTGCAAGTAAAAATTTCAGATCAATGGAAATTGCAAAAGAGGATTATACACTGATTCACGGGATTTTGATGTGATGGACAAGTAATGGGATTATAAAGGTAAACAAAAAGGAAATGCATAAAATCTTATGTTTGAACCTTAAAATTAGTTGTATGCATAGGAGATGTCAGAGGAAGTTTTCACAAATAGATTAGAAAAGGCTTAAAGAACGCTGTTAGCTAAATCTGAGAACATGAGAGCACAGTTTTAAATGGGCCCCTGGAATCTAGAGTGAAAGATGCAGGAGTTCCCTTTGGTCTGCAAAGGTCATCACATGGTTCTAACTTTTTAATCCAGTATTTGTGAAGGATGAAGACTCATCAGAGCTATGACAAGATAGTGAGGTGGCCTTTAAAAATATTCCACAAATAACAGATGCATCAGGCAATTTCAGTCCATTGTAGAAAACACTCAAGAGAAAATATGACAATTCATTCAAATATCTGGAATTTTCTATTTACACAGGGCATTACACTTTACTTATATGATGTTATATAATAGAATGGGGGGCAGTAGTTGCATAACAATTTTTTCATAAGGACTTACAGGATGTTAACTCTGTGTCAGGCATTACACTGGACAAGAAAACAGTGAGACAGGTTCCAGCCTTAAAGGAGCTCACTTTCTGTCTGGAGATCACCAGGCAGACAGCTGGAGCCCTGTGGGATGTGGGACACCCTACTGAGCATCACACTATGGTCAAAGGGAGGGAAAACTTCATTTTTGCCTAGATGTTTTTGTTGTTGTTGCTTTGTTTGTTCACCAATGTGGTATTTCATGTAAGTCACATACTCACACAGTTCTGCTGTATTGTTTTTTTAAAAAAATTGAAGACAGCCTTCAGTAGCTCATGTTTCACAGTTTCTCCTCCTACAGAGACACTGTTGTCATTTTGTGCAATTTATCTTTCCATGGCATGGTTATAGTACTGTGTTTCTTTTTTTTCAGTTTCAGATTTTAACTAGGGATTTCTTCTTGCGACAGAAGAGACTCTGTCTCTATTTCCATCATATGCATATGCCCACCCTCTTCTAGTCCCTGAATATAATTATTGTGTGGCTTTAATTAAAGCTGCTACTCTGCCAGCTGTGCAAACTATTCAGAGCTGGGTCACGTCAGACATGTTCGTTTTCTCTTTGCTGTACTTTTCCCTGTGCTTTTCCATACAGCATCATTATACTTATCACTTCAAATTTTACTTACTCCACTTCAGATGTATTTGCTATTCATTCAACGCTGAACACCTCATTGTGTGTCTCAACATTGATTAACTAATTTTAGCATAGAAAGTAATGTGTTCTCTTATGGCATTTTCATGTTCATCTTTCAGGACAGATCATAGAAGTCTTCTAAGCTGCTTAAATCAGACTGGGACCACTACCCATGGAACAGAAAGATGTCCATCTTCAGATCTTGTACAGACATCCAGATGGCTCCCTTTGTATTGTTCCTCTCCTGGGGTCTCCTCTTGCAAAGACCCTATTATCTTTTCCCAGATACTCCCCTCCTTCCCTCCCTCCCTCCCTCCCTCCCTCCTTCCTTCCTTCCTTCCTTCTTCTCCCTCTTTTCTTGACAAGCACATACTTCAGACGTTTCCTGTAGGAAGGGAATTAAAAGATAATTTTTGAGGATGTATGTATGTATGTATGTATTTTTCCCCGAGACAGGGTTTCTCTGTGTAGCCCTGCCTGTCCCGGAACTTGCTCTGTAGACAAGGCTGGCCTCGAACTTAGAGACCCATCTGCTTCTGCCTCCCAAGTGCTAGGATTAAAGGCATATGACATATGCCCGGAGAGATATTACAATGTATTTTACTCTCATACTTGGAAGATAGTTTGTCAGAGTCTTTATTGCAAGCCATTTTCCTTCACAGCTGTTTCCACCTTCAGTTCGATCGGCAGCCACTCTGATTCCTGACTTTATATACAGCCATTTGTTCTTTAGAATGCACTGGGTAAAATTTCACAATTATTTTCCTTAATATTCCTCTATTGTTGGTTAATTTTCATGCACTTAAGATTGTTTCAATTTTGTCCTTCTAGGAACATTTATTTATTTATTTAGCTTTCTTCTCTTTTTTATTTGGAAACCCTGTGGATATTTAGATTAAAGCAATCTGTACTGGTTTTATTGTGTTCCCTCTCTCTTCCGTTTACAACTCTTTCATTCTTTTCTCTCTTTAAAGAATATTCTCTAGTTCTTACTACACTATTTCAGTAATCTTTTTGTTCCCTAATGACATTAATTAGAAACTCTTGGAGTTATATAGGATTTTTCTTCTCTCTGCAAAAATCAATTCACCTTTTTCTGGTGTGTATAAACAGGGGACTTGTTTTCTGTTCCACATATCCTACCTTAGAAGCTTTCTTCAAAAACCCAGTTCTTAAAGCTTTGATGAGGTCTGTTGCCAGTTTCAGCACAGGACCCGGGGCTTCTTAGCAGAAGCTCTCTACTCTCCAGCCCTTTATGGCTTTCTTTTTGGCAAGTGCATATTTCCCATGGCAGGAATTTCAGGTACCCTGTTTGGCAGCTGTTCTTCCAGGAGCTAAGCAGATACAAAGAGCTCAGTTTTGTTGTTGTTGTTGTTTTGTTCTTAGGAAGACATCTCCACATTTCACTGCCCACTGCCACTTAAGACTCTGTGTTCTGTGCTTTCTAGGCAGTGATTGGGGAAGGACAGCCTGGCACAGAGAACCTGGGAACTGGCTATCTGCTTAGGCCTTCAGAGAGCCTTCCAGGCTTATTTATTTTATCTACTCCCTTGTAACTCATCATTCTAGATACACAATGTAGACAAATTTTGAGCTTTTGGACATTATGTGATGTCTATCTGTGTTGATTTTTAGTTTTCCTTATAGCTGACATAGTTCCTCTGCTCCCTGGGCCAGTATCATTTATTTCCCACCTATCTGCTCCCTAGGATCCAAGTTTGTTTCTTATCCATTGGTTTTTTTATCCTTGAAATGATATACATATATTATATACACATACATATATTCTGCTGACTGTGCGTCTGTTTTATACATGTATTGAATCTACTTCTTTTCTGTGATGAATTTGGATGCTTTCAGAAAGGATGCTGTTTGTGATGGACTTTGTAGAGTGATTCATACCTTTCAGTGAAAGCAGGAATGATGATCAGCACAAGGTAACACAAGAAAGCTTAGTGGCATGTTCGGGAATCCATGAGTGCACCTGATGCTTTGAATATTTGAAAATAGCCAGACATAAGTGTTCAGTAAGACTGGAAGCAAAGAAAAGTGCACTCTGCAATTAGGTAAGAGTGTGGAAGGGAAGCGAGGAGTCAAAGATGGACCAGAATTGGAAAAGTCGGTGTGGAGATATTAGTGAACTCAATGGAGGATGTAGTTTCACCACATTAAAAGTTCTGGTTAAGATGACTAAGGAGCAATGTCTGTAATCCCAGAACTTTGGAAAGCAAAGGCAATGAAACAGGAGGATGGTGAATTTGAGGCGAGCCTGGGCAACATGATAGCCTAAGCTACATTGTGAAATCCAATCTCAAAAAGCGGGGGTGGGGGGTAAAAAGAAAAAAAATCGTGTGTATCCCAAGATGGTTTCCATGGCTTCAAGGGATATAGAATTCTTTGTAACTTTTTATCTTCAGAGGGACAGTGGTAGGTAAAGATTCTGCTTAATTCATCTATGACAAATGCCAACCAGTTGCTGGCTGTGTTTAAGCCATTTGGTCTCTAGGAAGACATGAGAATCAGAGGGATGCAGAGAAAAACAAAGGAGTGAAGAGTGAGGAGTAGAGAGAGAAGAGACACAAGGGGAAAGGGGAACCAGCCACAGTGATGACATCACCTCTGCTTTAAAGCAGAGCCTTGCATCTGCAGGAGTCATTTCTGCTCTGTCTCAATAGGGGGAAACGTGTGGAGCTCCTGGGGTTGCCGGCTAACAGGTCTACCAGATGGACCGCGGGTCTGGCAGCTGGAGTATAGCACGCCACTCAGGCTTTAAGATTCAGCAATGTATTATTAAACCTGTTTGTAACACAATGTGCACGATGACATCATGTCCCCGGGTGTGTGTGACCTCACCAAAAATATGTGCCCTGCTGTGTAAGAAGAGTCGAATTCCAAGATATAGAAAGCCAGGCAGAAATTTGAGTAACTTACATACTTTCTTCTCTCCAACCTCCCAAACCTTCAGTGTTCCTATAAACAAATAAACAAGCAAAAAACAACTATTTTGTACAACTCTACAGAGATAAGATATAATTTTACAATATCAGAGCCAAGCACCTATCATGAATGTAAAATAGAGATAGCCTCAGGAGTCTAGCACATCAACTATAATATGCCAAAGAGTAAAATAATTGGAGAAGTAAGACAGTTTTTTACTCATTATGTGGCAGAGAATGACCTATTGATTATCCTGCATCTCTCTCCTGAATGCTAGAATTACAAGCATGGGCCACCATATCTGGTGTCTGTGCTGCTGGGCTCAGTCCCAAAGCTTTGTGTAGGCTAGGCATGTACTTTACCAACTGAGCTACATTCTCAGCCAGAAGAGCTGTTGTACTGGGTAGGAAGCTAAGAAGTATAATCAACAGGGAAGCAACCTAGAAATTGGCAGAATCATGAAGACCCTACTCTCTGTGAGTTGGCCACCGGAAGCTTGGGGAGCTAATGAGGCAGTTGAAAGAGATGTAACTGTGGCCTGGGACACCACTAGGGTCAAAGAGACAAGCATCCTTCACTTACTCCCTCCTGAGTTGTACTCCCAATCTCTTGAAGGATTTCCTTTCTTATGTCCAGGTGTGTGCCAACTGATATGGGAGCCAGGAAAATGAGGATCAGCAAAGGAAACAGAACTGGGAAGGTTGAAGAATGGTCTGAGGATTAATACATCCCAATACGTCCTGGAAAGACATATGCTTTCTTGCAGGGATTGTCACCAGAGTCTGCAGAGTCATCACTGATCTGAGCACACCCAGGTGACTTCTTCTCAGAGCTGGAGCTAAAATGAAATGTGGAACCATTGGCAGCAATGGCGGTTTATAGGTAAACACAGAGGGCAATTGCCTGCATGACCTTCATAGCCAGAACCTGTGTTTGGAGATTAGCAATGAGCCTAGCTAATACAACTAACCATTTTTTTTTTTTTTTTAGTTATTACACACGGATAATGTTAAGTTTACTCCAAATTAATAGAAAACATTATTTGGACAGAGGAAAGCTAAAATTTCCATATCACAAGTATTGTCTTCATTGCTGATGCTGTTAGCGCTCACAATACTGACATCTAATACCCATCTTTCTTATGACTCAACAGCCCCTTGCTCTGTAGTCGTATTGTTTTCATATGGTCCCATTCCCAGACATTCTACTATGAGATTGAAGTAATTTGCTTAAAGTGATATTTGACGGTTGACTGTTGAAGAAATGTTCTATTATTAACTAACTTGTAATTAGCTCATTAAATAATAGCGCAACTGAATAGCATGTAACTTAATACAGTCTACCAAGGTGGGGAAGTCCACAGTTTCTCACAAATGGGAGTGAAATTATAGGGCAAGGAGACTGGAAATGAGGAGATGCCAGCTGGCAGGGCCCAAAGTGTTTCAGATTACTGTGTGTTTATGACCTCTGTGTTCCAGAAAAAAAAAAAATCAATTAGATTATGCTATTTGAGAATCTTGGAATGCCTGTGGCTCTGTGCCAGTCTTATCAGAAGCACTCATCTGAAGTTTAATTAAGCTGTTTTAAATTTCACCAGCATTTCTGAGTTTTGGAAAGAAAAAAAAACAATAAATGCGGGAACTAATAAACAACAGTGGGCGAATGCTATGTCCCTCAGATGGCAGCATTCAGTGTGATGTTGCAGATGGTTCCAAAGCCCATGGAATGCTAGCTATCGTGAATGTGAACTTGCCACAATGCTGCACTCTTTATGTTTAAGAATATTTCGAAAATACGTGGAAGCCCTATGAGAACTGTGAGTGTAAAAAGTTTTCGTATTGGGTTTGGAAATTTTAAGTTATTCCTCATCAGCTTGTGTGTATCTCGAGCTGAAGTTGTCTAGGGAAAGACCCATGAGTTCCAGCACACAGGGAGGACAGTGGCTGCCCTGAAGGGAGAAACTTACTGGCTGATGTTCTAGGGAGTTACTTTACACAGAAGAAAAATGGGATCTCGTCTCACTATTGGTAGGTTTCAAAACATCAAAGTTACTATTTCAGTGTCTATAGTCATGGTATTAAGTATATTTAGGTTGTTTATGGACAACCATCGACACCACCCATCCTCATAATTGCTGTCTAAAATTAATTTTAAAACCCTTTTAAATTTTACAAGAAAAATTAATGTGATCAACACCTGAAAGATGAAGGATTCTCTATTGGTATATGAACCAATAGGATCCTGATCCATGGCCCTGAAAGTGGAACATAGAAGGGCTTTGGTTACATGGTCAGATAAGTGACTAAAGATTGAACACGGCAGCAATTTAACTGCCTAGAAGACTACCAACTTATCTTAGGAAAATAAACAAATCTGGCAAGACAGAACATTGACTGATGCAACTAACCACCTTGGTTAAGCTATTTCATTAATTCAGACAGCAGGTGAGCAACCATCTCTTCATTCCTTTCTGACATCTTCCATAATGGAGTGTTGAGTCTGTTACTGCATAAGGCAGGACATGGGAGCCATAGCTCAGCCCCATCACTCCTTGGTGCTTAGATGTGTATTTTCCAAGGAGGCAGTTTATAGCTATTTATCACATCAAGAGGGGAGGTGACATTGTCAAGATTTTAGGGAACACTAGGATGACTTCTGTCTTAGTTAGGGTTTCTGTTACTCTGAAGATATATCATGACCGAAAAAACTCTTGCAATAAAAACATCTAATTGTGGTAGCTTACTTACAGTTTCAGAGGTTCAGTCCATTATCATCATGGTGGGACATGGTGGTGTGCAGGCAGACAGTGCTGGAGAGGTAGCTGAGAGTCCTACATCCTGCAGGCAATAGGAAGTGGTGTGCCTCACTGGGCAGTATCTTGAGCATGTATGAGAACTCAAAGCCCATTCCCACAGTGTCACACTTCTTCCAACAAGGCCACACCTACTCCAACAAAGCCCCACCTCCTAATAGTGCCACTCCCTATGAGTTTATGGGGGCCAATTACATTCAAACTACTGCATTCCACTCCCTGGCCCCCATAATCTTACTACAATATCATAATGCTGAATTCATTCTGTCCAACCTCTAAAGTCCCCATAGTCTGTCACAGTCTCAACAATATTTAAAAGTCAAAAGTTTCTTCTGAGATTCACTTAATTTCTTAACTGTAATGCCCTATATAATCAAAGTCAAAAAAACACATCGCATATTTCCAATATATAATGGCACAAGATATACATTACCATTCTAAAACATAGGAAAGGGAGCATAGTGAGGAAATACTGGTCCAAAGCAAAACTTTAAACCAGCTAGGCAAACTCCAAACTCTGTATCTCCATGTTTGATGTCAAAATGCTCTTCAGATCTCCAATTCCTTTCAGCTTGTTGACTGCAACACACTTCATTCTCTTGGGCTGGTTCCACTCCCTGTTAGCAGCTCTCCTCAGCAGGTATCCCACGACTCTGGCATCTTTAACATCTTGGAGTGTCCAAGGCAATCCAGGCTTCAACTTCACAGCTTCACATGATGGCCTCTCTAGGCCTCCATTCAGGGACACCCCTGACACATGCCTGGCCTCAGTGGTTTTTTTTAATCTTGGGGGAAATTTCGGTAACTCATTTCTTCTATCCTTAACTCCAGAACCATGTGGCTGAAGCTACCAAGTTCTGCTGCTTACTGGGGCTGGAACATGGCCCCTTTGTTCAATTACATCTTCACAAGCTTTCTGTCCTTCACTGCCTAAGCTTGGCTGTCCTGAAACTGGATTTCTAGACCAGGCTGGCCTCAAACTCAGAGATCTGCCAGCCTCTGCCCCTGGAGTCCTGGGATTAAAGGTGTGTATCGCCACACCTGGCTCTATGGCTCTAAGTTTTTCTTTAGTTTCTTTTCACAAATTGGAAACTTAGCTGGACGAGATCTTGCCTGAAGTCACCACTACTTTTCATCCATTTCATAATTGTTTATCTCCTTGAACATGGAACTTAATTCCCTTCCACTTTTTGGTGTTCCTTTTCACCTTAAATTTTACATTTTGTAATTTACCCTTTTCAGCTTCCTCCATTTCATTATAAATCTCCCTTAGAGTTACCACTAATAAACACACAACAGAGTCTATACTAGGCTACTTTGAGATTTCTTCTGCCAAGTAAATTAATCCAAAACTCTTCACTTTAGCCTTAGGCATACTCTTTAGACAAAAACAAAGGGCAGCCACATTCTTCACCAAAATATCACAAGAATGATCTCTAGGCCACATATTAATATTCTTCTCTGAAACTTCCTGAGCACCCCCTCCGTAATAAATTACATTCAGCACCACTGTCTTTCATGCTCCTACTAATATGGCCCATTAAGTAGCACTTAAAGTATTCAACATTCAACTGCTTTTCTTTTTTTTTTTTTTTTTTTTGGTTTTTTGAGACAGGGTTTCTCTGTGTAGCTTTGCGCCTTTCCTGGAACTCACTTGGTAGCCCAGGCTGGCCTCGAACTCACAGAGATCCGCCTGGCTCTGCCTCCCGAGTGCTGGGATTAAAGGCATGCGCCACCACCACCTGGCTCAACTGCTTTTCTAATCTACATCTCTAAGGTCCATATTCCTTCAAACAAAAGCATGATCAGGCCTATCACAACAGTACCCCAGTCCCTGGTACCAACTTCTGTCTTATTTAGGGTTTCTACTACTGTGAAGAGACACCATAACCATGGAAACTCTTACAAAGAAAATATTTGATTATGGTGGCTTATTTACAGCTTCAGAGGTTCAGTCCATTATCATCATGGTAGGATGCAGCCATGTGTAGGCAGACATGGTACTGGAGAGGTAGTTCAGAGTCCTACATCTTGCAGGCAACAAGAAGTAGTGTGTCTCACTAGGCAGTATCTTGAGCATATGAGACCTCAAAGCCCACCTCCACAGTGACACACTTCCTACAACAAAGCCACACCTCCTAATAGTGTCACTCCCTATGAGCTTATGGGGGCTAATTACATTTAAACTACCACAACTTCCATTACCACAATCCAGTAAAAACACGAGAAAGGTAACTTTAGAGGTGACTTTTTTTTTTTTGACGAGCAGTATAGAATTTCATTATGTCAGAGAGAGTCTCTCAAAAAAGAGATGGTCATTGTTTTATCACTGAAGAAAGGTTAATAGGGAAAAAGAAAAGTTTGTTTGAATACTAGTAGTCTGTGAGGTGGTGTTTGCTTATGGGCAGGTGGGGAGGCATGCCAACTAGAAAATTAAAATTCAGTATATTGATTATTTTATCTAATTATTGCATATCAGTTATTTTGCTTAAATAATATCAGCTCAAGTTGGGGATGTGACTCAATGGTACAGTGCTTGCCTACTTTGTGCAAAGTGCTGGGTTTAATCCCCAACACCACCAAAGATGATGATGAGGATAATGATACAAATTTATATATTTGGCAGATTTTATCATCAAATGAAGCTGACTTATCCATTATCGCTTAATAGATAATAACAGGTTGCTGAATTTATGTTTGTACTAGAAATATAACAATAAAAAAACTGAAAAATTCTATACCCTCATATAGCTTTATTCTAAACAAGAGTGTAGCAGAAAGTTTCTCCCATTCCATCTGGCCCCATGGTCCTGCAGCTGCTTATAAAATAATCACTCAGAGGCTTAATATTAATTGCAAATGAGATGGCTTATGGCTTCTTGCTTCTTGCTAGCTAGCTCTTATAACTTAATTCAACTCATTTCTACTAATCTTTGTATCACCACTTCTGTGCCTTTACCTGTGTCTCATTACATGTTGCTCCTTGGACGGACGGCTGACATCTCCTCCCACTCTCCTTTCCTCTCTCTCTGTCCTTCTCTCCTTTCCTCTCTCTCTGTCTTTCTTGGATTTTCCCAACTGGCTCCATCCTGCCCTGCCATAGGCCAATGCAGCTTTATTTATTAGTCAATGGGAGCAAAACCTATTCACAGTGTACAGAAAGACATCCCACAGCACAGAGATTTAGAACATGGCAATAAAAAGACAATATGCTCAAAAGTTATAGGAGCTGTGAAGAGATAAATGAAAGGATTGAGATGTATGATCTTGGATGTGCATAAGCATGCCTAGCACCCACGTAGGAAAAGTCCAGTGAAACTGAACCATCAGAGACAGTATATATCATGATTTGACCCAAAGAAGTAGTGGTCAGAGTTGAAGGTCCCTCAGGGTCTCACAAAGACATTGGCATTTACTGAGAGTGAGAGAGGAAATAATTATGGTTTTAAAAAGTGAAGTGATGGGGTTTAATTTAATGTTTTAGTATGAACCCTGGTTATTGTGTTATGAAGATATAGAAAGCTTCATGTAATTATAATATATATCTTGAATATCATTGCTAACCTTACACATTGTCTTTATGCAATGGTACCTAATTCAAGGGAAAATTAATAAAGCTAACTGCTATTACTTCCAGTCTGCTGATGATATAGTTGTATCAATATTAAGCAGGACTGTATGTAAGAAATACAGTCAGGGGTATCTATCTATCTATCTATCTATCTATCTATCTATCTATCTATCTATCATCTATCTACCTAGCCATCCATCCACCCATTCTCATCCCTACCAAAAGGTCCATTATAAGAAAGTTTCCTCTCTGACTGTAGGTACTGACTATTGCAAATCCAAAATTAATAAGATAGGCTAGAAACTCTCACACTGATAAACCAGCCTATCAGATAGAAAAAGTGTAAAGCCATGTTCATAACTCAAAGGAGCCCAGTACAATGGACAGTGAAGGGAAGGAGTATAGTTGTAAGCATCATCAGCCTGCCCAAAGCTGGGCTATTTGTTGTTGGATAAAAGTTCTCAAATGGGTCAGTCTGGTTTTCCATCTTGTTAACAGTGAGGACCTGGCTTCTGCAGGTGGGCTTCCTAATGCCCACAGGGTAGCTTCCAACCTGCCTGGATCTCATATCTGACATTATTGACATTCTAATCTTCAATTCTTTAATATAGAGAGTTCTATAATATAATAAGAGTTCTGTAATATTATAATTACATGAAGTCTTCCATCTCTTCATAACACAGTTTTTTTAAAAGAGCAACACAGTGCCTGCATTCTTTTGTGAGTAAAATCTATGCATAAGGAGGAACTACCATACAGTGCACCCTATTGACCCAGTGAACTCTGCTCAGTATTTGCAATGTGAACATCATCATGTCCTGAGTTAACTTGAGGAGCCTCCCACTACAGTGGTGCTGTTGCAAACTTTATCTTAGTAATTTGGAGAGATGGTGAAGTTGCTTTGAACTGAAGAGGCCACTATTGGCCAAATCATATGCCTCTGTAGAAGAACAGTTCCTGTGCATAAAAAAAGGAGGGAGAGAAGGAGGAAGAAAATGAAAGAAGGAATCCTCATGACTAATATCCTAAGAATATCCTCATCTTCTCTGGAGTCAGGCAGAACTTTGCAACAACTCCCTGTCACAAGCCTCAGTAGACATGCAGATCACCAACTAACCACACATGTGTGTCACACAGAATGGAAGATCCCAGGGCTCTTAAACCACAGGCATCTCTCCTCTGGATTAAAGGAGGCAGCTTTACAGGCCCAGACTGAAAAGGGAGGTGGTGATTTTTTACAAGATTCTGATTTATAGTTAATAAGGTGAAAAGTTAAGGTACACAGAGTCCAGGAACCATTTGGATTTCTCGTCACCACCCCCTTTAAAGAACTCGTGGCTGCTGGTGGTTTCTACAAAGATACCAAGAGTATTGCCATTTCTGTAAGCATGCCTGGTTCTTGTTTCCGAGCTCCGAGCACAATCTGTGAAGCTACCCTTTGGGATGAAACCCCTGCCTTCGGTTACTAGCCCAGCCAGGGTGAGATAGTTTCCTCTTTAATTAAAACAGAACAAAACAAAAAGCTTGTCCATTTGCTTTGGCCAGCTTTCTGCAAGTTCAAGCACTAAAGAACACTTCCCTCCACAAACAAGCTGTGAGATGTGTTTGGAAGCTGGTTTACACCAGCAGTTGCTGCTTGACACATCGATTCCACTGTGGAGGAAGCGAGAATAAGGACTTTTTCCTAAAAGGAAAAGAAAAAAAGGCAACTTTATATTTATCATTGGCTGTCTATGGGAAGGGTTATATGATTTTGGGGTCCTCTTTCAGACATTGATATAAGCAAGGCACCCCTCAGAAGGGAGGTGACTGCTGCGCTTGCTTGACATTTGAAGAATTCCAGTTTCCATCTAGAAAATAAAGATCTTAAAGCGACCCTGTTCTCACTTTGGGACTTTCTGTCTTAGGCCGTGATGCAACTAAGTAGATTTCTAGAAAAATCCTTCATGAACTGTATTTTTAGATTACAATGTTGCAAAGCTGAATAGCATATTCGATTTGCAAGGCTTTTGAGAGTATTCTCCACTCCAGGGTAGAGATGACATATGCTCTGGTGTTTGTGGGGGAGATGAGTCACAGATTGGGGCCCGAAACGCAGAGGATTGAAGAATAAGGAAGAATGCAAGCCAAGCATGTGCTGCCCGCTTGGTTTCATGTTCCCACCTTCTAGGGTTATTTTTCACTTACTTAAGACGTTATTTGAATTCACATCTTTGGTAGTCTACAATCTGATGTTCTTCTCAGTGTACCTTCCAGGCCTTTGGGGCATCTGTCTCCCCAAGTCACCATTTCTTACAATGTCTTGCCCTGCTAAATTCTCATTTTCCTTTGTGTGTCCCATCTTGTTGGTTCTCTTTGTCTCTTAGTTCTAACAAGGGCTGTGTAATGTTCAGATAGGATACCCATCAATGACAGCTGAACCACTGCCAGCCTCTTAAAGGAGCTATCAAGTGTATTGGTTACCTTTCTGTTGCTGTGACCAACATGACTGGCGAGAGCAGTTCAGAGGATGGAAGGGTCACTGGACTCATGGTTTCAGAGTACCTTGGCTACAATGGAGTCATCCCCTAGGAGTCAGCAAGAAGTTGGGGTAGTGGCTACCCACCCGGTAGTGGGCTAGCAAGTCGGAGATGGACTATAAATATCAAACACCCAGCTGTAGTCACCTCTGTTCACTAGTCAGCACGACCCATCTCCAAACCGGTGCCACCAACTTGGGCTCAAGCATTCAAACATGGGCCAATGAGGGCTTTTTGGAGTCAAACTACAACTTTAGGTAGCCACTCTCCAGCATCCTCAGTGCCACCAGACACAGCAAGATAGCCTACTGACCCACTCTATTGGCCACTTTCTACTATTAATCTGAGGCCACTGCTAGTGAAAGGCAATTTTGATGTAATATGATATCCTTGATATTATGATTCAAAGAACCAAAAATCTTCTGTTGGCATCACAGTGTGAAGGAAGATTTCAGGGCTCTCTTCCACATGGTCACTCAAGTACCTGATTGTTAACTTTTTCCTTCAGTTTTCCTGATCTTTATTGTTCACATAGCCAAAGCTGACATAACTTGGTGTTCACAGCCGTGAGAGAAGAAGGGGAAGAGAGGGGAACAGAATGCTAGTCCAGAAATGCCACGCTCTGCTTCTTACATTTGCAGTAATGAGTCAAGCACATCAAGATAACCTCAAAGAGGGGAAAGAAATAAAAGTCCCTGCCCAGAGAGTCACATGCTTATCCTCTTCCCATCTTCACAGAAAAAGGGAAGAGGAATGTAGGGGACAGTGTGGTGGTATTGTGTTCCCCAAAATATTGTGTACCCTAATAAACTTATCTGGGGTCAGAGAACAGAAAAGCCACTAGATACTTAGGATAGGCAGTGGTAGCACATGCCTTTAATCCTAACACTCCAGAGGCAGAAATCCATGTGTTCAAGGATACAGCCAAGCATGGTGACTCATGCCTTTAATCCCAGAAAGTGAGCCTTTAATCCCAGGGAGTGGTGGTAGAAAGCAGGAAGGTATATAAGGTGTGAGGACCAGAAACTAGAAGCTTTTAGCTGGTTAAGCGTCAGGCTTTTGAGCAGCAGTTCAGCTGAGAGCCATTGGGATGAGGACACAGAAGCTTCCAGTCTGAGGAAACAGGATCAGCTGAGAAGTTGGCCAGGTAAGGTTAGCTGTGGCTTGTTCTGCTTCTCTGACCCTCCAGCATTCACCCCAATAACTGGCCTCAGGTTTGATTTTATTAATAAGAACTTTTAAGATTCATGCTACAGGAGAGCTAGAAGTCCCTGTTGTAATCTTCTCTTGATTCATTTTTCGGATAGGGTTTCATTGTGTAGGACAGCTTTGCCTCAAACTCAGAGACTTACCTCTCAGCTCCTGTGAGTAAAGGCAGGGATGGCCATCTCTTGCTTTTTGAAACAGCTTCTTATAGACACAACTTTCTCTCTAGATCTCAGTAGGCAGCTCCCAAATTCCCACGACATTCTAAGCACAACACAAAGATATTTCTTCCTATTTTAAATCTTTCCTCCCAGACTGGACTTAAGGTTCTCAATGTTGAACACAGAAACAGTGTATTAACCTAGATATTTCTACTGCACTAGCTGAAATATATATTCTTTTCTCCTGTGAGGAAGCCTCTGGGTGGTTTTGGTTTTGTGTGTGTGTGTGTGTGTGTGTGTGTGTGTGTGTGTGTGTGTGTGTGTGTAGGGGGATCCACTCATACGCACACCTACCAGTCAGATTTGATCTACTACTTGAGGACTGAGTGCAGATCTGATAGGTAAAGGGGCAGAATATTCCCAGAACCAGGGAACACAAAAGCAGGCAGGTGTAGACAGCAAAGCCTGAGACAAGTCCAGCCCTAACTACCACAGCAGCTCTCGTCTACCTTGCTTATAGACCGCATGAAAAAAAGGCCGCACGGAGGACCTTTCCAGCTGCCCATACTGGAAACTAAAGGAAGCTAGGAAAGACTAAATAAGAGATCATCCTGAACAGAGAGTCCTACATTTGGCTTAGCTCCAAGGCTACAGAGAATGTGGCTGAGCTTTTCCTCTACCTGAGTCTACACAATGCTCTCCAGGGGGACCTTGGCATCTTTAGGCCTTGTATTGTCTCTCTAGGTTTAAGCTGATGCTGCCAGCAAGTTGCCAGAATAAATTAAAGACAGAATTATAGAGCTGGATTATCCTATGTTGATCTTGCAAAGTAAAGGACAGTGAGCTGATTTTAGCTACTCTTATGTCCTGATGGTGGAATGGAGACTTTAAAATGGGGGCTTCCAGGGACAAGGTTCTGACAGTGGAGGGCAGGGATTCTCTAATGGGATTTCATTGGCTGGCAAGAGCCCTTCTTCAAAGTCCTTTCTGTGAGTGCCTCTGGAGAGCTGCCTCTTACTGCCAGCCTGCTGAAGACTCATCTTAACTTTCAAGACATCGACAATGGATGTTGGAGTCACATCTGAGCAAGCCAAGGCCACTACAGCCAGATGAAGGAGCTGTGTGGTGATCAGCTAGCCTTCTGGGGTTATTGGGCTAAGAGCTGTGGTAGTATTTCTGTGCTAGAGGGAGACGAGGTAGGACAAGAGCCAGTAAGGGCTTAGCATAGGTCTTGTCTGGTGAAGGCCACCAGGAAGAATGGAGGAAATACAGGTGGTAAGAAACCAGAAGAGAACAGGGTATTCTTGGAGCATGCTGGAGGACTCACAAGATCTCCACCAAAATGACTCATGGGAACTACAGGAAACAGCCTTGCAATAATAAGACTGCCCAAAGAGAGACCAGAAAGTAGTAGTAGAGATGTTTAAATATTCCCCATGCAGAAGGCATACACAGGGGAAGACTATGTCAGATCTGGATTTTTCTCACTCCTTAACATGCATTACCTCTTCCCATGACTCTGACACCAAAAGGATCTGAATGGAGGGAGCATGTTTTCAGGTGGGCAGCTGGGAGAAATATGTGGTAAAGAGATACTAAAATGTGAATCATACCATTTGCTCGCACACTGCTGGTTCCCTCTGCTGCTGCTGAGCTTGAGGCAGACCTGGAAGCTGCATAATGGAAGGATATTGTGTTTTCAACCAAGTGCCAAGTTTTCCTAAATATTTTGGTTGCAGCATTGTGTCATTTCTAACTTGAGACTTTGTGGCTTAAAGTGACCCTAGGACTTAAGCATGATCTAAAAATGGCCTAAGGGAATTTTTATCTAGGTTAGATAAAAGTTTGAAAGAATAGTGTAGAAGAATTTTTAAAATTCATTTGATTACATCATGGATTCTGCTTGCTCGGGGAACTGTTTGCGTTCCTGTAGATGTGATGAGCCCAGGACAACATTCCAACCATGCTTCCAAATCCATCCCATCACCTAAAAAATCTTCAACCAACCCTTCCTGAATCAGTGCTGCATCCTACCAAATTTGTGACAAGAAAGCCACGTGGTTATAACAGCCTCATTAGGTCACTTGGAGAAAGCAAGGGGCCCGTTTTGTAAAGAAGATTCTGGGGCCACATGGATATCCCCTTTGGCAGGACGTAATGACAGGTGACATCTGAAGTACTATAGAGAGAATCCCCTCAGATGGGAAGAAATGACTAAGATTATAGCAGAGCTTTCTTTCCTGTGGTGAGAGGGTGCCCAGCTGCTGGGGACTGTCTCCTTGGGGGTCTCTGACCTAAGGTGTCAGAGGGACCAGTGCTGGAGCTTCATTTGTTGTGACAGTTGTCATTCCCAAGCTACTCAGGCCAGCCTAGTCATGAGAACATGCTACCCTCCTTGACATGCCTGTTGGAGGGAATGGTGGGGAGAACTGCAGCATTCCTCAGGAGGGTTTGGTGGATCTCTCAGTAGTCAGCACTTAAGTATGAAGATGATGATATCGCTATCCTGTATTTATGAAACAAATGCTTAACCCGTGCTTTGGGGGTACCTCATCTGCATTCCTGTATTCTGTGTGATGGGCACCATGCTAGAACATAAACATAGTAAGAAAAACATGTGCATGTTTGCTCCCCTTGGTAGAACTGAGTTCCGCTAGGGTCCAGGCTGCATCTACTTCACTCTGTAAACTTGATGCAAACCTAGATGTCTAACAAGGAATGGAGAAAATGGGGTTTACATACAATGGTATTTTTTCAGTCATAAGGATAAAGAAAGTTGTCACTTGTAGGAAAGTGAATGCAACTGGAGATAATTAATTAAGTGAATTAAGTGAGTCTGAGAAAGTTATAGCATGCTTTGTCCCATTTGTGAACCCTAGATGTCACAGGTACAGAATACCATATATACTCCATGGACATGGATGAAAAAGAGCTACTGGGGGGAACAAGAGGACTAGTGAGAAGGTGGGAGAGGGTGGTGGGGTATAGGGAAAATGTGCTCAAAGTACACTATATACTTGTACAAAATGGGCTTTTGTAACTCTGTAAACTAAGAACAAAGACTATGGTGTAGAGTGCAAACATTCACTTCCTTGGGTGAATTACGGTGACTGCTGCCATAAGGCACTGAAAATTAAATGGAGGAAGAAGCTGTGTTGGGAGAATACTGTGCAGATGGGTGGCCCAGAGAACGAAAACTACATAGCCACAAACAGAGCAGGGGTGAGGGAGGAGTAAGAATAGGAATGACAGGGTGCTCTGAGCACATCCCAGCCCTAGCTTGGCCTTGTTCACTGCTGGTTCTTGATTTCATTTCCTCTCTTTTGGTACACTGGGACTGGGACAATGGTCCAAGAGCAAGCACATGGAGTAGGGTCCTTTCTGTAGCTCTGTAATGGTGAACTCACAGTACCTTGTACTTACCTGCACAAGACCTACGCAAGATCAAGCTCGTCAACATCCCAGCTTGGAATGCCACTGAGCTTCTCCTGGCTGAGGATGGCTACTGGAAGAGGAAGGGTTAACGTGCCAATGATGTGACCCGGTAGGATGTGAGCACCATCCCTGTGGGACCGTGGCCTGTAATTTCTTGGCAGAGGCCCTCAGTCCTCTCAGTGCTAAGGTCAGAGCTGGGGAAAGATGCCATAACCACCATCAAGGCACTTGGGCCCAAAGGCAACACCCGCCCTGCGATCTGCACTTGCAGGGAAGTGCACAGAGCAGACTATTCCTGCGTGTGGCCAATTTGATGGGGTTAAAATATGATTAAGCCTAAACATGTAAACACGAAATTCCCAAGTTGATCATGCTGTAATACTGTATTAGGGTTAGGTCAGATTACAGCTGGTGTGTTGCTTCATCCTGGAGCCTGGTCCAAAACGATGAATCCTCTTATAAACCCCGCAGCCGCTCTCAGAACACAGTTCGCAAGGAAGGCCTTCCTAAAGTTTCAAGAGGGCTCCAGCGAGGCATATTTTAAACACCACCTGGAAAAACCACAGGCAGCGCTAGCTGGCTCTCGGGGAGCATCAGGGAAATGCCACACATCTAGAGCCCCAGGCCCGCAGTGCCCTTCCTGGGGGGGAGTGGGGAGGAGCTCCACGTGGAGCCTGGGTCACGCGTGCTCTACCTCACATTCTAACAGAGAAGAAAAGCACCAGGCCGTTAACCATAAAGGAAAAATAATACCACACTCGGCTGAAATCACATCCAACTGGAGTCCTGTTTGTAATCCTTCATCCTTTCTGGGAGTCAGTCAGCTGCCATGGACACCCCCACAGGATGGATCTTTTTCCAAGGCAACAAACGCTCAATTCATGGGGGAACTGGAGCCCGGCTCCTGTGCTGTTTCTTCGAGGTCCTTGAAAGGGTGGAATATGAATTGAAACCAAAGACAGATTATTTTCAGAAGTGAGCACATTTTCACCCTGGTTTAAGGATGTCGGCCTTATCCCTCTCTTGCATAAGGAGGGTGTCCCAGCTCTGTAAGCCATTCCCAGTGACTTCACAGGGCCTGGAAGACAGGCGGGTCTCTTCTGTTCCAGCCGCGCTGCTTCTGACAGCCTTAAGTGCAAAAGCAAATGTTTCGTTTAGGTAGGGATCTTAAAATAATGAGGCTTGGCTTTTGAAAAGATTAGCTACAAGAAAGAAAAATGCCGTAGGAAGTCGTAACAGTAATGGTTATCATGATATTAATATGCAACATCTGGGCTTCCAGGGATTATGCCAGTGAGCTCCAAAGGGCGGCTGAGTGCACACAATTTGGGTGAGAGAGAGGGGAGAGAAACACACACACACACACACACACACACACACACACACACACACACAGAGAGAGAGAGAGAGAGAGAGAGAGAGAGAGAGAGAGAGAGAGAGAGAGAGAATAATTCTTTAAGTCTGAATGTGAGTCTGTTTTGCAGAACTATCAGAATTTTACTAAAGCTTCCTAACTATTACCTGCTAAAAGATGAGAAGCCTTCCTATTGGATAAAACTATGCAGCTGACTCTATACTCCATTTCTGTGCAACAGAGAAAAACAGGGCCGGGAAAATAATGGCTCACAGGGTAAAGTGCCTGCTGCACAAACGTGAGAACCTGAGTCTGGGACCCCAGCTCCTGTATAAAGAGCAGAATTGGTGCTGTGCATCTATCACCCCAGCACTGGGGGCTGAAGAGGGGCATGAGGCAGGTGGCAGTTGCTTGTCAGTCTGTCCAGTGGAAACAGCAAGCAGTAAGTGCCAGGTTCAGAGAGAGCCCCTGCTTCAAATGGTAAGTCAAAGAAACAACCGAGGAGGACATTCAGACGTCAGCCTCCGGCCTGCACACATGCCCTCACAGATGAACACACTCCTCCTCCATATACTCACACACTCAGATGCTATAGTGGCCTGCTTGTTTCCAGACTTAGCTGTAAATTCTTATCTGGATAAGTCCTCCTGGTATCATGTTATTGGAAGTATCTTATCTCCAAACCTCACGAGTGCCATCATCTGCAGGACCCGCTGCGAATAGTGAAATAGGAAAACTCAGGAGTCTATAGAATGGAACCCTAGTTACCCCATCCCCTTGGCCGATTACCTGGTTATATGCTCACTGTCCTTTCTTACCTCCACTGCTTCTTGGGAACTGCAACATCTTGTTAGTCCAGAGGCAGAGGCTAGGTGAGTGATATGTCTCAATCTGAAGTCTATCTGTATGTTAAAAACAATGTTGTGGGGATAGGGATGTGGCTTCATTGGTAGAATGCCTGCCTGGCAAGCGCAAAGGCTAGACTCCATCACCAGGAGTGCATAAACTTGGCAGGAAATGGAGGCAGGAGGATCAGGAGCTTCAAAGCCCTCAGGTACATGGAGAGTTCAAGGCCAGCAAGTGCTGTATGAGGCCCCATCTCAAGGAAAAGAGAAGGAACTCTGTACTGCCACAGATCAGTCAAATTTATCTGTTCTCATGCAGAGCGGAGTTAAATGAAACAACTCAGCTTTGTTTCACACAGCGCTGATTTTCATTTGGACAGTTGGATGCTTCTCAATTCTTTCCGTCATCAGATAATTCCTAAGGCCTTATCCATAATGGTTTTGGAGGAATGTGAGCTAAGGGTGAAGACATATGGGCCCCGAAGTCAGGTTGGACACTGAAGTATTTCTTGAAGATCCCTCCTTCCTTTTTTACAATTTTACCTTTGTTCTTCTTATGTGTCATAACGCTTTTCTCCAATTCATATTTCTACCACTTCTGTTTAAAAAACATAATCACTATTCCCTGTGCTTAGCCTGGTACTTGCTCTCGAGTATAACCACCCAAATTGATGTTCTGTCTCTCACTGTGATTTCTCCACAGGAGACACGGGACTAGTCACAGGGACAGTGCTATCCTTTCACATTCCACTGAGTTTCACACCTGCAAGGCAGCCCTGCTATTATCTCTCTACAGGACTTGTCTCTGTATTAGTTTTCTATTACTACCTAGGCTTAGTGCACACCTTATCTCTTGTGAGTCAGAAGTCCATACTCATCTGAGCTACACTGTCTTCTCAGTATCCCACATGACTCCTACGGAAGTGTCAGAGGCAGCAGGAGGGGAAGATTTGCTTCCAACCTGACTCAAGTTTCTACCAGAATAAATTCCCTCATAGCTGTGGGACCCAAGCCTCCCAAGGTGTTGCTCACTGTCCCTGGATTGTGCTTTTCTCTTGGGGGTTCCACTTGGATCCCTACCACATGGTCCCTTCAGAAGTCCTCTCACATTTCCATTCTCCTAGTTAGCACCTTTAGAGATGTGACTAGATGTGGCCCAACAAGATAACTCTTTTGTCATATACATAATATGGTCACGGGAGTGACATCTAACTAGATCCTTGGATACCACCTATGCTCAGTGGAGAGAATTAACTATAAAAGAGCAAAGTCAGGCTGGGCAGTGGTGGTGCATGCCTTTAATCCCGCACTCATGAGGCAGAGGCAGGTGGACCTGTGGGTTCGAGGCCAGCCTGGGCTATAGAGTGAGTTCCAGGAAAGGCTCCAAAGCTACACAGAGAAACCTTGTGTCAAAAAAAACCAAGAAAAATAAAAAAGCAAAGTCTCAAGAGTCATATTCAAACCCTGTTGACTATATCTTCTCTTTATTCTCTGCTGGGCAAAGTACCATTGATGATCTAGGAATTAAAACACACATCCTGCTTACGCTGTCCTGATACATGCAGGCTGAGGTTCTAGGCACGGTTCCACGTTTGTCACGATACCATTACATTTATCACCTCCTATTCCTTCTATCTACATACATGGTGGACTACGTCAAGACGTAAGAAATTGAAATACTGTGGGATTCTCAATTTCCTTCTGCATACTCAGATCCCGCATTCTATGTCTTGGGTGTTAAAACTCCTTTCTTTGGTTTGCAGAGCCTGAAGGGGAGCTGTGAGGGTTGTTTAGCAGAAGGGTTGTTTGGAGGCTCACTACCAAAGGAAGAGTAAGTTCCCTGCACTGGGTATGCTACCCTATATGCTCAAAGCTCATTCCTTTCCTGCTAGAGCCAAGGACACACTGCAGCTCCAAATACGAAGTAACAGAACGGCTCACATGCACCAGGCATCTGGAGTCTCTCATAAAGGTTGCTACCCCGTGAGAAAACGTCCTCAAGAATGGGCTAGAAGCACATCGCTGAAAAGGTACCAAAGTTTGTGGTTCTTTTAAAAGTTCAGATTGAACAATTATTTTGCATCTGTCGTCCAAATGGATAAAGCTGATGGTGGCCAGAAATGGAATAAACAGCGAGGCAAGAGTGGCCCTGCTATAAAACAAACTGCTCAATTGTTTTTTTCCTTTGAAACCTATTTTCATAAAGGAAATAGAGGGAATGCTACTGAATGTGCCTGATTATTCTTCCTGTTGTGGGATTAATGAAGCCAGGCTTTTTGGTTTGTTTGCTTGCTTCCTTTTGTTTCTATCACTTTCTCTAGTTAAAAATAAAAGCTATGCAAGAGTACTGGGTAGCATACCCACACACGTGTGCACCCCAAACCTGCAAGAAACAACTGCTTTTTGTCTGTTTAGCAATGTAAAAATATATCCTGTTTTGTTGATTTTCTGTTAGGATAGCTGGAATTTGAGTCACTGCACACTATAGACTGAATTTCAGGACTCCTCAGTTTGAAAAGAATGAGCATAGGAAATTTTCCAGAACCACAGCTCTTTACTGCAAATAGGAAAAAAAAAATCTGGAGTTTATCCCTGAATATTCTCTGAAAGACAGCAGGGTCTGCAGTCATTCTAAACTCAGAATATCCCAGATAAGACCCAGATAAAGGGAAAGTTCATGCCTGATGCCTTTTCACATGTTTGCAGGGAACAAGGATTGTGCACTCTTTGCCAAGGGAATGCTGAGAATAAAGGCAAGAGTTAAGTTAGGACAATATTTAACAAAGCGTGTTGAACTGGCACCAAGCTTCCATTAATGGAATTAAAAAATATCTGCCAGTGTTCCAGGGAAGATGATTCCCACAGTTCCCCTCCAAAATATTTTCAACTCCGCAGGGCGAGACAAAGGGGTGGAAGAGATGAGTGAAGAAGCAGATTGCCTCACGGATAGTTTGGCTAAGCTGGGATAAATTATGTTAGCCTCTGTATTCTGATCATTACCTTCCCTGAGACATTATGGACAGTGCCATTGCCCCAATTGGTGGAGACAGTTTAAAAATTGATCTGGAAATCTCAGCAGTTGACCCAGAACCCCACTCTTTGTCAGCACATTCAGTCACATCTGGTCTTGAGCTGTGAAATTATCGGCCTGATTCAGAGCTGGTCGCTCCGATAGCTGCAGGCATTTCCCCTCAAAGCAGCTCCTCTCAGAGAGGAAGGGAGCCAGCCCAACATAGCCTTCATTACTGGGTCACTATGTGTATATTTTGTATGTGTGTGTATTTTTATTCATTTAGCAAGAATTAACTATCTACAGTGAGTCAAACTCATTTCTCAACACACACATGACATAAAGCACCCCCAAGAGGGAATGAAGGACTGGTTTTCCTGTAGGGCTGAGGAGGTGGCTTCTTAGTAAAGTGTTTGTCACTCAAGCAGGAGAGTTCTAGTCCCTAGCACCTATGGAAAAAGCTGTTTCAGTCGTCTGGCCACGGATGGAGTGCCAGGCTCCAGCAAACAACCTCTCACCCCTGCTCACATGGGATTAAATGTAGTGGGGAACCACACAAAAGATGTGAAAATAAGAAGGAAAGGCTCGCTGGGCGGAAGTGCTTCAGGCGGAGAAGGAGGTGGAGGACGAGATGGGGTAAAAGAAATTGAAAGCATGGAAACTCGTTTTTGTTTTTTGTTTTTTTGTTATTGTTTTTGTTTTTTTTTACACGTATGAAACTGCCAAATAACCAAAATTTTAAAAATTAAATAAAGCTAGACATGGTGGCACATTCCTAAAATGGCAGGGTTGGGAGGACTTTAAGATGGCAAGATCCCTGGTGCTTGCTGCCAGGCCAACCAGTGAGCTTCAGGTTCAGTGGGAGACCCTGTCTCAGAGAGTAAGGTAGAGAGCAACCAAGGGAGACACTCACTGTAGACCTCTGACCACCTCACACATGTGATCCATGGGATCTGATGCCCTCTTCTGGTCTCCACAGGCACCAGGTACACATGGTTCGCAGATATACACGCAGGCAAAATACCCATACACACAAAATAGTAAACAAAAACCAAAAGCACACTGCTTAAGAAGCCTCTGGAAGTCAGAATTTAAGCCACAGGCCCACAGCCACAAGGGATTTCTGAGCAGAGGGATCCAGCTGGGATTCACAACCCCAGTCTCTTTGACTGTGCCATCTGCATTTCCAACAGGGGTCATGCTGGCCACTGTAGGACAGCGATGACTTGAATGAGTCCAGTCTCCAGTTGTTCACCACCTTTCAAAGAGATTAGGTAGAACAACCTACTCAGGTCACCTCAAAAGGTTATCAGTAAACTGTTCAAAGCTTCCTGTAACTCAGGTGAGAGCTTCCACATCATTTCCTTGGAATAACAGTCAACTTTCTTTGTCCTCTGATCTCAGTCTAAGTGTGTGGCTTCCTCAGAAGCTGCTGTCCCCACTCTCCTGGGGTCTATGCAGCTCCATTCTGGTCACATCACGCTGTCCCTCCCATGTCTTAAACTGTTATAAGAGTTCATGACTCTTCCTGGGGATATTTTCAGCCACACACTAACTCCGTTTGCATTTGATTGAGAAATCCTTTTACTTGGCTCATATGTCCTCCAAAGCTTATCTTTATTATTACATAGGTCATATTTAGCTGTCTGTTACCATTGGACCATAAATTCATTCTCTCTCATTCATATTTCTGATCCCAAAGTGTGAGATCAGTAGGTGACTTGGAACATGCTCATTAAAAAAAAAAAAAAAAGTGGAAGGTGATTTCTTTGTTTCACATCACCCTTTTGTTATTCTGGGGTCATGGAAAGTGTTGAATTGTACATGACTTCTTAATGTTTTCAAAGCAATACTTAGAAGGATGTTTTCCACATTTGTTATAGTCACACACAGACTTCATCAGTTATCTGTCTCTAAATATAGGAAAGTAGAAGCTCCTGAGCATTCATAACATCTATCTCCCCACATATTCAGATGCAAAAGGGCAAACATGCCTGTAGTCATTAGATCATTTAACTAACATTTATCATTTGCACATTCTCAGGGTCCCATGACACTTAAAAAAAGTAACTTTCCCTAAATAAAGTCTCCATACTCCCTCTTCTCTTGTCTGTAATCAGCAGTGTTAGCCTCTCGCATTTCAAAGGTATTTCACATCTAATAGTATAATGGGGACTTCTATCTTCTGACAAGATGTTAAAATAATATGGCCTCTTTTCTTCCTTCCCCAAACCTAATCTGGAATATCAAGCCGGTGCAAGGACCTGAGATTGACTGATCTGAGAAAATCATGCCACAGTTTTGAGATACCATAGAAAATATGAATGGATTCTGAGGAAGTAGAAACAACAGCTCAGACTAGGTGGGGGCTGTGCGTTATAAAGGGTTGGGATGCAGCCTGTCCATTATGCTCTTTTCTTACACAATATTGCCCAACAGGACCATTGCCCTGAACTTGCAATCCTCCTTGTTCCCTAAGTTTTCTAGGTAGTTGGATGATGACCTTAAGCTTCTGGTCCCCTTACATCCACCTCCCACATGCTGCATTTCAGTGCTTGAACCATCATGCGCAGTTCATCTTGGATTCTCTTGAAGGGCCTCGTTGATATCCAGCTGGCAGATCCTCAGTCTGTTGTCAAGGTAATGTTGTGGCAATCCTACAGGAAAGCAGGGCCACGGTTTCAGGCTCTTCAGCTCATCAAAGAATTATTATCAAAGGAGATTTATGACATGCTTCCCAACTACAGAGCAAAAGGAGAGGAGAGGAGAGGAGAAGGGAAGGGAAGGGAAGAGGAGGAGGGAAGAGGAGGAGGGAAGAGGAGGAGGGAAGAGGAGGAGGGAAGAGGAGGAGGGAAGAGGAGGAGGGAAGAGGAGGAGGGAAGAGGAGGAGGGAAGAGGAGGAGGGAAGAGGAGTCTCTTGTTTGTAGCAAACCTGAGATGGTACTTGTAGTAAGATCCGATGGTATCCCTGGGCTCCCTGAACGGACAACCACTGGCTGATTTTGAGCATGCTTTACCCATGGGATGAGAAGCCAGTTGTGTGGCTTTGTGTTTCCTTGTTGACTTTGTGTTTTAGTCTCTATTTTAACAAGTGAAAGACAACATAGAGTTGCATCAAACCAAAGACTGCGTTTCTTTAGCCCCCACCCGAAGTCTTTGCAGGTTCTGAACTTGCCCCCCATCTGGGTCTGTGCTCCATTTCCCCCATCATGTGCAGCTTGTCATTATCCCTTCTCAGGCAGATTCCTTTCTTCCAAGACCAGAAGGCAGCTTCCTAGGTGTGGATGTCTCAGACAAGGAAGCACTGATAACAGAGGGGTAGCCACTTCATCATCCTATGTGGGAGCTGAACAACCCCCTCACCCTCAGGCTGAACCCATACAGCATGATGTGAATCAGAGATCTCCAATCACATTTGTCTTTGAAGACAGCTTTGGGCTCCCTGGTTTAAAGTGATCCCTGAGCCAAAGATTCAGGCCATTTGCAGAGATCTTGGCAATAGGAGCCCCAGCTGTCAGCAAGCATAAGCGGTGAGTGCACACGCGCACATCCAGTGAGATGGAGTCAGGGGAAACCTATCTGCCCTGTGTCAAGACGTTGCACATCCCTGAGGGTGCTTTTGATAGACTCCGGCTTGTTCCAGGATAGTCGCCCCCGAAGCATAAGGCATCTCTGTCTTGGATACCACTGGTCAGAAAAGAATGACACAGTTTTATTTTTGTATTACCTGGGGGTGGGGTGGGGTGCTTTGCTAAAAAGTGTCACACACCACTAGCTTTTCAATCAGAAAATGGATGTTAGCTGGGCGGTGGTGGCGCACGCCTTTAATCCCAGAACTCGGGAGGCAGAGCCAGGCGGATCTCTGTGAGTTCGAGGCCAGCCTGGGCTACCAAGTGAGTTCCAGGAAAGCTACACAGAGAAACCCTGTCTCAAAAAACCAAAAAAAAAAAAAAAAAAAAAAAAAGAAAGAAAGAAAATGGATGTTGATCTTCTGTCACCTTCTGTGACAGGACTTTTTTTTTTTGTTGTTTAATTTCCAAGCTGATATCTAGGTGCTTGTTATGCCCTTGCCTTTAGAACTCCCACAGGGTAGGAAGCAAAAGCTTTATGGAGCTAGCAACTCACCTCATCTTCTATAAAGTCCCAAGCTATAGGGTGGTAGGTCATGGTTCAAAACACTGAAGTTTTCTCTCAATTATCTGATTGCTTTGTTCCTAAAGATTTCCAGCATACAAATGCTAAGTTCAACAGACCATTGCATTGACTGATGGCTTCCTGTGAATATCAAAACAAACAAACAAACAAAACAAAACAAAGCAAAACCCCATGAACACAATGACAAAGCCTACTGGCAGAGGTATGTCTAAAAACCAAACCCCACCACAGTTAGTACATAAAAGCTGCACTTTTGAATTCACTACCAAGGCAAAGAGTCCAGTATCACAAGATGTCATATCTCTGATTATCGTCTGCCACCTCTTGATTCAGAGATGCAGATACTGAGACATTTTATATCTGTGTGTGGTGGGGTGCAAAAGCACATGTAGAAAATGTGTATGGAGATCAGAGGACAACATTGGGTAGCATTCTTCGGATGCTGTCCCCCTTTTTTTTTTTTTTTTTTTTTGAGACAGGATCTGGTCTGGAACCATGTTAGGCTAATCTCCAGGGATCCACTCATCTCTACTTCTCCATGCCAGGATACCTGACTCTTTTCACTTGTGTTCTGGGGATTGAACTCAGGTCCTCATGCTTTCAAAGCAAGAACCTTACCAACTGGCCTATTTCTCCAGCTCCTGACTCTGAGTCTTCTTGATTGCAAGACCAGCAGTGACAAATGTTTGAGAGGCTGATTTACAGCTCTTGTGGACTGATGTGATTGAATATTTAAAATTTAACTGTAGCTGTCTGTCACATGAAGAGCGATGTATGGTCTCCAGTTTTCAATACTCAGGCTTGGCTGTGCTTGGGCTAAGTTTTGGGTGAGTTATTAAAACAATGTTACTATTTGTAGCCTACCTAAATATGCTCCCTCTCCACAGCAGAAAAATTTGAAATCCAAGAAGTCAATATGACATCAGAGTGCCCTTGGCTGATTTTCCTCCATATAAACTAGCTACCTATAAATGGATAATTGAATTGGAACCTCTAGGGTTCAAGTGCCTTTGGAGTACTCATCCAAGTAAGCCAGACATTTTTCTTTTACTCTGATTAACCTCTAAAAAGATATAATTGTCTCAATCTGGGCACAAGAGAGAAAACATAAACAAAACCTCAAGTATATTCAGTGGGAATAACTTGATACAGGGGGTTGGACTTTTGAGTCTTCAGAAAGGCCAAAGAATGGTCTCCAGTGTTAGCTTCCAGGAATGCTCCCTCAGCGCTGAAGCTTTAGAAACTCTTCAGCTGTGTGACAATTGCAGAGTCAGAGTGACTGAAAAGCTTGCTTTTGTGTATTTAACTCTGCCAAGGATGCAGCAGTCGGAGTTACTGTGCTCACACCGACGTCAGAGGATCAAGAAACAAATGGTGGCTGTACTCTGGAGTGCTGCTCCCTGACTGCCACATCCACCGGCTCTTAAAGGACTTGAAACTAGGTCTAAACCCTGCAACCCTGCTGCTGCTGAAAACCTTGAACACCCCGCCCGATCTTGCTTGCTAGTAGACGTCAACCAAGGCAGCAGTTGTGTGGAAATGGCTTCCTTTTGCTGGCCACGTTTTATGTCCCCTCAACACATTGGTAGAACCTACTGCACATGGATATAATGTTACTTCTAATTTATTTAAAAATAATATAAATTTCATATATACATACATACATACATACATATTAGATTTTTATCATATTTACCTCTCACTATTTTTCTTCAACACCCCCCCCCCCTTCCAGGACTTACCAACCCATCTCCCTCCCAACACCAGGTCCTTTTAAAAATATCATTATAAATAGTTCGCTTAGTTCAGTTAGTGCTGATCATATGCAAATGAGCGGAGGACATCTATTGGGACATCAGGCGACCTATCAGTGTCCGTATCCCGAAAGGAAAGTGACTTGTCCTCCCTCAGCAGCCATCACCTGCCAATAGTTCCTTGGCTAGGTGTAATGCTGGGATTTTGATTGGCTTGATGTTGTGTGGGTATCATGTGAGCTGTGAATTCATTAGCATTTACCATGTTGTGTCCTGAAGCCAGCATTTCCTAGCTTTCCTCCTCATCCTTTCGATCTTCTATGCTTTTGGCCCACTCTACCCTGGTGTTCCCTGGGCCCTGGACAGCACAGGCTGCTATAGGTGAACCACTTACTGCTTGCTGAGCACTCATTGTCTGAGCCTTCATCACTACCCACTACAAGAAGCTTCTCTGACCATGGCAGAGAGGAGCACAAGTCTGTGGATAAAACCATAAACACTTAGACAGCAGTTTGACAACATGACCATTTAGAAAAACAATATCAATCGATTCTTCCTTGGGGCCTATGACATCCCTAGCCATGGTTTCTGACCATGTTTACAGATCAGGCATGGATTCCCTCCTGTGGAGTACCCTGTATCAAGTGAAAATTAGTTTAAACAACTAAGCTTGAGTCTATTTATTATGTGGTAGGAGAACACTGGTAATGCCTACTAAAAGTTCTATCTTCTGGGGTTGGGGATGTAGAGCTCATGTGGTAGAGTGACTGTGTGGTGTGTAAATCCCTGAATATCTTGACCCTCAGTACTCAGTGGTAGTACACACCTGTACCCCACCCCTTGGGAAGTGAAGACCAAAGGATCAGAAACTCAAGTCAGAGGCCAATCTGGAATACACAAGAGAAAACTTATCTCCAAAAAACCAAGTAATTAACTACAGTGACAATTCTTTCTTCTGAGAGAATCTTCTCCCTTGTTTTGCTTTTCTCCCTGAAGAGAATTGGCCGGCCTTCCTCCTGCACTACCTCTATCTATTGTATACATTTATATTTTTGCACTTTTGTTGAAATATATTTTTGAGGGTTTTTCTTTATTTTCAAATAAACTATGATGTAGTCATTTCCCAGTCCTATTGCCCAGGATTACCTGTGACTCATCTTAAGTTTTGTATATATTCCATCAATAAAATGGAATTGAATCAGATCAATGTTGGTTTTTTTGACTGGTATTTTGGGTCAATTCCACAAGTGATATTTAAGTGAGGATCATGATATCAATTGTAAAAACCCAGGTACCTAGAATCCCAGGGTTGGGGTGTAGAGAAAGGAGCCCTGGACAGCCAGCCTAGCTGGATCTGTGATCTGATTCTGTGATCTCCAGCTTTAAGGAAAGACTCTTGACTTAAAAATAAGATGGAGAAAAATAGATGAAGACACTCAACATCTGATATCAACCTCTGGCTCCCCCATGGGCATATATGAGTAAGCACACCTACATGTTCACACTCCTATAAGTGTGTATACACACACACACACACACACACACACACACACACACACCACACACAAGTTCCCTAACAAAAAAAAACCATAACCAATGTTTTTGTAATGACCTATGGGCTATCTTTTATAGAGTCACTAAAAATAGCTCTATTATCAAAAAGAACATGAAGAACACAGGGGAGATGATTGACTATCAGGCTAGGGATCCAAGATGCCTCATATGCAGTACTTGCTCATGCAATGCTCCCCGGTTTAAATGAAATGAGATGGGTGGTGTGAAGAACAGTGTGAGAGGAGAGTCTGCAAGGTTGAGAGTCCCTGCGTTTGATCTGGATGACAGAGAGTTGTTAGACCCAACATGACAATGAGAGGCATAAGCACCGGCAGCCAAGAGCTGTCATCTGGGGTGGAACTCTTCCAAACGCCTTCCGTTATCATTCCAAACCAAGTCAGCTCTGTGAAGGTGGGACAGGATGTACAGACACACGCACTGTGCTGAGTCCACAGGCAAAGCACAGAGAACACTTGAAAGAGCCATTCTATTAATGCACACCAATTATAATGATGGCATTCACAATGGTGAGAATGCTTTTCAGAGGACAAAGGGGAAATGGGCCATCAACAAGCAAAATAATTAACAATTCAGAAATCATAACAACATTACATGGCCTATTTACTGCAGCACAGACACGAAAAACAACAAAAAGAAAAGTACAGCTGGACAGGGGCTCATACTTATAATCAGTGCTTGGGAGACTGAAGCAGGAGGATTGCTATGAGTTCCAGGCTAGTGAGGGTTGCATAGCAAGACCCCATTTCAACACAATACAACAACAACAACAAAAACCAACCAACCAAATATCTTTACTGTGAGGGCTGGAGAAGTGGCCCAGCTCTCAGGAGTGTTGCTGCCCTTGCGGAGGAGGATCTGAGTTGGGCTCCCAGAATGCAATGTCTGGCGGCTCAGAGTGACCTGTCTATAACTCCAGCTCAGGAGATCCTGGCACCTCAGGCCTCCGTGTGAAGCACACACATACACATATACAGATAATTAAAAATAAAATAAATTTTATCTTTAAGAACATCTGTGTTGTATTCTGTTAGATGTGTAAGCAAATGCGTCAAGGTAAGTGCACACATTAAATTAGCCAGTGTTTGGGTTTCCCCAGAGGTGACAGGAGAATAGAACTCTGGTGTGTCGGCCTTGCTCTATAACTCCAGCACCAACCACACCGACTTTTGCAGATTACAGGCAATTTTTAAATATTTGATTGACTGACTGACTTTCTAGGAAAACACACCAAAGCAGAAAATAATAGCAAAATCTTAACTAAGCGAAATCACTAAAAATCTCCAGCTGGCCAATCTCTCCTCCCTCCCCCTTCCAGGAGATTAATTGCAGCACTTAACATTTGTAAAGCACTTCTGACACATCAAAATGGCCAGAGGGGAATATGTACTGAAAATCTAATCCATTATTATTAAAAAATTGCCTTGTGGTCCCAGCAACTCCCCAGGGAAGCAGAGATGGGAAAGAAAGGGAAACTCACATTCAATATTTTTCTCAATGTCTTAATTTGGGAAAACGCAGAGGGTTTGTTGGTGGTTCATTCAGAGGTCTGGGCAAAGGTTCAAGCCCATTCCTGAGTTATCTAAACTGATTCATCCTTCCCCTGTCTAAAGCCAACAACTGCAGAGGTTTGCAGCAGCCGCTGCCCTGGCTGCGCTTCACACTGAGGGCTTTAGTAATCGTTCTCTGGTTGGTCTCCTTATCGTCTGGTGCTTCTCTGTCTCATCTCCTTCCCAGAGGCTCCCAACATAATCAGCATCTCCTGCAGCTGCTGACAGACACAATGAGTGGATGAACCAAAAGGTTAATGGAAGGGGACCGGTGAATCCAGTTTGACCTGGAGTAAAGGAAACAAGGCCAGAAGTTGAGCAAGAGTGACATGCAAGCAGAGAGTCAAAAGGACTTTAAAGGGGCTGGACACAAAGTCAGGAGAAAAGAATGCAAGAGGTGAGCTGGGCATTCTCTCACACTTTCTCCACCAGCAAAAAAACTTACAGCCTCGACAAGTTAAAATGCTTTATTTGCTTATTTGAAGAGGTGTCTTATATAGATTATAGGCAAACACCATTCTATCTCTCTCTCTCTCTCTCCATATATATATATATATATATATATATATATATATATATATATGTATATACATATATATATATTTCTATAAGAGCTATTGATGTAATACATGCGTAATTTACCAGCTCTTTCTGTTGGGAGACCTTTTCAAGCTGGGATGATCATTTGTCAGAGTGCCCTGCCCAGCATCTTCTCTCCCTCTAACCCAAGTGCCCAGGTAGGGTGGTAGAGAATGACTTCTCCCTGCTACTGTGTGGCATCTTAGTGAGATTTTTCATCTGGATTTTCAGGACTGAGCATATAACCCAAGGTGCTCAAACTGGGCTCTTTCTCCCAAGTCCTAGAAAATGAAGTCAAACAAGGTAAAGGACTGGGAAGATGCCTCAGTACAGTGGCAGTTTGCAAGCATGAGAACCTGAATTCAGATCCCCACCTCCCACATTAAATAAGCCAAGAGTACACTTGTAACCCTGTTACTGGGGAAGCAGAAACAGGTGGACCCTGGGGCTTATTGGCAGCCATTCCAGCTGAACTTGAGTACTAGGTTCATTGCAAAACCCTGCCTCAAAAGCTAAGGTGGAGAAAGACAGAGGAAGATACCCAATGCCCACCTCCATTCTCCACACGCAAATGCACACTAACCTGTACACACAGGTACACACAGATGACAGACAGACAGACAGATGCACGCACATGTGTGTATGCACACACACACACGCTGGAAAATAGTGGTATTATCTCAACAACGCTGAAAAAGATTGTAAGACAGGTGAACGTAAAACTAAGGAACACCATTGGGAGTTCAGCTGATGCAGTTCTGTCCCACTACAAAGCTCTAGAAACATCAGTCACAGTAGTAAACAGTCCCCAGCCATATGTGCAGTGTTCATGGTTCTGGCTAGAAAACAGGGTCTCTGTAGACTCTAAGTGCAATTACAGTACTGTCTGGCCTCATCCATCCATCTGTTGCCGTAGGCATACTTTTCTAAGAATATAAAGAATACAACAGAAAATAAGCTCTTATGCTAGGAATGCCTGCTGCCTCCCCATTGGCCCCAGCTCATAGAGACAGTTTCCCTTCTGAATGAGATGGGATAAATTAAGCCAGTTATCTCCATGTTAATCTTATCTACAGTAGTCAGTTTATAAAGAGCGAATGTTTTCTTTAGCCCAAGTTTTCAGTCTACAATCAATTGGCCTACAGGGCACAGCCATGCAGAGGTAATAATGTGCCTAAAAACTGTTCCTATTGTGCCCTAGGAGCACAAGAGAAGAGAGACAGGCTGGTGCTTCATGTTTCCCACTGGGGACACATCCCCAGTGATATAGTAACTTCACACTAGGACCCAGAACTAAGAAAGTTCAACTACCTTGTTCCTGGGCTAGAAGCCTCCAGCATACGTAAATTGGGTGGGGGACATTTAAGATTCAAACTACTACACAGGTGGTATATTGGTTACTTCAATCATTTTTGTGACCGAACAACTGACATGAAACAACTTAAGAGAAAAAAGGTTTATTTTGGCTCATGGGTCAGTCACAGGGTGTGGAGGGTATAGTAGATGATAACTGTGGCAGTGGGAACACATGAAAGTTGTTTGCTCATATCTCACTAGGACAGGAAGCAGAGCAGACAGGAAGCAGAGAGTAGACAGGAAGCTGAGAGCAGACAGGAAGCAGAGTGGACAGGAAGCTGAGAGCAGACAGGAAGCAGAGTGGACAAGAAGCTGAGAGCAGACAGGAAGCAAAGTGGACAGGAAGCTGAGAGCAGACAGGAAGCAGAGTGGACAGGAAGCAGAGGAGACAGGAAGCAGAGTGGACAGGAAGCTGAGAGCAGACAGGAAGCAGAGTGGACAAGAAGCTGAGAGCAGACAGGAAGCAAAGTGGACAGGAAGCTGAGAGCAGACAGGAAGCAGAGAGTGGACAGGAAGCTGAGAGCAGACAGGAAGCAGAGTGGACAGGAAGCAGAGTGGACAGGAAACAGAGGAGACAGGAAGCAGAGTGGACAGGAAGCTGAGAGCAGACAGGAAGCAGAGCAGACAGGAAGCAGAGTATACAGGAAGCAGAGAAAATAGGAAGCAGGGAGCAGACATGAAGCTGAGAGTGAATAGAAAGCATGGCCAGTAACTCATTTCAAACATTCAGACCATACTAGGTAAGTAAGAGGAGTGGTATAGAGGACCAGTGTGGTCTGTGATGGCCTAAGAAACTTTTATGGGCCAGATAGGACTGGATTTAGATTTTGAATGACATACATTGGACACAAATGACTGGACACTTCCCAGCTATGATGGAGGGGGTGAGTAAAATTATTTATTTAGAAAAACCATGATGCGTACTAAGAGGACAACATATAGGCATCATGGCAGAAATGATGAAGGATAAAGAAGCTATTAGAAGAAAAACTGAGAAAACCATTCTCTTTTCAGATGACAAAAAAACCTGCAAAGTCTGGATAAGGAGTTGGAACTTTATTGACTGCATCCTGTGGGTAAAATGACATCAGTGGAAAACACAGCAAAAAGACATTTTAATAAAAGAAAAGGTAAGACACCTGAGGACTGAGAACTGTTGATGCTGGTGAAGGCTTGGAGGAAAATATGAACTCAGGATGAACTTTGGACATTTCCACTTGCTTTGTTACCAAACCACAGACAACTATATACATCTCATTTATTCTCAGAGCAAAGGATGGAGTTCTTTTTGCTGGGGGTTTCCAGTGGTACAGGACCAATCATCTAAGTCACTTCCTCCCCTGATTTGAATTAGAGACAGATCCTGTGAGCCACAATAAGTGCTAAGCTAGCCTGAAGGATTGATGCTGCCATTCACACTGCAGAAGGGGGAGTCTTCTTGGGTGGGTCCTTACTCATTTCTTTTGACGTTCAGAAGTATAGTCAGCAAAACTACCAAGTCTTTTTGAGTGCCATCTTAAGTTTTCATGCCCAGCTATCTGAACTTTAGAACAAACATTCTTAAACATCTTTACACTCTCAATAAACAAAAATTTCTTTGCATGTATCAACCAGGAGTGATTTAACACTGGGAATAAGAAACCTAAGTGAACGTGATACCAATCAGAAATTAATCTGATAATAAGGGAATGAGGGGAAAACATTTGGAAAGATGGAGGAATTCTTTATAAATTCCGATTCACAAAAAGTATTTCCTAATAAAGATCATATGTGTCCTCATAATTTAAGCATAAGGCTTAAATTCATCGATGGAAACAATATGGGGCTTAGATGTCCACTGCAGAAGTCACACTGAATGGAAAAGTTTATCATAAGTACTTGGAAGAAGTTGTTTTACAAACTTGTCATCATCACAACCATCATCACCATCATCATGACCACTGTCATTACCATCATAATCATCATCAAATCACCACCAAATGAAATGTTTATTGAACAGCTATCATATGATAAAATGCCAGTGATACTCAGGTAAACAAAAATCTGTTTTTCCCAAACACTTTGTTTGTAAAATGTTAAACATACACTTTTTGAGATAAATCCATTTGGATGCTAGGAAGGGAAGAGTACTCAAACACTTAAACCAAGGTTAGCCTCACAGTGCCACTGATGAGATGTCTCTTTTCTGCTGTGGAACAATCTTTGTACATGGTAATATGTAAATATGTGTTACTCTCACTGGTTAGTAAAGGGCTGACTGGCCTATAGCTGGGAAGGAAGAGATTGGGCAGGAGAGCCAGACCACGAGGACTCTGGGAAGGAGAAGGGCAGAGTCTCAGGAGTCACAAGCCAGATGCAGAGGAAGCAAGATGTGTACAAAATGAGGTAACAGGCCATGAGCCACGTGGTAGAACTTAGATAAGAAATATGGATTAATTAAGTTGTAAGAGCTAGTTAGTAACAAGCCTGAGCTATCAACTGAGAATTTATAATTAATATTGAGTTTCCCTGTTGGTTATTTGGGAACTGGCAAGTGGGAAAGAAAAGCCCACCTATACTTTTAAAATGGCACATTATTAGTATTTCGTGTTAAGGGAAGTTTATAATGATTCTTCTCCATGCTATAGCATAGGATCACTTGGTTTTATTGCACAATACTCCCCTATGCTCCATTTCTCCTCATACCTTTTTGCCACTAATTTTCCCACCTGCTCAGCCAGTGTCTGGGTATGGAGCTAAGCAGAGACCATTATAAAAGGCCACACAACACGAAATGGTGCTTTGTCCATCAAGCCCCTGAGATTCAGCCTGAAGACTTTGAAAGGAATCTCATACTGTATCTGCACCCTGGTCTTGAGGAAATCGCAGTGATCCAGGAAAAGTTAAAAGGTCAGCTTGCTGATTAATGCAGATATTACTGCAGACAGTACTGCCTCTAGCAGAGAGGAACCCCAGAGTTGGTAAGGTCAGCTTTGCCTCCACAGTGTTCAGGGATGCCAGGAAGTCCACGAGACCTTTTCTACTCTTTAAGTAAAAAAAAAAAAGACGACCAAAAATGAACAAACAAACAATAAATAGGTTTTCATCCTTGGGGAGGACATTATGAGAACACTCCAAGAGTATGGAGAGGGTAGGAACATGTTAAATATTGACATTGTCGTGAGGAAAAAAAGAACAGGAAATAGAGTTATGAAAGTTTCACAGGGATGTGTTTTAAGTTCTGGGAAATGTTTAAGACAAAGTTTTATAGGATGAATGTGGTATTGCAAACGTGGCCATGAAAAATGAGAAACAGCTTCTTCAGACTGAGACACCTGATTAAATAATCGTTAAGTCTGCATTGGCAGATTCCAGGTTGAATTCTCTCTTACTTGGTCAACAGCAGTCATGTGAAGTGAGCAGGGTATCCAGCATGAACACCATTTTATCAATGGAAATGCTGAGGGTCAGAGAATCTTGTCAGAGTATGACTGAGTAGCACCAGCCCCAGGAAAGCTACACTAGGGATAGTTTGGTAACCTGAGGTGTAGTGGGTAGCTGCTCCAGCTTTGACCTGGAAGTATTACACCTAGTGAGGCTTCTGGTAACTGCCATGCCTACCTATGACCTGCTCCTGGGGCAGGACCAAGGTGGGAGCTCTTAAGATCCGAGATCCGGATGTGCTGGCCCTCTTGGTTCCTGGTGATCCTGGATGTTGGATGGCAGACCAGTCAGAGTTCTCCAGAGAACCCCGCTGGACTGTACCTCACCTGTCCTGGATCCTGTAACCAACCCCTTTACTGGCTGTAAGTTACCCCAAAATAAACCTCCTTTTTAACTACGTGGAGTTGCCTTGTTAAATCCCCACATTACTGAGGAACATTCTGGAAGGTTCTACCTGGAATTTTTATCTAAGGAGTGCATCTATAAGTAAATCAGAACAAGGATGGTTATTTTGAGATTGGTCATTTTTTTTCTTTTTTTCTTTTTGAGTTGAAAACTGTTTAATAATCTTTTTCTCTAGCAATATTTACAAAACTGCTAATTCACAACTTATTTAGTTATTATTTATCTTTTTTCCTTTTTTATTATTAAAAAATTTTGTTTTCATTTTATATACCAACCACAGATTCCCCCCTCTTCCCCCTTCCTGCCCCCCAGCCTTTTCCCCCAACCCTCCTCCCATTTCCACCTCCTCTAAGGCAAGGTCTCCCATGGGGAGTCAGCAGAGCCTGGTACATTCAGTTGAGGCAGGTCTAAGGCCCTACATTTTTTTCTTAGAATGTATCATTATGATGTCAGGTTGAAGAAGAAATTGATAAAAATGGCCTGGATAAGGATATTCACTTTATAAAGTTGGTCACAATAGAACTATGAAGCCGGTGGTTACAGTTATGCTTTGAATATGAAATGTCCCCATTGGTGTGCATGTTTGAACACCTTAACTTTTTAAAACTATGACATCAGTTGTTTTGTACAATGCCTCACACTTTAGCTTTGCTGTCTCATTTCAACATGGTGAGTGTGGAGAGCATGACCTATGAGTTGTAATGTACTCAAAAATTAGGATGTCCATATAAGATTTTCCTTTTGAATAAGTTCAATTTATTCACATAAACATTCCTTATGATATCATGCTAATATAAAGGTTCCTTAATCAGGCTTGACTCCAATCAGAGGTAATCCAAGGGAATGCAAATCCTAGGTCTCCTGTGAAGTTTCTCTTTCAGGAAGAAGACATCTCTATATGAAGCTTCCAGAGATGTCCAAGCCTTTGCATGTGAGTGGCATATATATTGGAATACTGTTGATTTTGTGACATAGATAAATATGCTCAGACCCATTCCCAGGTGTCTGGTAAACAGTGTGGGATATGATCCTCCCCCCCCACACACACACCAAGTTGTAGAGGTTCTGATTTACACTCTGCAAGCTGAGTGCTTAGAGTTTCTACCTCCTAGGAGAAGCTTCAGGACACAGCACATCAGGACACACACCCATCCAGGGTGGCTTATAAGGTTTCCAGGTGCAATGTGTCCATCAGGACCCCTGAGGGCAGGCAAGGGAATGGCCAGGCCTGCACCATAGCCTTAGACATCAGTGTGTTCCCTGTGACTATATAAGAAGAACTTCATGGCAGGTCCTCCAGATAAAAACCAAGGGCTCATTACTCAATAAACTCCGCCTTGCCAGGTCCTGGAGTGTAGAAACCTCAACATTCACTCAGAGGGATCTGCAGGGAAATGATCCCATGTTCTCTGTTCAATTACAATCCTAAACTCTGAAATGGGTGCCATTGGTCTTCATTTTAAAGTCCTTGGGAGCCAGACGTGGTGAGGTACAACCTGAAATTACAGCACTTGGAAGGTGGAACCCAGGATCTAGGGTTCACCTTCAAAACCAGGACAGATCCAGGTATGGCCTGCAGAGCCCCCTGAATCCGTGGCATCCAGGCTGTGACTCCATGCTTCAGGATGCCTAGAGCAACATACTTTCTTTAGAACCTGTTCCCGATCCAGATGGTCAAAAACTTTGGCTTCTGCATTCAGGGAAGGGCATTTACAATTCAGGATTGTACGTATTAGCAGACAGATTAAAACTGTTCAGACAATGTAGAGAAATTTGACCAAAGTCATCAATAGGAAAGTGCCACAAAGTCACTAAAAGCCCCTAGCAGTTTCAGAAGGTAGTTGGGTACCTGACTCTCTCTGCCATCCACCTTCCTGGGTCTCCTCTTCCTGAGGAAGTGTATGAAAAATGTTAAGAGCTAATAAAACACTCTACCTTGCTTTGTAAAATGCCAGACTCTGGTTCTGTTCAAAGCACCAGACGTCATGACTTCTTGTGCCACTCTGTTTGCTAGTCACTCAGATGGAGAACGTCGTCGGAAGAGGGGACCGGGGAGTCCACAGAAGAAGGATGGGGGGGGGTGTTCTTGCCCAAAATAGTCTGTTCCATGGCACAAAGGCAGCCAGGATGGTGGTTTTCAAATTTATTGTCGAAAAGAAACACACATAACATAGAGAACTGTAATACTCCAGCCCGCCCGTCTCATTCACTTCTCGATCTTTCCAAGAAATACCACACTGTGCTCAGCCAAATATTCAGATCAAACTCAGCTTCCACGGATGTGGGAAAGAGGCGAGAAGGGGCAGACCAGGAAGGAGCAGCTGAAAGGGGGGATGTTTGATGAGGAGAAGGAAGACCACCTCAGAGTTTCTCTGAGGCAACCCTGGTCCCGGAGAACAGACAGAAAACGAGTTGCTTTGCAGACATTAATCTAGCTGGGTGAGGGAGGCAGGCAGCTCTTGGTGAAAGAACTGAGCATGCTCATGTTATAAAGAGAGAGGGCTGATGAGGAGGGAGAGAGAAGGGAGGAGGGGAGGGGAGGAAAGGGGAGGAACAGGGAGGGGAGGGAAGGGAAGGGAAGGGAAGAGAAGAGAGAAGTGAAAAGAAGAGAGTGTGGGCTTGCTCACAAGTGTGCTTTACAAGCTTTTCCGTTTCAGGAGTTCTTCAAATATTATTCCAACAGGCTGAAAATATATATATATATATATATATATATATATATATATATATATATATATATATATATATATATATATATATATTCACCACACTGGAGTCATTTGGACTTCTGTTTGTATTCCCTGGTTTTTCTATTAAAATATCCTTTTGTCAGAGGAAAATACGAGTCTCAGTAATTGTGACCTTTAGTTTGCAGGGATTGATCAACAAAATAAAACTTCAATGACAAGGTTTTTTTTTCTTTCTTTCTTTCTCTTTCTTTCTTTCTTTCTTTCTTTCTTTTTTTTTTTTAAAGGATCTGCTCGTTATATGTTGTGTAACCTATGGTTTGGTGTAATGGATTGGATTTGTAGCATTTATGTGATATGTAGTATTTATTTACTGTCATTTGAAGAACTAAACAAGAATTATTTGGTAGGACATTTATAAGTATGTTAGAAGTTCTTTTGATGTCATTGTAACAGGGTAGCATTTTGACGTTTTTAAATTAATTTTCTCCCTTACAAAGGGTATATGGTTTCCCAGTATTTTTCTTTTTCTTTTAAAAATATGTATATTTTGTTAGTTCTTTGAGAATTTCATATAATGTGTTTTGATACTTTCAACCCCTTTCCAAACATTTCCTAGATCTAACACCACTTCCCTATCCATATAACATTGTGTCCTTTTAGAATTTTAACCCATCAAGTGCAGTTTATGTTCTGTGTACACTCTTGGATGTGTGGCTAGCCACTGGAGAATGGTTGACTTCTATACATACTCTAAGAGAAAATGAGCTCTCTGTGCTAGCAGCTGTCAATTGCCAGTAGCTCCTTGGCCAAGGATGCTACTTCATATCCAGCTCCCATCTCCATGCTGGGATTTGGGCTGGCTAAAGCTTGCACAGGTCATGTGCACACTGTTTCAACCACTGTAACTTCATATGTACAGCTGCCCTGCTGTGTCCAGAAGATACTGTTTCCTTCTTATCATCCACCACCTCTGTATCTACACCCTTTCTACTCCTTCCTCAAAGATCTATGGGCCTTGGGAAGAGGAGGTGAAGTATGGATGCTCCATTTAACGCATTAGGAAATCTCTTTACTCCCTGAACTTTGGCCAGTTAAGGGTTGCTGTGTTAATCACAAACAGAAACTTCTCTGATGAGGGTTTGGTAATGTAGTACTCTATGGGTATAATGTGTCACTAGGAGTCGGTTTCATATAATGTCCATTTCGCAGAATAACAGTAGTAAGTTCTTCCCTAGGTTCTAGGACTTGTCTATGCATAGGTTCCATAGGTTCTTGGCCCAATAATAGTGCCATGTGAGGGTTTCACCTTGTGGAGAGGGCTGTAAATCCAGGCAGAAAGTGCTTGGTTACTCACATGATGTTCATGCCACTATTACACCAGTGGGCATGTCTTGCCAGGCCAGTTATTGCATCCATAGGCATTTACATATAGGTAAGACTGGTGATGCTTTTCTCCTCCAGTAGCATGCACAGTACCTTTAAGTATCATGAAAGCTAAACAGTAAGGATGAGCCTTCCAGGTGAGTACCAGCTTGACTTCTCCATGTTCTATGACTCAAGTATGTGATGCTGTCAGCAATAGGGTCTTCCTGTCAAGTTCTGGAGTGTAACAAACAGCATTGACAACAGCCTGTAACCTTTGGGAAGTCTATGAGTCCTCACTAGCCAGCAACTTCAAAAAAAGTAACACACACCTGGCACTGGGATTGTGGGTTGTTAGCCTGTGATGTCCAGTAGGGAAACGTTCACCCTATTATACAGTAACTTAAACTTTTTTGTGTGTATGTATACACACACACACATACACATACACACACACATACACATACACACACACACATACACACATATATTTATATATATGGAAGCTTCTGCAGTGATACGTTTCCAGATGAGATTTATAAAAGGTTTTTAATGTTATTTATCCCTACCCATATTCTTTACTCTACTCGGCCCTCCCCTTCCCACTTCAATGTACCTCTTCATGTTCTACTATTCCCCTTTATACCACCGAGTTACATCTTCCCTCCCTTTAAAGAGGCCTAGATGTCCAGACACTGACAAATGGATATTAGCAATGTGATAATGTGGTATGCTTACACAATGTAATATTATTCTGCTGTTAAGAAAAATGAAATTATGAAACTCACAGGTAAATGGATAGAACTGGAAACAATCATTCTGAGTGAGGTAACCCAGGCTCAGAAAGACAAATATATCTTTTCTCTTATTTGTGAATATTAGCTATGACTCTTCAGATATGTATGTTTCACTTGGAAAACTCATAGAGATCAGGGAATTTTCAAGCATTTTTTGTACCTTCCTGGTCCCTTCTCTCAGGTGGTGAATTTTCACTGACCACTCCACCTCCAGTCAGAGATCAAGCTTCTGCCATCATCTCTTCAGAGAAGACTTAGCAAAGAAGGACTAAAGCATTAAATCCAGTCTGTAGATCTTGAGTTTGCCTCATGGCAAAAGGGATGTTTGAAGGCCGCAAATATTTGGTTTGAGAGATTCCTTAAGTATTGTTCAAATTTACAAAGACGAGCTTCTAGGGAAACATTTTCCCCCCTGGCTTTTAACAAATTAAGAAGTAGCCAGTTAATAAAAAGAGCTGGAATTCAGAACAGGTTCTCTGCATCTGCTCCAGCAGCCCTCAGTTTGGGGGACATGAGGATGAGGTATGGTCTCACTCCATCTTTGGATGAAGTTTAGGAGCTGTCCACAGAAGAGTGTGGTTTCACCAGCAACAGTGTCTTCTGGGTACCCTAAATGATGGCAGAATCAGCTAAGAACCCAGCAGTGACCTCTATAGATCCACCACTGGAATGAGGGAGAAACTGGTCCTATCAGCCATCAACAATCTATGAGGATTAATGATCTGTTGTTGGGATGCTATGGACCCCAGCAAGAAATCATCAGTCATTAACATCAGCTGGATGATATATAAACAAAAAGAGTAAGTCCAGTTCTCTAAATGTAAGTGCTCTGACAAACACAGTGATTTAGTTAGACATGTTTATGCTTGCACACCCAGTTGGAATGAAAAGGTAAACACAATTGGAAATTTCCTTTCTTTCCAACTTTAATCACTTGCCATCATTATTGAGACAAATAGCTTCTATGATGAGGATTACACAATTGATCTGTATACACTATGAGTTCCCTGGTCCAGTAGTCCAGTATTGACTTCAAAGTACACTTCACTACCTGCAAATGGGCTGATATACAGCCTCCCACTTCACAGAGGTGGGAAGGCAGGAAGGAAGTGGAAAATGACACATTATTTTTTTTCTTGAAAGGAGAAAACTACATGGGGAAAAAAATCAGTGAATTGATAAGAATCTGTTCTTTGAATTCAAAAGAATATATAGTCAGCCTTCTACTGAAAATACCAGGAACTCATTTTATGCTATGCATTTTTAATTCAAAACTAACTAGATAGAATGTCGATTATTTCAAACAAGATTAAGCCATGAGAGGGCCTGCTTTTCAGTGTCTACAGCTTGGAGCAATGTTTTCCTACTATGAGTTGGTGACTGTATAGAAAAACTTGGTTAATGTTATCTTAGAAATACATAATATAGAATGTCAACTTACTTCTGGAGGCAGAGGGCTCTAACACAATCTGAAGGAGCCAGAAAGTCTTTAAAAAAATCATCTAGACAATATTACCTGAATTCTTTGTCATCCAATAGTATGGAGAATAGAATATAGACTTGCAATAGTGTCTGGATTATTTCGCACTCGGAATTCAAGGGTCATTGATATAGAAATGGAGCATAAGATTATAGTCAGACAACCAGGACATCTGCTATGAGACAGTGTATTCCATATATGACAAGGACATGCGCCCATGAATATGTGATGATGTGGTCACCTGAACAGACCTGCACAGTGACAACACTAGTTGGCATTCCAAAGTGGATGGGGGAAATATTTCAAGGCTCTATCCTTAGATGAAAATCTACAAGTGATTAATGGTTACTGAAGGAAGGAAAATCAGTCTTTTCTAGGGATGAGTGTCCTGATAGGTTATCCAATCCCAAATCAGCCTTAAACACATGTACCTATCTACAAGCAATTAAATGGATTCAGTAGAACACACACACACACACACACTACATGCATGCACATACACATGCACACACACATGCACTCACACACACATGCACACACACAAATGTAATAATAAAGAGAAGAGGTTCTGAATTTGAGAAGGAGTAGGGGGCATGGAAAGTGTTGGAGAGGAGAGAAGGTAGGATAGAAGTGACATAAATAAAGTATTTGTGTATGAAATTCTCAAAAACAATATAAATATAAGTAAAATTTTATGGCTATAAAAAGAAATGGGTTAAGCTTGCAGGAGGATGCTTTGAAGGTAGATTTTAGGACAGTTTGTAAGGCCTGGCTTGCTAGAGGGACCTGGGAATCACCAGAAAGGCAGACTCCTGGGTCGTAACACAATCACCAACTCTGAAACAACCCTAACAATGATAGACAATCTTCTGGGATTATTGAAAGCTGTTCCTGGAAGAAGAGAGTAAAACAGATCCCTCCAGTTTCTCCAATGTCAAAACTTCCCAGAAGAAGGATTTAGTCTTTTACTGGATGAAAGCCAGTGACCTGGAGAACCAGCGAAATCTTTCTCTGTCTTCAAAATCCGTGGTTTATAAGGCAGTGACAAAAACTTTACAAATACGCACAACGTTTGGCTATGCTGCCCTCAATGAAACTAGTTGATCTTCTCAATAAGTGAAAGCTGAGCCACTGTGTGTGGACGGAGCTGTTCATGCTTTCACTAAGTGCCTTTGTAGGATCCCTTTGATTCTTAACTCTAGGACAGTTTTGTTCTGCATGAGCTTTGATTGCAGAAAACTATAATAGACTGAAAACTTTGGATGCTGATGATGCATGAAAGCAAGCAGATTTGGGAAGCGATGTGCTTCTGCTGCTGCTGCTAAATTTACATTGTCTTTCTTAGAGGGTGGAGTGGGGATTCCAGAAGCCAGGATGCATGAAACAGTTGGAGGTCATCCTCAGGACAGAGTCAGGCCTAAGATATTAACTTCTGCATCAGACCATCTCTCTCTCTCTTTCTCTCCCTCTCTCCCTCTTCTCCTCTTCCTCTCTCCCTTTCCCTCTTTCTGTCCCCCTCTCCCTCTCCCTCCCCCTCTTCCTTTCCCCCTCCCCCTCTTGCTCTCCCAACTAGGAATCCAAACTCAGGTTCTCATGCTCACATGGCAAGCGCTGTAGCTGTATGGACTAAGCTGTCTCCTCAGCCCCTTGGGTGCATTTTTTTTCAAATAATTCAGACTCTGGAGGCCCTGCTCAGGCCTCCAATCTTAATCTGTGGAGAGCTGAAGCTACCATCAGCATTTTAAACAAGTCTGGGAGATTATTTTACACATCCTACATTTGTAAAGGAAATGCATTGATAAAAAAATCATAACAGAGAATCCTTTGCTTAGGTACAGGCCACATTTTATTTGTTTGTTTGTTTAGATTTTTTTTTTTGAGCCAGGGTCCAGTCTAGCCTAGAACTCACTATGAAGTTCATGCTAGCTTTGAACTCTCAAAGATCCTGTCACTTCAGCCTCTGTAGTGTCGGAATTACAGTGCGGGACTGTTCTACCACTGAGCTACATACTCAGTGCAAGTAACATTTTATGTCTAATTATATGTGTGTGGGGGGTGGTTCTGGGAACTGGACTTGGGTTCTCTGCAAGAGCAACACACACCATAACTGCTGAGCCCTCTGTCTAGCCCACAGGTGACACCTCAATGAAAAGTTTAGTCATTACAATTCTCTTTAATGTTTCAAATCACAGGGTAAATATTGAGAAGAAGGTGAAGTCACAGGTCTTAGACCTCCCTGCATGCTGCTGTGAGGTTTTGCAGTTTATCCCATCTTAACAACTACCTTGAACACATCTAATCTGACAGCCTTTCCTTTTCCTTTTCTTCTTTCACCTTTTCTTAATAATTTCCCTTTTCTTATAATTTCCCTTTCTCCATGAAGGTGGAGACCACTGCCACAGAATCTTGCACCTCAAGTATTTTTGTGAATTTGTCTCCCAACATTCTTGAAAACCCTTAGAGCAAGATCACTGCCATCTTCTTTATTTAGTTCATTTTCATTGTTTCAGTTCCAAAGTACTGGATTCACTGGGGTGTTTTCCTCTGCCCACTGCATTCAGAATCTTCTGTTGCTTGCATCCTGTGTAAGGGAACCAAGAATCTTCAGTGCCAATCAGTCAAGCACTGTGCTGAGCCATGGAGCCCTTTTGTGTCAAATGTTTCTTGCATGAGAACAATGATAAGGTTTACATTATCAAATGCTGCCAGAACATTTTTAAGACAAATTATCCAATGTCTGACAGAACAAATATCTGTGTTTATTCCTTTTCTAAAGTGGAATCATTTCTCATGTAGCCAAGGAGGCTTCATGGAGACGGTCATTCAGTTTGCTCCAGTATTCATTTTCATTCTCACCGATGAGATTATCAGCTCACAAGAATTCTTCCTACCTGTAGGCTCAGTGCGTAAGGTCAGGGAAGGAGGAGCAAAGTCAAACAGGCAGATTTCCATCAGGAGTTTGCCTCAGGATTTGATTGCCTTTCACTAGAAACTTCCAATATTAAAAGAATCCAATTCAAATCATCAAGCAACCATCTTCATGAAGCTCCTTGGCAGAAGCCTGCTGATGTTGTGGAGATGTTACGGCTTCTAAGGTTTTGTGTTTATTTGTGTGACGTTTCCCGAGCTCTTGGACAGATAGTACACATCATATATGGCCTTAAATTGTCCCTGTCAGGGCTTGATCAGCATCTCCCTGCTGTGTTGGTTTGGGCACAGAGGCAAGAGAAGCCCTCACTTCATGCCTCACCCTGGTTTCTGGGCCAACATCTTGAGGAAGCCAGGGTCGGCATTTTTGTTTTCTAAATCTCATATGAAATCTAGAAAGAAATTTATCACAATGGTAAGTGGTTATCTGTAGGTATTAGGAAAAAGTTTTTTTTCCTTTTTGTTTCAATGTGTTTTTCTATGCTTAATACAATCATCATAGATTGTTTGATTTTTGAAGTTATACATGGTATGAATACAGAGATTGTCTCTAAAAATAAATGGTTTTGTTTTTATTTAAAAAATGAGTTCTTTTGTGTTAAGGTGACAGAAAACTTAGTTTATATTATGAACTATCAAACCAGCAACCATCAAGGAAAATACTCTTTGTGCCTGTGGGAAACCCCAGGAAAAGACCCAGGAGTTGGGTGATATCCCTGGCTACAAGTGAGCTACACAGACTCGCTGGGCCCCGTATCACAGCTAGGCACTCACTTTTCCTAGACATTATATCTCATAAGAGATGGAAACAATTGTTCTAAATTTAACTGATTGGAAAACAGGAAGACACTTAGACAGGTCCATTGTATGAAGGAACTGTAACCTACGAAAGGCACAAAAGCCCATTTTCTTATGGAATGCCCATAATGGAAATTTCTCAAGGCACAGAAAGTGTCCCTGCCACTGAGCCTTTATATTACCCCAGGAAGGCTTTTTAATTCTCTCAACTCTGAAAGAGTGAACCTGTTGCTTTTAGACTTGGGTATTCATGGTGGAAGTAACTAATACCATGGAAGTGGCCTTGACCGCTTAGGGAGATGAAGGGGTTGTGATGGGTTTACTGCAGCTACGGTGTGATCTACTCTCTGCCTTTGTGTGGAAACTCAGACAGCTGTGGATCTAAAGTGACTCTTAACTGAGATAACAGCGTACATAAGGCTCTCTACTGAGTATCACTCTGTCTCCTGTTCCAGGTTTTAAAACAATCCTTAGAACTTCCCCATTTCATTAAATTGACCAGAGTGGAACCATTCTGGATGTCCTTCCTTTGCCCCATGTCCAACATGTCAGCATTTTCTAAGACACACCCCACCCCTAGCCTTCAATTCCTATATTTTCTTTGGATTACATGGCATCTCCCAGAAAACCGACCTTCTCTTGGACTATCACACATGTACAATGAGCCATCAAATCGATGTTGTTAATCCTGGGGTGGTCAGGGAAGGCTTTGTGAAGGCAGTTAAGTTAAAGGGTGGATTTTGTACAGGAGAACACGCCTAGGGGAAAGGGACTCTCAGATAAGGAAAGCAGTATTAGCTGAAGCACAGAGAGAGGCAGGAGGTTCTGTGTGCGGGAGCCATGTTAATGGGAAACATTGATGGATGGCGCTTTCATATTTATTACCCTTACAGCCCCTTTTCATATTTTTATGTCTCCAGGGACCTGCCTGGCCATGTGCTTCTTGACCAACTTGCTGGCTCTTCCTCCCGTTCCTGCATACTGAGATCAGGCCGTGGAGGGAAAAATCCTCATCTTCTCAGTTGCATTCACCTTAATCATCTTTGGGGAGCACCACAGTCTTCCTGATGTTTGGTCTTTACAGCTGGTTGCTCACTTACATTTTTTTTGTAACTTTGTCTTTGAGTTACAGTTCTAAATACCTGGAGGAGACTGAGTTCAAGGCACAACACAACACATGTGGCATCATATCACACTTCTGTAGCTTATTTCTGTCCAGAGTTGACCTGACAGGACTTTCTCCCATCTCTTCTAATGTGTTGTTTGGGAGTGAATATCATAGCTGAGAACCCCACCCTGCACTCTTCCCCCTTCTCGTGTGTGTGTGTGTGTGTGTGTGTGTGTGTGTGTGTGTGTGTGTGTGCATGCTGAGAATATGTATGTGCATTCATGAGGAGGCCAGAGAAGGGGAGTCTTCCTCTACCACTCTCAACCTTGTTATCTTGAGACAGAATGTCTCCCTGAACTGGAAGCTGGCATTTACGGATAGGCTGGCGGGATAGACAGTTCCTGGGATCCACCTATCTGTTTTCCCAATGCTGGGGTTGTAAGCATGGGCAGCCATGCCAGGCTTTTTACACGGGTGCTAGTGATTCAAACTCAGGTCCTCATTGGTAGAACAGATATGTGGTTCCAAATTGATTCTTTCTTCAGTTACTGTCTAGGGAAACTGTAGTCGAAGATAGTTGAGGAACTGGGATATGGCCTAAGGAACTGGCTTGAAGTCAGTCCCCCGTGAAGGGTTTTGCCTGACACAGACAGAAGAAGTTTCCATCTACTGCTGGCTGATGGTGTTTGACAGGGGTCTTATCTGTTGTGAGGTAGAAGAAGCATAGGGGCAGAAGTCTTCTCACCTGCTCATTAACAGACACCTGCGTGTGGTGGTATTGTGTTCCCCAAAATATTGTGCACACTAATAAACTTATCTTGGGTCCGAGAAGAGAACAGCCACAATATTAAACATAGAGGATAGGCAGTGGTAGCACACACCTTTAATCCTAGCATTCCAGAAGCAGAAATCCCTCTGGATCTCTCTGAGTTCAAGGCCACATTGGAAAGAGCCAGGCATGGTGACACATGCCTTTAATCCCAGAAGGTGGTGGTGGGGGGAGCAGAAAGGTATATAAATCATGAAACCCAGGAACTAGGCTGGTTAAGCATTCAGGCTTTGGAGAAGCAGTTCAGCTGAGATTCATTCCGGATTAGGACACAGAGACTTCCAGTCTGAGGAAACAGGATCAGCTGAGGAATTGGTGAGATGAGGTGGCTGTAACTTGTTCTGCTTCTCTGATCTTCCAGTGTTCACCCCAGTACCTGGCTCCGGGTTTGTTTTTATTAATAAACCCCTTTTAAGATTTCTGCTACACCTGTGTGTATGCTTGACCTTCTCTGAGTTGGGGATTATTATGGTTTTAGTTCCTCACCCCGTCTCCTCACAAAAGGTAGAAATAGACCATTCAGGCTGGGGAGATGGTGTTAAAGCTCTTGCTGGGTAGGGTTCACTTCCTAGAGCCCCTGTCTTACAGCTCATAACTGCCTGTAATTCCAACTCCAGAGGATTCAATATCCTCTTCTGTTTACCTAGGGTACCTGCACTCAGCATATGGAAGACACAGACAGATCCACATATACACGTACAAATAAAAAAAAAAAAAACATAGAAACAAATCTCTAAAAAAAAAGAAAGAAAGAAAAAGAAAAGCAACCTCTAACATTTAAAAGGAAAGTACAACACACAGTGGAATGGAAATAGATTTTCTACAACCCTCAAAGAAAAAATGGTAATTTGTGCCATGGGATGTCTTTTTGTATGCTGTGAATATGTTGCTCTCGTTGATTGATAAATAAAGCTGTTTGGCCAATGGCAAGGCAGAATAAGGTCAGGCGTTAGGCAGTGCACTCAAACTGAAGACAGATGAGGAAGGGTGGAGTCAGGCAGACACTGCCAGCTGCCCTCAGGAGAAGTGAGATGTGAGACAACAGGTAATGCCACAAAGCCATGTGGCAAAACACAGATTAATAGGAACAGGTGGAGTTAAGATGTAAAAGCTAGCTAGTAATGAACCTGAGCCATAGGCTATACAGTTTGTAATTAATATAAGCCTCTGTGTGTTTACTTTATGAGCGGCTGCAGGACTGCAGGTAGGAGAGATTCGTCCAGAGAAACCTCTGGCAAACAAACTTGTTTACAACTCTGTCTCACTGTGAGACATAATCCAAAATTTCAGAAAAATTTAGCATTCATAAATTGAGATAGACAAGGATCTTTAAAGGGACAGCAACCATTTAACAATGGCATTTAAAGCAGTTCAAGGGAAGTCAAGTGTGAAATCAGACTCTACACTCTTGGTTCCGAGTCCCTGGATCCACATGAGGCAGACACACCTGTTTCTGCACACATCTGGATGTGCACCATCTTCCCCTCTGCCTTCATGACTAACACTCGAGAAGCTACAGGGACAACGTACCCTCCAAAAGCCTTTCCTGCTTGTGCAAACCATGGACTAATAAGCCCTGCATCTTTTGGATGAGTGGTGGAAATGGACATTTTTAAGGCTTGTACTTTCCACAGGAAGTCTCAATGCACCATGGACAGATGATTTCGATTTTGTGGGACACAGTGGGCCTTTAATGTCTCCAGCTTTGGGGGATGTTAAATTCCAAGACTCCTTCACTATCCTAAAGAAACAGTAATAAAACATGCTTCAGGATTCAATTTGTGCAGTTTCAGAGTCAGAGACAGATGGACTGTTTTATTTGGAGGGGGCAAGAGTGACCCAAACTTCCACCTGAAGAAGAGCGACTCCAAATTGATAAAGTTCAAAATATAAAGAGTAGAAACTTTCTTCCTAAAAAGATCTTCTAATTTTATATTATCCATCACCTTTGTGGGTAGGAAGAGGAGATCCGAATTGAAATGGAAAGACTAGATTCTCTCTGCTCACCAACATTGGTCACCAATAGACTCAAATAAGTGCTCCTACCCGTGTCTGAGGCCATGAACTCTGTATTTGGCCATGGGAATTCATTTGGCTAATGACTCTGGGCAGTTTCTTTTTCAATGCCAAGATCTTGCCCATCCTGAACAGATACTGGCCACTGAACTATGCTATCAGCCTAACCCCTTTATCTTAATGTGTTCCGAATCAAAGTTTCAAAACACACACACACACACACACACACACACATACACACACACACACACACACACACACACACACACACGCCCCTTGAAATTTCTTTTTGTCGGTGAAACAATTCTTCGTGCCCTTGGATTTAGCTGTATATGAACTGAAGTGGGCCATATGTATGCTGCTGTCTAGTACGTCAGTGAACTCAGCTTAGATTTTTCTCTGAAGGTTTTTGAATAGTGGTTACTTTATTTTCACCATTCCTAGAGTTTGGTCTGTTGGCAATAGACTGAGCTATAAGGCAACTGGTCCAGATTCTGTGCCCCTTCTGTGACTTTGGAATACAGAAAACACTGCACACTTTTACAAGGGAATCAGTACATACAAAGATTTCATTGAGACAAGGCCCATGGGATGGCCAGTCACAAGGGATGCGAGGTGTCACAGCAGAAGGCATATCTGGTGACGTAGAGCCTTGAAGTCAGTGTCTGGCCACTTTTGTTTGGATCTAGACAAACTGATTTCTGAACAATTTATTTCTCCTTGTGAAAGTGAAAGGGGGAGCCTCTTCACTCCTTTGTAAATTGCTGTCATGTACGGTCGGTCAGTCATAGTGTGTGCCAACCATGCTATATGACATTCTTGTGGGCTAGGTGTGCCAGACATCGATGGAAACAAGAGCTAGTTCCTGAACTGTCAGCTCATATTTTTTGCAAGAAAACTTGAGCTTAATTCGAGGAAGACCCTGAGTCTCTCGGGTGCTCTTTAATATCTATTTTCTCTATGCTTTGACAACTAAGAATCCAAAGTGTGCCGAGAAATGAGAGAGATAAAGAAGAAAGTGGAGCCCAGAAGTGAGAGGGAGACATCTTCAGGGACTGCTGGTTCCATGACTGAGTGGTCTGTGGGTCACCACTGGAGGAGAGGACGGCGGAGTTCTTACTAAGCCAGAGAGGCTGAGGTTGTGTTCTCTAGTCGACGTCAAGACGGGTGGCAATGTATCACAACACTTTAGCAGTCTTAATAGTAATGACCTTATTAAGCTGCAGGGAGAGTGTGTGCAAAGATGAGTGACTCGTTAGAAGTAAAAGGAGATAGTGCTTGATGGAGGGAGGAGCAGAGAAGAGATGGAACACTAGCATCTTACTCAAGGAACTCAATTTTAGGAAGAGAACCACAGCAAACCACTGAGTGAGCGAGCGTGCAGTGAATTCTTAGAAAAGGTTATGATGGTGGGGTGGGTGGGTCATAGATATCACTCAACCCAGACCTGTGTTTCTATGCTGTTTTCTTCTTTGATTGCTTGATTGCTTTTTGTGGGTCTCCCTGTGACAGGAGCTGGCCTGGAGTTCACTGTAAAGCCCCCCCCCCCGGGGTGGGGGGATTGTAATGCCTACCCCTGCCTACTAAGGGCTATTGTTACAGACATACACCACTCTATCCATATTATATATTTAAAAAAAATTAAATGAGTTGGCCTTGAAAAGACTGTATCTACTCCAGGGCACACACTAGTGTCCTTCTCTATCTCACTTTCTCCTTGTTTCTTAATGCTCATCTTAAATTGGTATTAATTTTTTCCTCATATACACCAACTATGCTTGAAAATAAAAATTAAAGGTGTCTATTCACTGTCTGGGACCAATAACATACTTTCAGCAGCTCTTATAACTTGATGATAAATCTGCAAAAAGTAAATTTTAATGAGGCTGTGTAGTGATTATAGGGGAATTCAAATAAATTATTCTCTGTACCTTTTCTAAAATCTTGAAATACTTCAGATGTTTATATATGAAAAGGAAGAAAGGAAATTCTGAGAAAAAAGGGCATACATGGTCTTACAAGTTCAGATAATCCCACTGGAGCAGTATTTAAGCAAGTGGTTTTGAGTAACACTGGCCTGAAAGTGGGGTGGGACCGCCTTCCCCAGGAATCTCGGAACTGAGTGGGAATGCAGGCAGTGTGATGGAAAACGTTAAGGATTTCACCCCAAGTGCTCTAGTCCTTTATTTCCCCTTGTTGACGTGAACAAAATAAATCTACATGCCCATAATTCTACGGAGCATCTGTTTCTTGTGGCTACACAAGGGCTAAAAATATATAACATATGTTGAAGTTGCAGAGAGAAACAGGCCCATAAAAACCTCGAGGGACCCTCAGCTGTATCTACGTGAAAGCTTATGCCTGTGCATGTGCTTGTCAAGTGCTTAGGAAGACAACGCTGGTGACAGATGTTACTGGTGTCATCTCCTCTACCCTATGGCAGACTTGAATTCTCTTCTCTGGTTTACTCAAGAGAATATCAAGGAGCCTACAGTCTAGACAGCCAGTGTGCTTCTCAAAGGGATTCCTTCAACCAAGATGTCATGGTGCTTCAAATGGCTGCTTACAGAAAATACACAGTAACTTATTTACTGTTGTCCATACTTTTTTTCCTTTAGCTCAGAACCTCTTAGCTCACCAACCTCTGCACCTCATAAATGGCGTGTCATGTTCTCCAGCAGCTGAATCATCCAAAAAGGAATAATGGAAACCACATCCCAGTGTGGGTTTGAATGCAATTTAACTTCCTCATTGGTTGTAATTCTTACAGAAGTCACAGACTATGCATTCAGGTAGGGCCGAGTCTTTATCTACGCTGCATTAGCATTCTTTTACATCACAGCTGTATTTTACATTTTCTGTAAAACAATTTTTTATTTTTATTTTAGCTACTTGTTATATATGTGTACTACGTGTAAGCCTAGTACCCACAGAGGCCTGAAGAATGTGCTGGATCCCCTGGACTTGGATCGATAGATAATGGTGAGCTGTCACATGGGTTCTGGGAACTGAACCCGGGCCCTCTGGAAGTGTAACGAGTGCTCTTAAACAGGGAGCCATCTTTCAGCCTCCAAACACATTTTCTACCGGGTTACTATACTATGAGAACCTTCCTGTTTTATTTATTTATTTGTCTTAGCAGTTCATAACTTGATGAACTATTGGATACTTTCTGTAAAGAAAACCCAAGAAATGTGTTCTGGCGGAATTTTCCCTGCTGAATTAATGACACAGGGGATTAACTGGAATGTATGTCCAGATTACACTGGTATATACTTCCATGTTTTAGGTCTTAGGTTACACTTCAGTCTTCACTAGTAGCCATCTTTTATTGTAGTCTAAGGAATAACACAATTTAATCTTTGTGGGAGGAGTTGTTTAACAATCCCTAAACCAGATTTTTAGTTACTGCAGGTTTTCTTATATATTGAATGAAATTTGATATAGTTAATGAGCAAGTTTTGTTTAAGAGAGATTTAAATGAGGTATGGGGGTGTATTTTGCCCTTCTCTCCATACTTCCTACCTCAAAATGTAAGCTTATCAGTTTGTTTTCATTTCCATGCAAGACTTGTATTTCTCAGGCATGGGGGCATGTATTTTGTTGATGATATAAGAAAGTGACCCAACTTCAGCCTGTTAAGACATTCCAAAATTACTATGTCCTAAATGTGGCAACTTTGCCTAGATCTGCTCATAACTTAGAGTTGTTGATAAAAGCTTGCTTCCCAGATCACTGAGGTTGTGAAGCTCAGTGATGGAGATCAAGGACTCCATTTCCACAGTGATCATCTTGAAGGCGTCTAGTCATGTATGGGCTCAGAGTTCTTCAGATCTAGCAACAGAGGATGGAGAGCTTACTCCTGTTTTACAAATGAATCTCTCTCATCCCCTCCTCTTCTGTCTGCCTTGTTCTTCTACTCTTCCTGATGCATCGCTCTGAGCCCACGTGAGAACCACGTGATTGAAGCCCATCCTGACAAGCTATTATGATCTGCATAGTCAAGGTCTCTAGCCTGAATGACATTAGATTTCTTGGTCATACATGGTGGAGTCATGACTGTAATTAGGAAGTAAGAATTTTATAGTTGGGGGGGGCTCTTCTTCCCATCAGAGTGGGAGATGTTTGATCTTTCTGAGTCATGTGGACATCAGGAGAGGACTTGAGGGTAACAGACTCTTCTTATACTAGAACTTTCTCAGCCAAGACCAAGTGCTAGCTGGTAACAGAGCAACCTGTGGAGGGTCTCACAGTAGCACCTTAAGGAGAGCCTCTAGCAACTACTATGTTAATGAGCTGGTGACATCTAATTGACAGTGCTTTCTGTTACTAATGCATGGTGGCTAGTTTTCATGTCAACTTGACACAGGCTAGAGTCATTTGGGAGAAAATGCCTCCACCAGGTTGGCCTATGGACGAGCCTGTGGATCATTTTCTTGATTAAAGATCGATGTGGGTAGACCCAAATGGACCTGAGTTTAGCAGGGATTAACATAGAGCTTGTCATTCTTGCTGTCTGTAGTTAAAGATCATCCTTTTACCTGTTCCATTACGAATCTAGTGTACTGCAGGACCTAAGCTCTTACTGTTTATACCTACTTGGTTAGGTATATGGGTATGACCCACTGCAGATCCCATGAGGAACTATACCTGACAATTGCCCATAGACTGTTAGATCTTATGTGTTGTTAACATGTATCATGGGGTTTCACGTCACTCCTAAACAATATGTACCCATGTAAAAGCTGGCACAGTGTTATGCTCTGAGTGAGTGGTCCTAGATATTATAAGAAAGCAGACTGAGCAAACCATAAGGAGCAAGCCAGTAAGCATTGTTCCTCCATGACCTCTGCATCAGTTCTTGTCTCCAGGTTCCTGCCTTAAGTTCCTGCCCTGACTTCCCTGAATGATGGAATACAAGCTGTAAACTGAAACAAAGCCTTTCTTCCTCAATTGCTTTTGGTTAGGGTGTTTTATCACAGCAATAGAAAAGCATCTAAGACGTGATACCCCTTTGAAAAACACAGTGTTAAGTCCTATCAGGCTTACTTTTCCAGAGCTCAAGAGTGGTTTTAATCTGTAGAAGTTTGTGAAACCTTAGTAAATGATGAGCATTCTTTGTTTAATGGAGTGTTCGTGATTCAACCAGAGCTATTTTTGGCGCTGCTTTGATAATGGTGCTTTTGGTAGATAACTTTGTCAACTTGATACAACCTACAATTACCTGGGAAGAGAATCGTAATGAGGGATTGCGTACATGGACTTGACCTGTGGGTGTATCTATAGGGGGAATTGTGTTACTTAGGCTGACTGATGTGGGAATACCCAGCCCACTGTGGACAGTACCATTCCCTAGGCAGGGGATCATATACCATGGGACTTCACTTCACTTTCCAACAATATTATGAGGCAATGGAAAAGGAATTTTTAATATCCTCATGATGAAGTTGATACACCCAGAGGATCAAGGTCTTGTCTTAAAGTCACATGAATGTCAAATGCAATTGGTCTGATTGACACTCAGCGACATAAATGGCCGTGATATTGCCTGCCATCTCCCACAGAGTAATGTTAGAGTAAAGCAGGAGCTTTATGTAAGACATCATTGAGGATGTTCTTTATCTCATGTATTGCTGATGTGATGAGATGGGAAGTTCCAGAAGACGCTCCATAGAATTCAGTATTTCCTCAGGCACCTGTAGAGTTTTGAGATTTTTTCCTTCCATGTACTATAAGATATAGATTTCAGCTGAATTTTTTTACCGGGTACATTTGGGACACTGGGGGTTAACACACTCCTGTTTCTCTTGCCTGCAGATCTTCCCTCACAGCAGTGAGCACATGCCTTTTCTCCAGTAAACCCCTCCTCCCCCCTCCCCTCTTCTTCTCCTCTCTGGAGAGCACCTCAGCTGCACTGAGATTAGCTGAGAGCTAAATGCTGGCTGATAGGCAAACAGCAGCGATAAGCCTGTTGATTCCATGGAAGCTTGAAGATCTTGAAGATCTTTCTAACTTTCCCAGACCCCACACAACTGACGGGTGTGGGGACGGGAGGTCGCCTTGCGTTATACAAACAGATCACTCCAGTAACTCCCACTTAGCCTATGATTAGAAAGGCTTGTGCTTAGGAGGGAGGTGCCCTGTTCTCTTAAAGCTTGCTATCTGGGGGCCGCCTTTTCTAGTCAACCTAGTGGTTCTTCTGTGTTTGTTTTGGTGGTTACACAACGGATTCATTTCTGTCTGTCTTTTAGAAAATACCCCATTTCTCACAGAACTACGTGGGTGCTGTCTGTCAGAGGACACCATCTTCCATTAATCTCTGTTTCCGTGGGCGCCCTGATAAGAAGTGAAGGAGATGAAATCCAGTTCCTTTCTGTGGGGGAAGATACTGGACAGAAAAGACTTTACAGAGACCTCAACGACAAGGATTTTTCTCAGAAAACTATACTGTTTTATTTTATTTATTTATTTATTGCCCAGTGTTACTGGCTTTTGTGGTGGTGGTGGTTGTGTGGAATAAAGTAAAGCTGGTAACATCTTTTAATATACAAGAGAGAGAGAGTTTGAAGAAAGCCAAAGACCCGAATTCCTTCTTTTGTTCCCTCCAGTAGCAGCACAGTGAACAGAACGGAGAGACTGTTATCGATAAACTTTCATAGTGACCTCCAGCAGCATGAGCACTTCTAAGAGAATGGTTAAGCTGTGGGAGGAGCAGGAGCGATATCCAGAAGCTGCAGCCTAGCATAGCCAGGAGGCTATGAAGGTCTTGACACTGTCCTGTAACAGCCAGTCGCAGTTCCTATGTGCCTCCTACTTGGGTCCTGCGTTGTCCAGTTGTGCTGTCCCCCCCCAAGAGTCTTCCTGGCCCCACCCTCACCCCAATAGTCTTCCTGGGGTCACCTGTCTCTCAGTCATTCACCTCAACAAGTGTCAACTTCTGAATAGAGAAGAGAAAAATCTGTTAACAGATTCTCTTGAGAGTGGGCAAGGTGTTGGGAAGCAGGCTTTAAACTTGCTTTATCCAAACAAAGCAAAAACATGGATCTGAGCCAGGCAGAGTACTGTAGAGAGCCTGCCCAGTAGCCAGAGAGACTTTCAAGATAAGCTTCTGTGTGTGTTCATTAGGTGAAAACAGACTGGGGTTTTGCTTCTGGGGGACAGCAGGGAACGTGGAAGAGGTGCTTTGAGCCTGTTCCACTTGCTGTCTCTCTAGGACGGCTGGGGAATGCTGTTATATTTTGTTAGCAGTTAGGAAGGCCCCATTGGTGTGTTCAAACTCAACGGACAATTTTATTATTAAATTCATTATGTAGCCCAATGTGAGGCTGATGATTCCCATCCAGAGAACCTAAAGTCACGCGTCATCTGGCTTAGATTTCAGTGGCATCCACTTTCTTGAGTGGAAAGACTACACGTTTTAGGACCAAGTAAAATTAGTTTGAATCTTGGTTTATTAGGTAAACTCTGTGACTCCCGTGAATCTATCTTCTCATATGTAACACTGAGAAGAATCCAATCCTATGGCTGATTTAAGAATATTGGATTTATTGTAAGACTCATCAGTAAACTGAATCTGCCATACAAGGGTGTCTCAGAGCTGCCTGGGGTCAAGAGACAGCGTTGAAAGGTGTTTGCACTTCTGGCCTGCCATCCTCCCTTATGCCCCTTAATGGCTTTCTCATTTTAGACCAGTGTTGCTTGGATCAGATCATCCTCTTCCAACTTCCTCTTGGCACAAAAGTGCTCAGATCCACAAAGCTCTAGCCCACTGCTCAGAACTGCTGTGTACCTTCTTAGTGGTCCCTAGTTTCTCATGTGTTTGTCCGTCCCTCTCTGTTGTGTTCAAACTCTATAGAGGTTCCCAAAGGACTCCAAGTGTTCTTGGTCACCATTGGTAACTCACACAGTGAGTCATTCAGTTTGTCTAGTCTAGGTGTAGTTAGCAACTTCTCCTCAGAGATCACTAGGTGGAAGAGAGATATTGGCTGGAGGGGACTTTTATGCAATACCTCCACAAGCCAGGACCTTGCCAGGTCATTTAATTTTACGTGAAGACCAGCAAAGGGAGGTACCGGCACTTCTCAGTGGAGAAAACTGACCTCTGAGAGGGCACATCAATCATATGAAGGTAGGTCATGGGCCTGACCATCTTACTAGCTTATGTGTGGCAAAAGAGTCCTTGTGGAGGGTAATATGTCCCATGCTCTGCAGTATGTCTGATTGAGATGAAACAAGGAGGGATAATGTGCTCTGGGCTTTCTTAGATGACACTACATGTCAATAAATGATGGCTTTGGGTGGAGGCACAATCTAGTTTAAACATGAGAATAGATTTTTAAACACCCCAAGGCCTATCCTGTGTGTGCCAGATACACAGACATATACAGAGAGCATAGAGAAGTAGGGAGGCAACAGAGCAAAAAACATGTTTTTCTCTTCTTTAGGTGTCTGACTCTCTGAAGCAATGTGGTTCCAAGGGAGGAGAAAACCCATGACTGAATCCTAGGGAGGCCATCGTTGACAGTGTTCTCCTCACAGAACTGTTGAAGCTCCTGGGCCTCAGGTTCGCTCATCTGTGAGGTAATGAAAACCTCCACTGGGTTAAGGCCAGCTATGGGAGGCTTGTACAAGTTCTAACTGTGTCAGTCAATATCCTCTCACTCTTCATTAACATTTAACGGATAAGTGCACTGGCCATAGTCTACGTGAAAAATGATTGGGAAGCTATCGCAAAGCAATTCGTCTCAGTGTCTTATCCAAACAGACAGACATACAGAACAGATCATAGAAAGGGAAGTCTAAAGTCCAAAGGCTAAAAGTCCCAATGTAATGTGTGGGTTTGAAGGCAAATAAAATAAAAGTGATGATGTTCTGTTGTTTCCTTTGGAGGGCCACTTAAACCATCACGTCACCACTGTCGTGCAGTGTTGTTTGGGTTCATGGGGAAACCAGGGATGTGTCCGCAGGATCAAATTTTTCTTAATAATATTGAAAAAGGACTCACCAATACATTTTGCTAACACAGGCTGTTCAGCAAGGAAAGAATGCATGTCTGCAGCAGTCATTCTTCAGAAACAACCATGGAGGAGTTTGGATCCAAAGAGAGTCTGCCCTCTAGACCTGAATACCACTTTCTATAAGAGGGCTCTGCTTCAAGTAATAATATGTATAGGGGAAAACTAGAGCCAAGCCCAACCCTGCCCACCCCCCAACCCCCAAGCTGATACAGCAACTGGGATTAAAAAGTAATTTGAACTCAGAGTTCTTACAAATGAGATGAAAACTGCCATTTAAGGGTTTTTCAGTGGCACCAAGTGGATTAGATCAGCTCTGGAGACAGGCGTCTTTTGACAATCCCTGGAACCGTGTCTGTTTCCTGGAGGGCAGAGTGATGCACGCAAAGTCAGTTAAAGCTGACTGCGTAAAAGACGGTGGCTCGACACGATTCATACCACACACTTGCCGAGAGTCTCTGGCTCTGTTTATTGGGATTTTCCCTGATGATGATTTGAAACTGAAATCTGAACATCAAGGGTTGGGGGGAATAACTAGATGAATGTCTGACTGCAGAGGAGCAGAGAAATTCTACATCTGCTAGAGATGCTTCTATGAACAATAATAATGCAGTCTGACATGAAACTTGAGTTTTTACAAAATGAAGCCCTCCCCTTCCACTAACATGTGAGCACACGGGATAGAGACTGCATGTGTGAGTGTGTGGCGTATAGTGTGTGGGTCGATAACCATAGGCATTTCTGTCCAGTGTCATTTCTCTGTGTTCCCTTTTTACAAATGTCGAGGAGTGATAGAAACCTTTGCTGTCAGTGGAACTGGTGTTGGGATAGCCACACTGGCTCACAGCAGATGCCAATCAGAACAGAATACTCAGGAGCACATACAACATCTCCCTGAGGCATCAGGCCACAAAAATCTTGTGAGACTTTGAGAATGAGATAGACGTTCTATGTATGTATTTGTACATGTGCCAGTGCATGTACATGTATGTGAGAAGGGCAGGGGACAGCCTGAGCTGTCGTTCCTTAATCACCGACCATTATGTTTGGTTTGGCTTTGTTTTCGAAGCAGCGTCTCTCATTGGCCTGGTACTTGCTAAGTAGACTATTCTGGCTTGCTGGGAAGTCTCATGAAACTTTAAAGACTATGTTAAGCAGAGCCTATGGCTAAGCATCACTAATAGCTTACCGTGGACCCACAAATAGATACTAGTGGGATCCTAAAGGCTTTAAGCTCCTGATTCATTTAATCTTCCCAGATCCCTGCCAAGTATTGCCATGTAGCAGCTACACCTATGCCTTTGTGCTGGTTTCTGCAGCTTGCAGGATAAAGGGAAGACCAGCCATAATAACCATGCTCTAGAAGCCATCGTGTGAGCCCTTAAGCCAGCTTTAGAAGTCTATTATGTGAGAACTTGTGTTGAACATAGGCTTGTCATTTAGGAGTGTTTCATTTTATTCACACTACCACTGCAGTGAGAAAAGTCCTTAATGACATTGAACTGCTCACCCAAGCCTTTCAACGGGAAAACAAGACAAAACAAAACTAGAAAGTTTAATTGGCTTGCACAAATTGACACAACAAACTGTGAGATGGGGCCTCTAGACAAATGTCCATGTCCCCTTTAACAGCGGTAATGGGCATTTGCCAGAGGTGCTTCTGGCCTGCTATGCTCTGCCAGCAGCTGCCATTCACCCATTCTGGTCTCAGTATTCCTGAGACATGAGCACAGTCAGCATCCATATCTTGACTGAGGTTGCATGTAGTGGTGGTGTGGGGGGGGGGGCTGAAATGACCCTGGAGCTGTGTGACCCTGGAGCCTGGGAGCTTGAGGGTGCTTCCTCCACTCACACTGACCTGCTCACAATTGGTTCTGGGGACCCTGAGAACACTACCTTTGATCCTAAATGTCTTCCAAAGGCTCATGTGCTGCAGGCTGGTTTTCCAGCTTCACGCCATGGAAAAGTGATAAAATAAAAATCTTTGAGGACTTAGTGGGGAGTATTAGGTCAATAGAGTCATGTTCTTGACATGGATGGGCTGATGCTGGTCTCTTCTCTCTTCATATCCCCAGCATGAAGTCAACATTTCCACAGTTCCATTCCTTAGCTCCACTAGGGTTGGACTGGAACCTCCAACACTGTCAACTCAAATGAACCTTTCTTCTTTGTAAGATGATTCTCTTATGAATTTTGTTACAGTACCAGAAAGTTCATGAGCACGCTGGGTGTAAAGGAATAACCCTGATACTGAACATACAGCAAACCTAGACAACTGCCTAGAGCCTTTAATCCATTAGTTTACATTCATTATAACAAGCTTCACCTCCTTAACACAGAACTTAATAATGTTGGAGCTGGAGAGATGGCTCGGCTGGTGAAGTGGCTACCTGGCAAGCAGAGGATATGAGTTCAGATGCCCACAATGCATGTAAAAAGCCAGATATGGTAGATTCTAGGGAGTCGTCATTAAGAGGAAGATCTCTGGAGTTTGACAGCCAGCTAGTTTAGCTGAATCAGCAAGCTTCATGTTCGATGAGAGACCCTGTTTCTAACAATAAGATGAATGGGCCCAGTGAGATGGTTCAGAGGATATAGGTACTTGCCACACAACGACACAGGTCTGTCAGCCTTAGTTCAATCCTCAGAAGCCAAGCAAAGTTAGAAAGAGAGATCTAGCTCCACAAGGTTGTCCTTGTATGTATACACACACACACACACACACACACACACACACACACACACACACTTTCTCATAATGCCTATCAATAAGAATTAGTATTTTTTTGCAAGATGCATTTAATTCTGATGAAAGTTTTGCAAAAAGCCTAGGGATTCAGAGGAAAGGTGCTGGGTAGCTTTAGTCAGAAGATACCACCTCTCGTTTTGGCTTTTTCTTGTAGTGCTATTTAGATTAAACTACTCACTCCTTGGGTACTAGGACCTCAGTACTTTGCTTGAAAAATGAGGATAATACATTCGTTTTATCTATTTAAGAGTCACTGTGAGGCCATTAGGAAACATGTCAAGTTAATGTAAAATACTATATTTTATGGCATCTGGCTAGTTCTCTATGGCTGCAGCAGGACACTTAAGGTAATCAACTCAGAGAGAAGAAAGGTTTATTTTGGCTCACAGTTTGGAGATTTCAACCTGTGGTTTTTCTGCCTTGGGGTCTGTGGCAAAGCACTGCACCCTAGAACAAGTGCTACTCAAGAAGATGCTCACAGACCGGCAGCTGGGAGTCAAAGGAGAGGCAGAGGCAGGTATCTCAGTCTCCATCCAGTCTACAACCCACAAATACCCTAGCACTCCCAGGAGGTCACAGCTCCAAGCATGACACCACTTCCCCAGTAGTCCCAAGATGGGACTAAGTCTTCAACATTTGAAGAACATTCTGGATCCAAATGATAGCATACTGGAAAGTTGTTTTCGTTTTTTACTTTTTACATAGCTGTATAAGGGGGTGGATACCTTATACTGCTTATATAATTCTCATGAATTGGGAAGTAAAGAAATTTGCATAAAAGTAAAAGTTCTTGGTCTTCTGTGACTGCCGGCAGATTCTGGCCTGAAACTCTGTCCATACCAAGTCCGTGCCGTGGAAACAATTGTCACTTCACGGTTGCCTCTGGCACAAATGGATTTAAACAGCCGATGCAGCTGTGGCATACACTCGAAGTGGGGGGCTGCCTTCAAACACTGCATCCACATCTGAAAGGTTTCAAACAACAAGGGAAATCACACCGAGACAGCACCAGATCGTTACTGATTAACAACCCTGGAAACTCAACTTTTCATTTTGTACCAAAGGCAGAAATTCTGTCTGTATTTGTCTTCCCCAGGCTCGAGTGTCTTGGCATTTCATCTCATTTCTAATCACCTTCGGTGTGTGCATGTGTGTGTGTGTGTGTGTGGGGGGTATGTGTACATGCAGGTGGATATATAGATACATGTATATGTGCAAATGCAGAGTCCAGAGGAGGATGCTGGTTGCCCTGTTCTATTATTTTTTGCCTTTTCCCCTGAGACATGGTCTCTCATTAAACCTGGAGCTAGGATGGCTGACAGCCCATCAGCCCCAGTGATCCTCTTTTCTCCATCCCTCAGAGCTCTGGGATTACAGGTATGCATGGCCAAGCCCATTGGTTTACATGGATGCTGGGGGACTCAGATTCTTGCTTAACAGGTACTTGGGCCACTTCATTGCTGGTGTTCGCAGATGTTTTCTTCTTCTATTAACTCCACTTCCGCCCCTCAGTGCCACCCCAACTGACACATTCCCCTTATGTATATGGAGGAGGGAAGGGGTGAGCACAGCTATATCCCAAGGTTATGTTATGAAAACCCTGTCGTCATTACTTCTATGTCTTTGTGGCAGCATCTTGGCCATAATTATTCTTGATAGCTGCACACTAGCTTGTCTGTGAAAGTCTCATGACAGACACGTGTATAAATACAACAACTATTATAATCACTGGTTTAAGGTAAAGAAGGAATACTTTCTAGTTAACGGGCCCCACTTGAAGTGCTGGATAAGCACAGTTCAACACTCGAGAATTCAGGATCTCTCACCACTTTGATACAGAAGCTGGGTATGGTCCCTGTGATGATTGATCTTGTCAACTTGACTGGATCTAGAATTAACCAGGAAAGAAGCTGTAGGACACACCTGTGAGATTTTCTTTTTCAGGTTGGTTGAAGTGGGAAGGCCCACTGTACATATGGGAAATGCCCCATGCCACGAGATAAAAGGAAGTACAAGAAGAAAGCATTGTATCCTGGTAACTGCTCTATTGCTGTGAAGAGACACCATGACCAAGGCAACTTCTAGGAGAAAGCATTTATTTGGAGTCTTGCTTACACTTTTAGAGGGTTAGTCCATGATCATCATGGTAGGAGATAGACGGGCTTGGTGCTGAAGCAGTAGCTGAGAGCTTTACATTCTGATCCACAGGCAGGTGGGGGTGGGGAAGAGGGAGACAGAGAAGGAGACTGGAACAGTCATGGGCTTTTGAAACCTCAAACTCACCCCCTAGTGACACACCTAGGAACAAGGATGCTCCTAATCCTTCCCAAACACTTCCAACCACTGGGAACCAAGTCTTCCAACATGTGAGCCTATGGGGCCACTGCTATTCAAACTACACTTTGTTTCTGGCCTTGCTGTTTCACACCTCCATGGGCCATTCATTTTCCTTGTTGCTGAAGCCAGTGATGCTGTTGCTAATGAATGAAGACATCCCCTCGCTGATATCAGGACCCAGCTTCTTTGGGGCTCTGGTGTAGACTGAAGACCAGTGGCTCTCCAGGAATCCAGCACCAGTGTGGGACTGCCGTCACATCCATCCTCATGGGCTGAGCAGATGCTGAGTCTCAGCCTCTCCATTGTTGGACAAAGCTGTGCTATGTGAGTCAATCTAATAAACTTCCATTCTACAGGTTCTGTTCCTCTAGAGAACCCTAACACACACACACACACACACACACACACACACACACACACACACACCCTGATTCCTCTGAGCTGAAAGACAGTTCATGTCCCCATGGATTCCAGGAGCTACTTTCTCCCTTCTCTCAGGGCTTGTCACTTTTGTGACAGAACTGACTTTCTTAGGCTTTTGTCTCATGGTATCAAGGTATGTTTGGAACATCTCAAAGACGTTTCCAAGGTAGAAACACAATCTTCAAGTCATTGTCAACATTGCAAAAATCTGCCCTGTATCTTGGAGATGGAATGTTGAAATTGGGAAAGTTCACACTGGTTAATTCACATGGGTGACCGAATTTCCTGGAGTGTTGGACTTGTGGACCAGGATGAAGGGCACATCACTCATCGCAGGGCATGAATTGGAGCCTCTTTCCAAAGCCGTTGCTAGTCTCTATTTAGATGCTGCTCTCTTCAGTCCATTCAGTCCACAGTCCTAAGGGTTCCCAAGGCAGCACTTTCCAATATTGCTCAAAATTGCTGCTCTGTCATGAGTCCATCATATGCATGCCCCATCATTCCTAATTTTGTTTTTAATTCCATGATGAATGTGCTTGTGGATTTGAATTTTGGCTCCCCAGGGCCTGCCAGGGATTTCTATTTGTGGAAACAGAAAGTCTTCTGTAATCCAAGGGTTAGCTAAAAAAGTGTCTTGAGAAATGCACAACCTTCTATTCTGTGATTTTTCCTTAAGTGAGCAGTGTGACTCTGGCAGAAATGACTGAGCAGTTGTGTGCAAAAGGCTGCATAGGGCTCAAAGGGGCCTGGCGGGTAGTGTGGTCTACTGATTAGTCTCACAAATCCCAGGTCCCATTTCCACTGCACACCTGAGCAAGCTCCACCCACAGAACGTGCTGGTCAAAGCCACAGCTCTGGGCCTTCTCCCCAACAGCAGACAGCTGGCATTTAGTTAGGAAGGGAAGGAGCTGGCCTTAGGAAGTCAGACGCCTTAGTTGTTGGAGTAATAAAATGATTTCTACCACCACTGAATGACTGTCAAATTTTAATTAATAGTTTGCATTCTATCTCCCTTTCTCAGCTGTGGAAGAAGGGACAGAAAGGATGTGAGAGCTGAGAATGGGAGGAGGGCTATGAAATGTCATCTTCTGGACATGACAAGCTCTTGTACTTAAGAATTTGTAGCAGCTAAGGTTGCTTGCACAAGACTTGTACAAGACCAGACCAGTCAAAATTCTAGAATGGTAGGAGAGGGGCTTCCAAGGCCCCACCCCTAGCTGAGGAGTTATGAGCAGTTGATAGATGCTGAGGGAGATGACTTTTCCTTGGGGTGTGGTGACTGGTAGGTTTTCCATGCTCCTGTGGATGGTCCCACATCCACATGCATGTGGGTATAATGAATTGGACAATTTAAAAAGAAGACAGGAAGTGCTGGTTTCTGTCAACCCGACACAAGCTAGAGTCATCGGAGAGGAAGGAGCTTCAATTGGGCAAAATGCCTGACTAATACTGGCTTAGAGCCAAGCCCATGGAGGATTTAATTCATTAAAGATTGATATGGAAGGGCCTTGCCCATTGGGAGGGCCTTGCCCATTGGATACCCTTGCATGGGTGGTCCTGGGGTATATAAGGAAACCAACCAACCAAGCCATGAGGACCAAGCCAGTAAACAGACTCCTCCATGGTCTCTGCTTCAATTCTTGACTCCAGGTTCCTGCCTTGAGTTCATCATTGACTTCCTCAATCATAGGCTGGGACCTGAGAATTGCAGGCTGCAATAAACCCTTTCTTCTCCAAGTTACTTCTGGTCATGGTGTTTTATTACAGTAATAGAATCCCTAACTATCGAAGATGAAGCTGGGAGGGAGATGCATTGGAGGTGCAGTGGGAGGTGGAGGGGGTGAATATGTAATCAAGGTTATGTTTACATGTATAAAAGTTTTGAAGGAAAAAATATATTATTTTGGGGGGATGATTTATATTTTATGACAACTAGTTTGGGAATATTTCTTTTACTTGTTGGTCAATTCTACATTCTTTTTTAATTTTTTTATTTTTTAAATTGATTTCTTTATTTTACATCCTGACCACAGTTTTCCCTAACCTCCTTTTAAACTTTCCATGAAGTTTAAGAATAGGCAAATTAATGATGCTTGCATGTCAAGCAGTGATTATCTACAGAGGAGTTGGAATCAGTTAGAATGAGTTGCAGGGAACTTGAAATGTTCTACACCTCGATTTGGATATAGTTTGTACAGATATACACAGTTTGTCATAACCATATAGCCATCTGACTTTTTATATTACAATTTAGCTTCAATTTAAAGCATTGACTGCCTTGCTCTACTGTCCAATTTAGCTCTTTTAGAAAAATCTCAATTTGTCCCAGTTCCTCCCCCTTCCCTCCCTTTTCCCCTCCCCTCTCCCCTCCCCCATCCTCTTCTTCATTTCTATTCAGAAAAGGACAGGCCTCCCATGAATACCAACAAAGCATGACATATCAAGTTGCAATAAGACTAATCACTTCCCCATGTACTAAGACTGGGAAAGGCAACCCAATATGAGAAATAGGAACCAAAAAGCCATAACCTAAAGAGGGAACACACACACACACACACACACACACACACACACACACACACACAACCACTACCACCATCAACAACTACAACAAAATAACAGGAATTAACAATCATTGTTCATCAATATCTCTCAATAGCAAGGGACTCAATTCCCCAATAAAAAGACCCAGACTAACAGAATGGATAAAAACACAAGATCTATCCTTCTGTTGCCTACAAGAAACACACCTCAAAATCACAGATAGACATTAACTCAGAGTAAAGGGTTGGAAAAAGGTTTACCAAGCAAATGGCTCCAAGAAGCAAGCTGGTGTAGCTATTCTTTTTTTAAATTTATTTATTTTTATGTTATGTGCATTAGTGTTTTGCCTGCAGGTATTTCTGTGTGAGGGTGTCAGATATTGGAGTTATAGGCAGTTGTTACCTGCCATGTGGGTGCTGGGAATTGAACCCAGGTCCTCTGGAAGAGCAGCCAGTGCTCCCAACCACTGAGCCATCTCTCCAGCCCCTGGTGTAGCTATTCTAATATCTAACAAAATAGACTTCAAACCAAAATTAATCAAAAGAAATAAATATATTGTTAAAAATAGATCAATTAGCTTGATGAACTGGGCCACTGGAAAGGAGAGATTGACTCTGAGGATGATATGGTAATGGCAGTGTCAGGATACTTATAAAAGTTGGTGTGAAGGTGAAGTCTTCTAGGTGTGCCCAGGAGGGACTCCAGAGAAGTAGATGCACTTCAGGGACATGCCAGAGCTGTCTGACTTCAACACCTTTCTCTCCATTTGTCACACAATTGCCTTATAGCCTAAAGACTCGGATGGAGTGGTTGCCTACATATTAGTAGGTAGCTCCTGTGGTCTCTGGAACAACAGTTAATGTTAAATAATAATTACCAGGCAGCTTTGTAAATCCCTGTGTTTCTGTCTTATGTCAATTTAGGGAACAGAAAACTCATTTTATTTCAGGATATTTTTATTTACTTTTCTTTAAAACTGTTGGAAAACTCTTAATTTTCATGGAAAATAGAATAATGTTCTGCATTAGTGCTCTTGTTTCCTTTAATTTTTACTACCTCTATACTCTCAATTGCAAATTGAGATTTTTCTAAAGGAGCTAAATTGGACAGTAGAGCAAGGCAGTCAATGCTTTAAATTGAAGCTAAATTGTAATATAAAAAGTCAGATGGCTATATGGTTATGACAAACTGTGTATATCTGTACAAACTATATCCAAATCAAGGTGTAGAACATTTCAAGTTCCCCCGCACCTCATTCTAACTGATTCCAACTCCTCTGTAGATAATCACTGCTTGACATGCAAGCATCATTAATCTGCCTATTCTTAAACTTCATGGAAACATGAAGTTCTTTTATATCTGTTTACTTTTATGCATAATGTTTTTGAGATTTATTACTGTATTTTTATTTGTTTATTTATTTATTTGTTTATTCATTCATTCATTCATTCATTCATTTGGTTTTTTGAGACAGGGTTTCTCTGTATAGTTTTGGAGCCTGTCCTGGAACTTGCTCTGTAGATCAGGCTGGCCTCGAACACACAGAGATATGCCTTCTCATATTTATTTTTACTGCTCCATAGTGTTCCATTCTGTGATTTCTTATCTATTTTCCTGTTGATGACTGGCTTGGTCTGTTGGTTTTTTTTTCCCCTCAGTTTTTTGTTATTATGAAGAAAGCTTTTTATAAATATAATATTAACATGCAAAACTTCATTTGAACATCTGTAGGTGTTCAGCTTAGTAAAAACTGCCAACAATGACTAGAGTTCTCTCACTGCTTCATATACCTTGTAATATTTGGTCTTTCTATTTACAGTCTTCATAGGTGTGAAGTGATGTGGTGTTTTAAAGACTCTTTATATTTGCAATTATGTGTAGATGTGTTTTGGGGTTTATGTGCCAATGTGAGGGCAGGTGCTGGTGGACTCCAGTAGAGGGGGTCAGATCCCCAGTAGCTGGAGTAACAGGAAGGCATAAGCCTCTAGGTGCCAGGAGCTGAACTCAGGTTCTCATTTATTCTGAACCACTGAGCATCACTCCAGATCAGAGGTTTTTTGATTTTTTTTGTTTCTGTTTTGTTTTTCTAAACAGAGCTGAGGATCAAACCCTTGGCTTTCCACGTGCTAGGCAAGGGCTTCACCACTGAGCTCCAGCCCGAGCTTACTGATGTTCTGCTGTTTTTCACGTCACATCCCCTGATTACCCTGAGCTTAGTTCATCATGTAGTTTACCTACTATCTTAAAAATTGGTTTCCTTTTAGCCATTGAACTTGTAGTAGTTCATGTTGTATATCTATAAGCCATAATTCAGATATATGCAACACAAATATCTTCTTTCAGCCTGTGGCCAGCATTTCTAGCTTATTAAACGTAATGTGTATATGTATGTGTGTTTGTGTGTCTGTGCATGTGTGCATGTGTATGCCTATGTGCACATGTGTGTGGTGTAAGCACTTGTTTATATATGGAAGGGTGTGCATGTATATGGTTAGGTCAGGCAATCATCAAATGTTTTCTTCCGGATCCTCACCTTTTGTTTGGAGTTCAGATCTCTCACTGAATGAGTTAAATCACTCATTAATTTGCCTAAGCAGTTTGGTCAATGAGCTCCCAGGACACACCTATCTCTGCCTCCCCAGTGCTGGGAATGTAGACTCTCACTTCTATGGTTAGTTTTTTCTTTTGTGAGAATGCCAGGGTCTGAACTCAGCTCCTCATGACTGAGTGCAGGGCAAGCATTTTACTGATTGAGCCGTCTCCCTGCTCCTTCAAGGTATTGTTTAGAAGCACAAAATTCCTCATATTTTGACAAAGCTTACTTTATCAATAATTTACTCTGTCAAATTTTTGAAAACAGTCTAAAAAATACCCTGTTCTATTTTTTTTCTCTAGAAGCTTCTAGAAGTATATTAGTTACCTGCAATTGAACATTTGACACAGGAAATTCAAGTCTTGTCTGTTGCGTTTTCTAGAGGCCAAGGTCCCAAAGACAACACCCAGAGAGGACACTGAGGACTCAGTAGCTCTGTGGTCCTGTGTGTCATCATCCCAGCATGACAAGTGTGAAGAGTTCTGAGGCCGTCATTGTGGTGTTGTTTTTGGAGATGACTTCAGTTTCTGCAGCTTTGGCTTTCTCTAGGATCAGAGCCATGCTCCGTAGCGAAGGTTGCCAAACCAAACTTTTCCCTGGGTTTGAGAGCACGTGTTTACCCACGTGCAGACCCGAGCCCCAGTGTCCTGCTGTAATTGCATCTGTAAAATCTCTTTCTCAAATATTGCTCTTTGCCTCTGTGGAAAAATGGCATCTTTGGCTAAAAGAACAAGGAGGCAAAGGTCTCCCCTATCCCCCCACACCACTGAGGGGTGGCGTTTAAAAATGGAAGCGGCTTGTGTGACCCGCTTCTCTTTGGCTTTAAAATAACAGTTTGTAGATCTGCATTTGTTTTTAATTCTTGACCTTGTGACCCCCTGCTCCTGTTTGACTTGATAAATTCCATCTCTCCTTCCACAGCCCAGGATTCAGGCCTGAACATATTTCATCAACCTGGTTTTAGGTAAGTCTCCAGTTCCCAAGACTGGGAATTTTGAACTGCAAAGAAGAAAAGTACATGTCAGTAATATTTTACCACTTCCTTTTCTCATTTTAAATGATTTTATGGGAGTTTAATGCAATTGCTACTCACAATTAGGCAATGGAGTGAATATAACATAAAACAGACCCTCTGACAATTCCCAAACTGGGGGAACTCTAGGATGTTTTATTTTCTTGTGGTTGTTCCATTCCAAACTCTGAGTTAACATACAACAGTGAGAAAATAAGTCTTATGCCCGCCCATTTAATCTATGCAGCAAGCTAAGTGCATATGAGTGTATACATAATGCCCACGCCTTATGATAGCTAATATAGAAAACTCACTGAGAACACAGAAATGGTTAGGTGAGCTGAGAATTATTGCAAAGCATACAGAGAGAACTTCATGCTATTTGCATCCATGAGTAAAGAAACAGCTCTGTAGAAATACTTTTTGTTTTACTGCATTTGTGTGTGTATGTGTGCACACACACGTGCATGCAATGGCTTGCATGTGGAAGTCACAGGACAACCTTCAGAAGTCGCTTCTGTCCCTTCACTATGTGTATCTTAGAGATTGAATTCAGGTTATCAGGTTTGGTAGCAAGTACCTTTAACCACTGATTCATCTTAAGGGACCCATAGGAACATTTTTCAGAGTCAAACAAAGTGGTAGTAGATTATGGTAGAGACATGATAATAGATGGGCTAAATAGTAGAGACCTATCATCCCCACTACTCAAGAAGCTGAGACAGGAGGATGGCAAGTTGAGCTACTGTGTTATGGAGTGAATTGAAGACCAGCTTGGGTATGGACTATGGATAGTGTCTCTGCAGTGTCTTCACTGGCCTCTGTTGATGCATACAGCCTGGTGTTTCATCTGCTTGTGGATACATCAGGTCTGTAGGAACAGGGCTCTGCTCTTACCTTTGGTTACCTCTTTAAAGGTCCAGCCTCCTAATACATTCATATTATAGGTTATACTTCAAATTATAGGTATAGATTTAGCCTACAGTTGTGAGAATACACACTTGCTATAGTGTTTAGACTATCTAGTTTTCTTATTGGTCAACTTAACATTATCAAAACATTATCTCAAAATAATGTCAGGTCTGTAAAATTGGTTCATGTGCAGCATGCAAATATATAACACATAAATAAATGTAATGAATGTATTGAGGGAAAAATACATTTGTCTAAATGCTTTCTTTCCAAAGTAATCATTATCCACATCTAACAGATGACAGCATAGACAGATGTATGAAATCAAGATTGAATGACAGACAGATATGTAGATGATAGGTAAATAGTAGACAGAAAACAGATAGATGGATTGCAGATAGATGAATTATTAATGACAAGAAGATAGGTTAGTGGCAGATAGACAGATGGTACATGATAGGTAGATAGATGATAGATGATATATAGATACATGATTGATAATAAATAGATTATAAGTAGATACATACATGACAGGTAGAAGATAAAATGATTGGAGGACAGATAGATGGATGATAGATGATACACAGAGATAGACAGATAGGTAGACAGACAGATGCAAATAGATGGACAAATGATAGATGACAGGTAGGTGATGAATACATTATAAAAATGATAGCTAATTCCACAAAATATACATATATGTTATTTTTATTAAAACAGTAAATTTACTATTTCCTAAACTTAATGAAAGAAGAAATGTAAAACAAAGAAATTCTGAAGAGTTAAAGAGTTACTAAATGACCTCTGCACAGCATATGTTACAAGGTTCCGAAAGAAGCCTGGTGTGGTTGTACACCCAAGTAATCCCAGGTGACTGAGGCAGGAGAATTGCAAGTTCCAGAACAGCATGGGGTGCATATCAAAACTCGATATCCAAAACCAGCCATTTACTAACTTTCTGAAAGACTAACTCTAGTATTTTAAGTAAGGTGAAAACTATTAACTGGCTGTGTTCATATCTAACTGCATGTTTTAGGCTTGGTAGTGTTTCTCAGTGCTTTGTGAAAGGAAGCCAGGGAGGTCCATGATTTCAGACCCCTGACTCCCTACCACATACACATAGTTATCCCCTCTCTTCATTGTCAATGTTTACAACATTGGCATATGAATGGAAATTGTATTTCTCACAATCATGCAGGTTACAAATAAATATCCTAAAATCAACAGAAGATATCAATCTACCTGGGATTTCTTCAATTTCTGAGAAGTGACAACATAATGAATGCCATTTGTAATTGAGTTCCTTGTGTTCAGAGGAAAGGCACATGGATTTTCTGGTTTTTCATCGAAACTTTCAGCATGCAGTACCACAGTTGGGAACACTCTCACAGACTTTCAGGTATTGAGGATTGGACTGAGGGTTCATGGCCGGCGAGTGCTCTACCACTGAGCTATCAACACCACCTGCTCATTTTAAGCCATCTCTTCAAGTGTTTGCCAGTCTGAGAAATCTTGTTTTATAAAAAATTGTTTTGAAATAGTTAACTGAGAAACAGTCAGAGTGTCAATACATGAAGTCCTAAAGGTAGCTGTAAAGCACATAGGTGCTTCATTCAGTAGCTCTACTTCAAGGCATAAATAACAGACAAGCACCCCTACAGTTGTTCTTTCTAGCTAAGCACAAATATCACTAGTATTTCTATCAGCAGATTTATTTTAAGCAGCATTTTCACCGTTCCTGTGAATTTACCAAATATTTATGAGCCTCCAACTCTGAGAAATGGCTTTGAATGCTTTGTCTTCTAATCTTCATAAACATAACCTATTTAGGGATGGTTACCATCCCTGTCTCACACAAAAGAAAATGGAAGCTTGCGGCATTTAAGTAACTTTCCCATGGTTACTCAGATTATGGCAGAGCTCATTCAAACCCCAAGCCCAACTTTTCCCATCATACTTTGTGGTCTCTTAAGAACACACATATGTGCACCCACACATATAAGAACACACCTGGCAGCTAGACAAAGAACTCTTTCTGCTCCAGGCCTTGAGTACATACACTCTTCAAACCACAGCACTTATCATGATTCATTGTGTTTTCCTTTTATGGTCCCATTTTCCCAGGAGGCCTGGGAGCTCTTGAAAGTGGGTTTCATGCCTTATTCATCTTTGTAACGTCTCTGGCACATACTGCCAGTCACATGGAGGACCGTCATAAAGGTTGGGTTGCACTTAACTCTTAGCTGTCACTGTTTTGTGGTGTGTGTGTGTGTGTGTGTGTGTGTGTGTGTGTGTGTGTGTGTGTGTGTGTTGTGTAAAATGAAACAAGAGAGTCTGGGGAAGTTTCTTCGGAGACTCCTACTTCTGTCCCCCCACCCTCTGCCTTCAGGTGCTAGCATGTGGAAAGAAAAAAAACTACAGTGGTTTTATGTTCAGTATCATAGTGCACAGGAAATAAAGGTAAGCTTTTCACTTCAGAAATCATGAAGTTGGAGAAATGGGTCCAGGGGAAAAGATGGCAGTCCTGGACCCTGGACTATGGGAGGAAGTAAAAGTGGATTGAAGGGCGGAGGCTGGAGATGGGGCAGATAGCTCTTCTGTTTACATTTACCAGGAGTTAGGGATGGGAGTGATGTGTGTGTGTGTGTGTGTGTGTGTGTGTGTGTGTGTGTGTGTGTGTTAGCCTAGGGCATGTCCACAGAAGGAGAATAAAGGAAGAAGAAGAAAACTTGAGGTTCTGTCAGCAAAGAAGATTCAGTTAGTACAACGGCACTTCATTGGAGAATTTCCCAGAAATCCATGTGAACCAGGCGCCATGTGGATGAGTCAGAGACATGGGAGGTCAAAGAACAGGAATAATGGACATGGGCTGGGGAAATAGCTTGGTGGGTAAAATGTTTGATGTGCAAATATGAATCTTCAGAACCTACATAAAGCTGGACACAGTAGTCATAATTCCATTGTTCCTGTAGAGACAGGAGAACCAACCCAGGATGCTCCTGGACCTGCCAGCCTGGTGTGCACATTGCAGGGAAACAAGAAAAGGTCTTGGTTCAAGCAAGAAGACAGAACAATGACACCCAATACCCGAGGTTGTCATCTGACCTCCAGAAATGTGCTGCGGTTTATGCATACCTGTACACATGCACACACACACACACACACACACACACACACACACACACACACACACAGAGTGAGAAAGAATTAAGGAGAAACGTCAGAGTTTATTACATGCTCTGGGCATGGATAGGCTGAGATGAGGAGTTAGCATCTGAAAGTGAAGTTCTTTCTGGCAGATCTGAAGGCCAGGCCAAACTGGGATGTGGTGTTCTTTGACACAGTCCTCATAGTGCAAAAGGACAACCACAGCCAGGACAGTAGCCATGAGGTTAATTTTAGAGATGAGGATATGCTCTGAATGGGGAAGAAAATCAGGCGGGAGACACAGACTTTAAGGAAGGTCAAGAGAAAGTGGCAAAGATGCATGTTGGTACTTCCCTGATTTTCACAGTGTCTTTTTAGGGTTTCTATTGCTGTGAAGAGACACCGTGGCCACAGCAACTCTTATAAAGGAAAACATTTAATGGGGTGGGTTACAGTTCAGAGGTTCAGTCCATTATCATTCAGGTGGGACCTGATGGTGTGCAGGCAGACATGGTGCTGGAGAAGGAGCTGAGAGTTCTACATCTTGTGCAGGCAAAAGGAAGTGAACTGTCTCACTGAGTGTGGCTTGAGCACATGAGACATCAAAGCCTGCCTCCACAGTGACACACCTCCTCCAACAAGCGCACACCAACAAGGCCACACCTCCTAACAGTGCCACTACCTTTGGGACCATTTTCTTTCAAACCAGTACACACAGTTGCTTCCTGGTGTAGCCCTGGATTCTTCTCCCACAACAATCAAGGCCAACAGGACTCACCTAGGCCAGTCATCTGCAAGAACATGGCAGACAAGTTCAGTTGTCTGAACAACTTTGAGGACTAATTTAACTGCTACCACTTCCTTCCTCACAGCAAGGCAGACAGTGTGATATCGCTAAAGAATCTTTGATTATAGGGTGTACTTATAAATTTAAAAGGATCCTATTTTAAGAGTAAAGAACTATAAACTCATGCCACCAGAAAGCCAAAGATCCCATGCACAGTGTCTTTCTTATCAGGCATAAAAGCTGGAATATTATGGGGTTCATGCATGTGGATGTTACTGCTAATGTGTCTAAGGATGTGCTTATCCATGAAATTATATCTCACTTTACTAGTAATGTTTTAACAGAATGGGGAAACATACCGTTTTAGGGAAACAGGCCCAGGAATCATTAAAGAATGCAGCATACTTTGAAAATATTGAATCACTTAGACAAAAGAAATACCAAAGCTGTAAAACAAAAATAATGGCTTGATTTTTGTATTTGAAGCCCCCAGGTCCAACATAGGCAGCAATGATTTGACAAAAGACCTATAGGTGAAGAGCAAGTCCCTGACTTCTTCAGCTCGTTTCCATAGACCTTTCCTTTAAGACAATGTTCAGGTTTCTAGTTTTGTTTTTGTTTTTTTGTTTTTTTCTCCTAGAGTCACACATGAGCTATGCTTGTCCATGAAGGAAAGTATTTCTCCAACCTGAACAGAGTGGTCTCTAAGTTGAAACAGGCAGCTTGATTAAAATGTGCAGAAATTAACTAAAGTATAAATGTCTGTGAGTTCACGCTACTGTAAATAAATGGATTAACTTAAACGTAGATATGGTGGTTTAAATAGGAATGGCCCGCATAGACTCGTGTTTGAATGTTTGGCCCATAGTGAGTGTCACTACTAGGAGCTGTGGCCTTGTTGGAATAGGTGTGGCCTTGGTGAAGGAAGTGTGTCATTTTGGAAGTGGGCTTTGAGGTCTCAGATGCTCAAGCTAGGCCTAGTGTAGCTCAGTCTCACTCTGCTGCCTGTGGATCAAGATGTAGAATTTGCAGCTGCTTCTCTGCCTGCATGAGGCCATATTATCTTGGCATGACAATAATGGACTAAACCTCTGAAACTGTAAGCCAGCTCCAATTAAATATTTTCCTTTATAAGAGTCGCCATGGTCATGGTGTCTCTTCACAGCAATAGAAACCCTAACTAAGACAGGAGGTGAGTCTAGATAGCTCTAGTCTCTAAGACTGGATTCCAAAGTATGCATGCAGAATCCTGACCTCTACAATGTAGTGTACTCCAGACTCCTTAGGCATGGATGCACAGGCAACTTTCTCCCAGTGAGTACAATATGGAAAGGGGAAAATACTATGTTCATTTGGGGAAAACCAAGAGACACCACCTCAGCCATGTGATCAAAGGGGTACTAGTAGAGGTAAATTATGACAAGAGTTTGTGTACCTTACATTATTTTATACAAATGAATATTTTTTCTCTGTAGCATGACCTAGGCATTACAACCACAGCAGTTGTGTATGCTTGCCCTGGGTCCACAGAAGTCAGGCCCTTCTAGCAAACAGCTACTGAAGGGGAAAGGGATCCATGGATCCCTACCATGTTCTGCTAATCCACTGGCAACCAACAGATGGGGGTGGGGGACACCATATCCAGTCTTGTACCCACTGTTGAGCCCACCAGGCTATGATGGTTAGTTCCAAGCTCCAGTCACAGAGATGGCCCTAATGAAGCTCTGTGAGACACTGAACTAGTAAACAGGCAGCAAAGATTGGTAATGGGGTGTTGGAGGGAAATGGTGGGGAGGGTGTGACCAGAATATATAACTTACGTACATAGGGAATTGTGAAGTCATAAAATTTGCCATTAAAGAATGAGGTAAAGAGTGATTGAGGAAAACATCCTATGACCTATACACACATGCACATGCACATGCACACATATCTATGGACACATGCACACACGTATGATATGGATTCACAACATGCCCCCATGGTTGGGCATGGTCACGCATGTCTGGCAGGACCTAGTCACTTCCACCTAGTCATTTCAGGTCAAAATGTCTCGTAACCAGGACCCCGCAGCTTTGCATGGTGGCATAAAGTATGCATTGCAACCATGTGATCTACACGCATGCGTGGAATAGCCACATGGGCCTGTGTGCGCAGGCACGGCCCAGCCTTTATAAGCCGGGGCCATGATTCCCGGTCCCACTTCACCCACGTGTCTTTCCATAGGCCTGTGCACATCTGTCCCTCTCCCTTATCTTAATAAAACTCTTGTTAGTGGATTCTGTTGTGTTTCGTGTCATTTCCTCTCAGGGTAAGAGCGCCGCAAAAATAAATAAATAAATAAATAAATAAATAAATAAATAAATAAATAAATAAATAAATAAATAACGTACACACAAGATATATACAGAGGATTAAAGGGCCACTGCACCGCAGCTCATTCATATGGGATCTCACAGGAGTAAGCATATGTAGTTAGTGACACTCTAGGGAAGGTTTACAGAAAGGGACAAGGAGCATAGAGATGATGAGGGCACACTCATCCTACAGTCCTAGTTGTTAGAGAATCCAACTTTTAAATCAAATCTTTGGGTAGATATTTCATAATGAGTGCATGTATTCTAATCGCCATTTGTTGTACTGGCAGACACAGCTTTCCAATTGTTTTTCTCTCTATTATCCTAAATGGCTGTGTCAGTGACTTTCCCTTCACTGTGACAAAATACCCAACAAGATTACCTTGTGGGAGGGAAGATTTGTGTCAGTTCATGGTTTGAGAGGCACGTTACACATGGCAGAGCTGTGCACATGTGTCTGGGGCTCCTCAGATCCTTACATAGCGGGGAGCAGAGAGCTCAGGCCAGAAGCAGGGCCAGACTATAACCCTCAAGTCCCCATTCCCTGCTCCCACTGACCCATTTCCTCCATCAAGACCCCAATTCCAAAATGTTTTATAAACGCTCCAAACACCTCACTCTCTGGGACCAGGTGTTCAGACAAGTGACACTCTGGGAGTGTTTCACATTTAAACCATGGCAGTGACCATATATAATAATAACAACTATCATATATACAGTTTGTTTATGGTCCATCACCCACCTCCTCTCCCCATTTCTCTGCCTTAACAATTCCTGTCTCTTTGCTATTGTTTCCTGCACCTCTTTCTTGCATACCAGTGTTTCTAGAGCTGGTCAGGAAGCAAGAGACCATGGAGTACCTTTGTTGTATCTATGTTTGCCATCAATAATATCTACGGAGCCAGGTTCTAACACAGTGCTAATGTTATAACCAGATGCTAGCCTGCCTTTCCAGCCATGTTCCCTATTCCTCCACAATAGTGCACTGGGTGTCACACAAAGCCCCTACTTTTTTCCATGCCCACCATTACTGTATTCGATTTTTGGTTTCTTTCATTTTGCCCTTGTTCTTCCGTTCATTCTTTTTTTGATGCCTTAATGCTATTCCCTACCTGACGAGTTGCCATGCTATGCTTTCTTCCATACCTCTGTTGTTCACTGTTCAGGAAACCTAATAGATATTATCAATCTACAGATACTTCTAAAAGAGGTACCTAAAGATTTCATGGCAAGTGAATCTGTAATTTAGATATTTATGGGCTACAGTTGCATTGACAAAGGAAAAATAGACATACAGTCAAGATATGATTATCTGATAATGACAGAAAAGTAAGATTTATAGACTGAGACATCCCAAAACTGTTAGCAACTTCCAATATTAGCTTCTATCACAGAGATTTAGTCTTGGCAAAATGTACTTACAATTAAGCGGCTGTCTCTCCTGGGTCCTCAGATAGTAACAAGATAAAAGCTTTGGCTCCTTTCCCATATTCTTTAGCAGTCTTCACTAATGCTTCTGTCTCCCCTGAGTCTGGTTGGCCATCTGGGTTTCTGGTAGCACACTGCTACACACAGCCATTGCCTCTCATGTTGGCGGAAGGAATGCTAGTCATCTCTGTTGTCCTGTATTCCAGTTGTTGGATCCTCATGTCTCTCTCTCTCTGGTTACCCCCTCATTTATATAAGATCACAAAGTCTAGAGGTGAAGTTCTGAGGTCTGATTACTCGACTAACCATAGCTTGACTACGGTTCTATTACTGAATTTCTGTAACCATAAAATGGAGATGACATTTCTATCCCAAAAGGCTGATGCAAACACATTGAATATGTGGAGCATTTTGAAAAGCATATGGAAAAGCAGGAGTTGCCTGTCTATACTATGGAACTGTCCTCCCAAAGTTGCCTGAAACTGGGACATGTGTGAGAGAGAGGCATTTTAAGCTGTCACATTAGTTATTTTCCTAGTAGGGATGACAAATAACTAGTTGTCATAGTCATCACACCTAGGTAGTTATCATACTGAGTAGATATGACAAAATACCTGACAGAAGTAACTTCAGGAAGGAAGAGTTTACTTTAGCTCACAGTTTAGAAGGCACAACGCCTCTAGTGGAGAAAGCATGGCAGTGAAGAGACTCCATCTATGGCAGTGGGAACATGTGTCATGGCTTGTTCACATCCTGGTGGGTCAGGAAGTAGAAAGCACAGGACCAGAAGCAGGGCCAGGGGACAACCTGCCAATCTGCCCCTCAGACTAATTTACCAACCAGGCACTGCATCTCAAAGGTACTACATCCATATCCTCCCCAAAACAGTGCCATCAAATGGGGGGCAAGTGTTCAAACCCATGAGCCTGTAGGGGGCTCCTTGAAACCTTCGCAGCCATCATTCCCCTAGCTGATGGAATGGAGTCTACAGGTTGGAGAGTTTACAGTCTGGAGAGTTACAGGTTGGAAGCATTTCCCCCATCTTCTCACATGCTCCACCTTCATAAATAGTCTCTGTTGTTGCCTTCGAGAAGCTCAGTCTCACTGAAGTATTTGAGTACTTTGTGGGAAGATTGCACTTATTTTCTGAAAGCTCTGAAAAGTCTCTATGTGTCTTGCTATAAATCTAGTGTTCTTCCTTGTTTGAAAATCTGGTCAACTTTGGAAATGTAGAACTCTGGGCTCTTCAATTTCAGAGATTTTCTTTGAACCTTTCCCTGGTTACTACTGAACTTTTGGATCCTGAGATAGTTTTATTGTTTGTTTCCTGGGTGAATGCGTTTTACTGTCATTTTCTTTGGAAGCCAGGTCCTTGGGGATCCAGAGCTTCCCTTGGACCACATCAGTCATTCATCATTCCAGCATCCCAATCGGTCTTATACTTGTTTCATTTCACTGTCCACAGATTTTTATCTTTATTTGGTAGAGGTACAAAGTTGTAGCCTCTGTGTGATAACATTCCTGAGATTGGTGACATCTATCACCTCACCTCTCCAACTTTGCTAGACTGAAGCAGATCTTTCAAAGTCTTGTTCATCCTTTTTGGCCCTCTCCTTGTCACTGGGCCAATTCCTTGAATTTCTCATTTCCCTCAAAGTTATAGTCATTTATAGTTTCACAAGCAAAGCCCACACCTAGTTCCATAGTCCATGTCTGTCTAGGCTCTGAAGCTCATGATACTTCTGTTCTGCTCTCTCCTTGATGAATCAGTTTTCTGAAAGGGGGATGCTTTATACCATAGAACAACACACCCACCTTCTAGAACTTGATCCAGAAGCCTCTGCCTTCAGATTCTACATAGTTGAAGTTTTGGCCAAGTCTAGGACTTCTTTACACTTGACCTGAAAGCCCTGTGTTCAGGAAAAACTAAGCACAAGGATAGTGTTGGTAGAGGCCCTTCTGGAGACTTCTGAAATTTTTCAAAACATAGTTTGTGCCATCCACAGCATGATTTTCTCTAATGTGCAGACTTAGCATCACTGACGGACAGTTCAGAGGATCAAGGACTTAAGACAAGACTCCCAGCTGCCTTATTTACCTTTTTCTCTTCAATTATATTGTCGGGTTCTAAGTTCTACCTTTGTAGTTCTCTGGATGCTCCTTTTTATTGTATCTTCTATAGTTTCATTGGTCATGAATGAATGACCAATGCACATGTGTGTACAAAGTAATACATAGAAACATATACACTCATAGATTTTTTGTTTTTAGGTTTCATTTTTACATTTATTTATTTATTTATTTATTTATTTATTTATTTATTTATTTATTTATTTATGCGCATGAACATTGGTGGACAAATGAAGGTCAGAAGAGAACCTGAAAAGTTGATTTTCTTCTGCTATCTCGTAGGTTCTGGAGACTGGACACTCACACGGCCCTTGACACCTCTGGTAATTAATTCATTTTGTGAAGTAAAGATGGTGAACCCATCTGAAATAATTGGAAAGGATGTGGACAAACCTTCTGGGTAATTTTAATACCTTATACTTTTTAATGAGTATGACGGTTGCAGTATGTACTCCTTTGTCTTAAGTCAATACTGATGATATGTGTGTTTATAAATCACATCTCAAATTACCAAGGTGTTTTGCTAAGGGTGTGTTTCACTATGATAGGACAATTGAGCATTATTGTTGGGGATAGTGTCATCAATTGAGATGATTCTAACATTACTGTGAGTCTATTCTTCTGGGCTATACCTTCCTCTTTCACACCAACCAACCTCTGCATGAGGAGCATTACCAGCCATGTCCAGGAAGCCGAAAAGGAGAGGAATCAACCTCTGACTATTCTTTAGTAGAATTCCACATAACCTCTTATTTGAGGCGTGGCTCCATGCTCACTGCCCTTTCTGGAGACCCGGAGCCCAGGATATCTTAGCTTCCTCACCCTGGAGAGTCAGCTACATAATCTCCCACTCACTGTACAGGACACATGCCTCTTGGCTGTGTGGAACTGAGGAAGGGATGAGGAAATGTGATGTCTTTTCTTTGTTTTTCTGAATCCAAACCAATGTAAATCTCCAAAGACATGTTACTCCAGTATTGAATATTTCCCATCTATTTTCCTGTTCCTGTTCCTGCCTGAATAGCATTACCCATCCACTCGGCTGTACCTTGGGCTTTGTCACCACACTTGCTTTTGGTCTTGGTGTTCGGTTATGCACCACTCATTCCCCTGTTTTCTAGCTTGTAAAATGTTCTTGCTTTATCCCATCTGCTTCTCTCCTCTTAGCTTTCTAATTTTTTTCCTGTGGCTTTCTTCTACGTCATCTTGCCACTGTTTCAGTGCTGTTTCCAGGAGACAGAAGGGCTCTACCTATTCACTTTGCCCTGCCTGCCTAGGAACACTGGTTCTAGATTTCTCTTCCCTGCCTGCTCTTGGTTTTGTGATCATACTTTCTCCAGCCTTCAATGTTCACACCCTCAGTGGGATTTCTGATTCTCATCTTCTAGCATTGACCTTCCCAGGATCTACAAATTTAAGTTCCCTCTGCCTCCAGCAGGGCTTCACAGGAGTAACCCAAATTCACCTTGACCAATACAGAACTCATCACTACACTTCCCACTTTGTAGACTGAAAAAAATTCTCTCTCTCAGCTGCTTTGTTATTCCTCATTTTATTCCATTACTGAATTCTGTAAATTTTGCTTCTAGGATTTCTAGGAAATTGACCCCTTTCTACTCCTGTTGGTCTGTTTTGAATCTGGGCAATCAAAATGCTCCCCTAAGCCTCTATGCTCTTCAAAATCATCTCTCAGGTAGTAATTACTTCATCATTAGAGTCCCTTAGCATAGACTTTCTGGGAGCAAAACTTTCTTCTCCTCATTCTTTACTGCTTTCCCTTCACAGCCCTTCAGCAGCCTCCATCAGCTTTCTGTGATGCCCTCTTGGTGGAGACTACTAGATCCCTTTTGTTTTTTGCATAACTCTGCTTATACTCTTAGGGGTGGGGATTGAAGAATCAGCCTTTCCTTAAATATGTGCAACATCTTCTAGCAGAAAATTTCCCCTGATGATTGGACAACCAAGACTTAATTTGGACTCGAGCTCAAAGTTTAGTATTTTCAGTAACACAAGGAGCATCGCAGGGGATTGGCCACTGACCAGCAAAGGATTATACAACCTATGCAGATGGTGTTCCTTTACAGCAAGGTAAATCCAGCACCTGTGTCCTAGGGTAGGTGACTACCAGGACTAACCTGATACCAAACTAGAAATACTCACCTCTGAGTGGGATGAGAGTTTCTGTGAGAATAATCAAAACACATTTGGAAAACACCACCCCACAAACACTGTGTCATGATGACTTTATAAATCTTTCTAGCTATAAACTATTTAACGTTCTTCAATAAAAAATCGGAAAGGACCAAGGAACATGCAATTTTCTTTGGAAAAAAAAGATCCTGGCTTACACACAGTAAAAGGTTTGTGTGGGTTCAAAAGGGGCGACATAGACACTATTTTTTTTGCTATCATTGGCTTGTTTTCAACATTGGTGTCCAAAACAAATGAATCTGGTTGGAAGGAGTTAAGGGCTGAAGTGAGCTAGGCCAATTCTTTTAAAGATACGATTGCTGCACTTTCCTCCCCCATTTCAAATCTGTGTTGGAAGATAGAAAGCACTTCAGCTCAATGAGTCACTTTGACATCCTCGCCAGGACAATTAAACTTCCAGTATAAAACATGACCTGAAGCCTGCCCTCCACCACACCATCCCACCTCAACCTTCCCACCCCATGGGGTCAGCTCTTGACATTTAACAGCTCACAATTTCAATTGCTTGGCCAGTGAAGCCAATCTAATGCTTTTTTACAAATGATCTATTTTCTTCAGCATATTGAGCAATATAGAAAATGTGGTGTTGGTTCCTCTGTCGGAGGAACATGGCGCGTGCCTCTCGATCATGATGGAGGCAGTCTTTGCAGCATGGGGAAAGACAGGTCAGTTCTCCATCCATGACTCCTTTTCTTTCCTGCCCTGATGCTTGAAGGGAAGAAGAGAGGAAGAATTCCAGCAAACACAGCCAAGAAAAAGATGTATAGCCTGGGCAGCCCTATCATAGATGGCTGCATGAAGTCTTGGGGATTAAGCTTCTTCAACTACCGGTTACTGAAGCAGTTAATACATCTTGCAAATTTGTGGCGGCCTTATTGCTAACAGCTGAGAAGCTTTCACTCCTCCTCCCATTTGCTATTGATGTCTTGCCATATTTTGAGTATAATCCCCTCAACAGCATTACCTCATTTTTTTTTTTTTTAACTCCTCTCTTGCAGATTAGCTCATCTGGGCTATGGTCTTTGGTGCATTGGTGTTGAGTGTTGACTGTGTCTTGATTTTTCATTTTAAAGGCATCTCTAACCATAGCAGGTGTTTCATGAAGCTGGCCTTCTTTGACACCACATGATCACTTGTGCACGAGGAGGGGCTCCATTGTTTTTGATTTTTTCTTCATTGCTTGGTATTGATAGCAGGCTGCCTGGCATGTAAAAAGAAAAAGTGTTGCAGGTTTCTTTCTTTCTCAATTGTTTGTGACACTCACCCTCTTACAGGGTTGTTTGTTTAGCATGACTGGGATGGAGATTCCATCTTCATATACTTTAGTGTGATAAGACTCTCAGCCACTTAATTAAAAACCAGCTTTTCATTTGTTGAATAATTCTTTTGTGTGTATGCTTTAAAAAAAATATACAGATCCAAGGCCAGAAACCAGGCTGAGCTCTGTGAATCCAACTGATGAGAGAGAGGAGGGATTCTACAGGTGGGGGGTGTTGAGATCATGATGGGAGGACGTGCAGAGAGGCCACACTAGTGGAAGCCCATGAACTGTGGACCAGTGACTGTGGAGCCCCCAAGGGACTGGACTAGGCCCTCTGGATATAGAAGACAGTTGTTTGGCTCGAATTGTTTGGGGGGCACCCAGGCAGGGGGATTGGGATCTGTCCCTGGTGCATGGGCAGGCTTCTGGGAATCCAGTGCCTATGGTGTGATGCCTTGCGCAGCCTTGGTGCAGTGGGAAGGGGCTTGGACCTGCCTAGGCTCAGTGTGCTGGGCTCTGCTGACTCCCCATGGGAGACCTTGATTTGGGGGATGTGAGGATGCAGGGTGGCTTGGGAGAGAGGGCTGGGGGGTGGGAGAAGGGAGGAGGGGGGATCTGTGGATGGTATGTGGAGTGAGTAGAAAATTTCTTAAAAAAGAAAAATGAAAAAATAAAAAATAAATAAATAAAACAATATATATATTATATATATAATATATATATTCTATACTTCCCAGGACACAGAACTCAATATTAAAGACACCCAAACTCAATTTAAATAAAATAACCCTGAGTACAATGGAGCTTTACTATCCTCTGCTCCCAGTCCTCATGTACCAGGCAGTTTCATCGCAAATCTAATTAAGTCTACTTTGTCCCACACTCCTCCAAATTACAGCCCTCAGAGTAAACACATGCACAAAGGTTCTGTGCACTCTGTCCCTGAGGTTTCCCTCTGGGAAACAAACAAAGCACAATTTCTGCCTCTGTCTTGCCTCTCCATACCAGTCTCTGAACTGCCACCTCTGTGTCTTCTGTCTCTGTCTTTGTCTCTATCCCTTTCCGCAACCCTATCCACAGCCCTACACACCCCATCTCTATCCTTAGCCCTCTCCCACCCCTCTCCCCACCTCTACCTTTACCTCAACCCTCTCCCTTACCTAGATCTACACCTCTACCTGTCTCTCCTCGTTCTGGTTAGTATCAGTGTCTTGGTCACTGTTTATCTAAAATGATTCACGTGGTATGGCCCCCATTCTTCGTGGTTGAGCTCTCTATGAGGGATTGAACAAAAGTGAGTTAGGTGCTCAGCTCTTTCCGTAGCTGAGCAGAAGAGGAATAAAAACCTAAAGAGACGCATTTCAGTTCCGTGGAGTGAGAGTGGGAATAAACAGGACGCCAGTAGGAGAGGCTGATCACCTCTTTTGTGAATTGAGTTGGATTTCAAAGGGTGAGAGAGGCCTCCTGCACATGAGTGGGCGTTTGCAAGGCAGAGACGAGGCGGCACCGTGAGGGCAGCAGAACAGTATGTGCAAGGGTGTTCTGAGCTAAGTGTGGGGTGTGTTTGGGGAACGGCAGACACGCCGGTGTGGCTGGAGATCGGGTTGTGTGGGAAGGAATGGCAGAAACCCAGGATGCAGAGATGGAAAAGACCCATTATCTCATAGTTCCTTTCTCCTTCTCTTCCTTCTCTATCTCACAGCCAATGTGTCCTTGATGTTCTCATCCATGGCTGGCCCGAGAAAGTTGATTTAATCTCTTTGAACTCAAAGGAAGAAGGTCAGGAATGGAGACAGGCAAGAAGCCAGGTCACAACCTTTCTTCTCAATGGCCAAAATGCTTTAGTTTTACACGTGAATGTCTCTGTCTTTCTAAGTCTGAGTTACTCAACATTTAGGTAATGTTCTATTTTTAATGGGTTTACTCAGATCAGTGTTTAAGACATTCTTCATCCTTAAATCCAGTTCCTTAGATCCAATAAAGGATAAACTATTGTCTGATGTGCCTTCTTGCAATCACAACTGGCTGTGCTTTGAGATTCAGGTCTGGCCTTGAGATGAGTGACAAAGTAAATTATTTATTGAGTCTTTCACCCCTCCCCCCCATTAAAATGCTTTTACCTCCTCAGAGCTTCCAAATAAAACTGTAATATATCTCCTTGTGGGAGAGGACTATTTCATTCTTCCTTGCATTTATCACTGGCATGGTTTTTAATCACAAAGCTATTTCTCAGCAGTGTTGGAAGTAAAGTTACATGATGGCAACTCCATGTGATATTCAGTAGCCTTCATATTTAGGAAACACTAAAGCTGTGCTTCAGGAGACAACATTTTAGCTCACAAGACTGTTCTACCAAGAGTACCAGAAAACCCGAAGACCCACAGCGTCGTATTTTTCCATGTGTAGCTATTATGTTAACCAGTAAACATGCACTTACTGTGGTTTCTGAGAAATCAAACAGAGGACAAGTTGCCCTTGAGAATTAAGTTAGAATATCAGACCAGAATTGAAAGATACAACAAACAGTTATTTAGCATCTAGCAATCTGTATGGAGACAAAGAAAACAAAACAAAATGGGGTATTTTTACCTTGAAAAGAGAAGGCTGGTTGAACTAGCAAGAAGATTAAATGAAGTCCTACACACATGATGTAAAGCAAAAGTCCTCTTATGAAGCATTGATGCCAGCCAAATACAATTATAAATAAAATCTCATAGAATTTATAAATACAAAGCAGAATACAAGTTTTAATTGAAAATATCCTTATTTAACCTTAGTTAATTGCTTAAAAGTTTAATTGACAAATACTTTAATAAATAGCTAGCAGAGAGGACTTTGAATGTTTCTAACAGAGAGAAGTGAATCATCATTTAAAATTATGGGTGTGACTGTGTCCTGAGTTGGTGATTCATCACACATTGTACATATGTATTAAAATATCACACTGTGCCCCACAAATATGCATAATAATTTTGTGTCAATTACAATTACTAAACATTAAACTGCCTGAAGAAGTATAAATAATTTATAGTTTTAAAATGTTGATATCTAAAATCTTATAAATTCTTGCATTAAATTCACCTTTTGTTTCATACTATGTTGCTGCCTATATTTAAAATATTGTGACGTATCTAGTATAATTCAACATTATTAGTAGATGTGAATTGCACTCCATTCTGCCTTGTTTTAGGCATCCCTGCATATATTTTTCCTTTAGAGATTTAATGCATAATAATTTTGCAACATTGCAACCCAGAGGCAGCAGTTGTCTGTACAAGATCTATACAACATTAAGCCAACATTCCTCCACAGATAGGGGAGGAGGTCCCAAGACCCCATCCCCATATTGATCAAGATTATAGAGGCCAAAGAGTCAGAGAAGCTCTTCAAAAGAACTCATGGACGCTAGATTTTCTAATTCATTCTTCAGAGCTTTAAAATCATAACCATCTTGTTCAAAATGCTTTTAAAGTAGATTAGATGTCCCCTTCCAGAATGATTGTATTTGAGCATAACCAAGTATTTCCTTGACTCAGAGACATTGCAGCATTGTTACAATAGCATGAGATAGTTAGGAGAGGGCTTTTCTCATTTTGACAGACCTAGAATTCTGTTCTCTTCAAACTGAAGATCACTCTTCCATTGTGCGGCTCCACTGGTGAGTGGCAGACATTTTGTCCTGTTGTGACTGACAGATGACCAGCTCCATTCCCACCTCCTAAAGCTATGCTTACCTCATTTTTCTGTTCATGCACTAAAATCAGAAAGAAGGAACAGGCATGCTGGATGCCATGCTGGACGCAGCACATCTTCGGTCCATTTGTGAAATAGAGGCTATTAGCTCTGGTGCTTAGTAGAGCAAATACAGGCTTAGATGCCCAATGGCATACATGTTCTCATTTGTGAGCTGCTAGGATGATGGTCAGCCAATGCACGAGGTTCCCTTGTATGTCAATGGCCGAGTGCAGCCAATATTCAGCCTGAGACACTAGTTTCACATCCTTCACCCTTCTGCTACGGTCTGGCTTGCCCATGCAGATGCCTGTACAGTCACTTCCTCTCCAATGTGGTATATGCATGCAAACTACCACCTCTGCTTTATCAAATAGTTCCCCTTGGGAGAAGATAGGTGGACATTCAAAACTTAGGGTCCTTTTGAGAATAGATTACCAACAAAACTGTTGTGATGAGAACTGAAGTTTAAGGATATCTTGAATTGTATATAAAATAGACACTATAAGAAATACTGAACTTCAAGAATAAGTTAAAAAGAGGTTGGTGGAAGGAATGTGCAGGAAGAAGCTAGAGAGAAGGAGACCAAGCTGTTTAAGACATGGGTTAAAAGCAGAGAATGTCCCAGGAAGCACAGGGCATATGGTCAACCTGAGGAGGAAGCATGCAGGGGAAGTGTGCCTGGAGGACCACATGCTATCCCTTCATGCTTTGCTGCAGCTAGCTCCTCTGGTATACAGTCACTCTGTTTCTGTCATTATTTGGTACAACATGTTAACACACTGGGTGACAAATGAGAATAGCCAGATTTCCACAGTATCTTGATATCATTCCCTTAGTTTCCCATAATTCATCACTAATTTATCAGAAGCCTTTGTTAAATTACACTATAGCACTATCATAAATGAATAAGGTAGTATTGTCTTTTTAACAAAAACTATCAGTACACCTTATAACCACTGTATATGCACATATACACAGTGTGGTATGTTGGGACAATATTAATTAGATTTTTGTTACTGGGAAAAAATGCCAAATACAATGTGCCTAGTAAGACCATGGTTAGAATAAGTATAAAGAGGCTGAAGAGATGGCTTAGAGGGTAAAAATGACACAGCAAAGTCCCAAGCGCCTGTGCTGGAGAGGTGGTGGTGCAGGGGTTGAAAACACTGGCTGCTCTTGCAGAGGTTCTTGTTGCTGAAGTTTTCCTGGTCCTGCCTGGCCCACAGTCAGGACAAATCTCTCTTACCCGCCAGTCCCACAGCCGCACAGACCCAAGCAAACACACAGAGACTTATATTACTTATAAACTGTATGGCCATGGTAGGCTTCTTGCTATCTAGTTCTTCTATCTTAAATTAACCCATTTCTATAAATCTATACCTTGCCACATGGCTTGTGACTTACCGGTATCCTTACATCTTGTTTCTCAGCATCTCCTGCCTCAGCCCTCCTGTTCCCAGAATTCTCCTCTCTCTTTGTCCCGCCTATACTTCCTGCCTGTCTACTGGCCAATCATCACTTTATTTACTAACCAATCAGAGCAACACATTCACAGCATAGAGAATATCCTACAGCAGGTTCTGAGTTCAAGTCACTCTACCCATGTGATGGCTCACATCCTTCTGTGGCTCCAGTTCCAGGGATCCAACACCTCTTTTGGCCTTTGCAGGTACCAGGCACACATGTGGTGCAGAGACATATATGAAGGAAACACACACACACAATAATAATAATAATAATAATAATAATAATAATAATAATAATAATTTTAAAAAGCATGAGCATCCAACTTCAGATCCCCAGAAGCCACACAGAAAGCCTGGCTGGGCTGCAAGCACCTGTTACGCAAATGTTGTAGTGTAGTGAGTACAGGAGATACCCTGGGCTTGCTGGCTGCCAGCATAGCTCCAGGTTCAGTGTGAGATCCTTTCTCAAGGGAGTAAACTGGATAGTGATAGATCAGAACACCCAAGATCATTCCCTGGCCTCTGTAAGTGTGTACAGGCATGTACACACACACACACACACACACACACACACACACACACACACCACACTCACATGCCAAAGTGCAGAGATTTAAAAAAGAAAAAATTTGGACTGTATCATTTTAAGCAAATTATTCTGCACTTACTGCCTACTTATTCTTACTTTCCTTACCTATCACATGGGGAATAAGATTTCTTGAAAACCACTCAGCTGTTCTTCCTGCCTTCCTCTTTCCCTCCTTCCTTCCTTCTTTTCTTCCCCCTCTTCCTTTCTTTCTTTTGTGCATGCCAAGTTCTCACTCTACTACTCACTCACACCCAAGACACAGACCACAGGTATTGTAACTATAGCTTTAATGAAAGAATGGTCTGGGATCACTTACCTAGTACCTATTACATTTTTTTTTACAGTGACTAAGTTGATATAATTCAATATTATTAAATTTAAACCAGGTTCATCAGTTAAATTAAGCATTCAAGGTTAGCTTAAAGAAAAATAAAAAATAATAATTTGAGATGTATAAAGAACAAATTAAGACGTGTTAGGACACGCTGGCTCTCCCATGAAGGAGTCACTTCTTTAGCTCCTTGGGAAACATTGCCTGCTGGGGCTGTGTTGTGCAGACCTACAGACCTCAGGTCAGAGCCTGATTGATCAAGAATTCCATGATTGATTTCACCTTTATTTTTCCTAAGGGGGTGGAGCAAATAAGTGTTCTAAAAGAAACACAAGACTCAACAAATTGAGATTGGGATTTATTCCCGGTATTACTTGGATTTCCAAGAATTTTTCGAAGTCTTGCCTTTCGGCCACAATGCTCCTTGGCTTTATGAGTTATTTGCCAAATTCATTTCAAGCCCTTAAATTTACAGTTAAAAGAGAAATAAAAAAGTCTTTCATTTGTTCCTAAGCTGTTTATTTTGCTTGTAAAACCAATCATAGCGTCTACCCAATAAAAGGAGAAATGCATGAAGAGCTATAACTCTAGAAAAGTTAACTGTGGAAAGCTGAAAAGCCGCTAGGCAAAGCCAGACGTCATTTTAATGAGACAGAAGTTTCTCTTTGAACTTGGGAGGGTACGAGCAATAAGCTTGCTGAGAAAATTGCTTCTTTGTCCTTTTCTAGAATTTTCTTCTTCAAGACAGAGTGTCACTAAGCCTGAGGCTGAACTTGCCGGCATTTAAGGCATAGCACAAGCAAGCAAAAAGCTGGCCACAATTCTCCATGGTACCGCAGCACCAGGAAAGCTGCTCAAAGTGTGAGCTGGTGTGAATGAGGCACGGTGTGAGCCCCATGGAGCATCCTAGCATGGGGGTGTGACTTGGACGTGTTTTCTTGCCCTTGCCCTTCTGTATTAGCTACATCAATCACTGTCACAAACAAAAGCCTGACAAAAAGAGCCTTAAGAGCGGAAGTATTTATTTTGGTGGAGGGTTTGAAGGGATATAGTCCATCACGGGGTGGGAGGCGGGTGCGGGTGCAGAGGCAGGTAGTGTGAGGCTGGTGTTGTTAATCCATTCACAGCCTGGTCAGGTCATAAACCTCAAGTGCCCACCCACAGATTCACCCCTTCCTACCAGCTTCCACCTTCCAAATGTTCCAGAGCCTTCCATAGATGCACCTACAGGGGGGGGGGGAGGCATTTCACACCTCAACTATAGCACCCTCTTCTACTCACCCCTCACTGTCACATAAATACCCTTTCACTCTTACATCTATAAGTGTTCGCGCGCGCGAACACACACACACACACACACACACACACACACACACAGCTAGATGGGATGTCTGCACATCTATGAGTTCAGAACTACAGTTGCAAAAATATTAAAATGGACATCCATTCCCACCCCTGACCCAATATCAGGAGGGAGACTGGACATCAAATCCTACAAAATGCAGAAAAATAAATAACAGGATCCAAAAAGCACATCGTCCAATTTGCATCAAACCTACCAAGACCAGCAGTGACCACATGTGCTCTGTTCTACTAGAAATTTGGGCACATATCAAGGGTTTGTTTCTCTGGGTTTAAAAACTTTTCATCACTTTTTCCTTCTAGAATGAAAATACAACCCTAACTACTTTACCAGGGAACAAAAAGTGTTTGAAGAATAATTTCACCCTTGCCTAGTGCCTGCAATTGAGATCAGTGTCACTTCCAATTTGTTCCTGACTCCCAGGATATTTTTTTGCTCATTGGGAATTTTGCCCATGGGAACACTAACATCTGTGGCACAAATATGCAAACAAGCATAAATAGCTGTGTGTGGAACCAATACTCTGGTGGCTTGCTTTCCCACTAGATCCCAAGTCCATGGGGGAACTGCAATGAAAGGCAGCTCAGTGATCAGCCTCTCCAAGAGAAGGCAAAGATAATGCTGTGACCTTATAAAATGATGCATCTTTAGTACCGTCTCTTCTTTAAGTTTTCTGCCCTTATTTCTTCTTATGAGGGGAGGAAAATCGCTATTTTTGTTACTTAACATACTTCTCTGTAGTTATTTTTACTATCTACTTGCCACTTGGCTAAGCTTGCTAATACTGAAACCAAAGTATCAACTTTCAAACAAAACATAAAAACACAAAATGAAGTAGAGCCAAACTGGGGATGCTACAGTTTGGCCCATGTTAGATAAGACCAAAGTGGCATCATTTTCATTTTATGATTAAATCACAGTGTCATTAAGAATTGGAACAGTATTTAATTACCACACTCAGTCACATCCCATAATATAGCATTTATCACTTTCTTACATGCATTCTGTGATATGTATGTGTGAATTATGTATCTGCACTTATTTTTATTATACATCCTTTGAGGCTCAGTTCTATGTGTCTTCTTGGCTAGGCTATGGTACTCAGTTGTCCACCTAAACAGTAGGTGTTTATTTAGAATGAGTTCTTTTAGAGGTGCAGAGTATCCACAATTGGTTGGTTTTTGGTAAAGCAGATGGTCTTCCCTATGTGGATGGGCCTCTTACCTTTTGAGGACCCAAGGAGCAAACAAGATTCTAAAAGAAGGAGGAACTCTGCTCTAAAGCAGCAGCAGCAAATGCTGCCTGGACATCTAGTGGCTGGCTTCCTCTATGGATTCTGGGACCAACATGAAACATCAACTGTAACCTGGGTTGAAGCCTGTGCGCAAGCACGCGCGCGCGCGCGCACACACACACACACACACACACACACACACACACACATCAATTAGATTCTCAGAAAAAGGAAACCGTTAGAAAATGCCTCTCTACCTCCTTGAGGATTCTGATCGGCACATATTCCTCGTTTCTTCAGCTCTAGCAAGGCTGGCACACTATTGCTCATTTGCTACATCTACATATATAAATTTTAAATCTATTTTTCTAAATTTAAGGCAAAGTCAGTGGATTTCTCATAGCACGAGAACACTTCCAGAGATTTAATACATTGAGAAATGAATGCATGATGATGAGGTGATAGTTTTCCTTCTAGTGCATTCTTTAATAAGAAAGTAGATGTTCACCAGACTAAGTAAGGTTTCACAATAACCATAAAATGTGACTTACCTGATAATTTGTAACTAGAAGTTTTATAATAATTATTTTCATAGAATAGGGCTTTGGTAAATAGGAAATAGAGGTTGCATATGGTTCCATTTCACAAATGCTAGGTGATGGAAAGTTCATAGCTATAGTAGGTAGCTGACATAACTTACAAAGAGAAGTGTCAAGAGCTCTGGGTAGGTACACCAAGTTGATTTGCAATGCTATTGTCTTCATGTTGCCTTAGTTACTTGCATAGTTAGGAAAAGCTATCATGTCATTCTAAGATTGCAAAACTCATGTTGTGTACATAGGAAATAGGACATTCATCCTGTCATCAGAACCCCAAGGTTAGTGGGACTGATGTGGTTTATGTTACTATCTAACTTCATCCCTTTCTTCTTTTAGCTCATTGCAAAGCTTTGTCTAGATCAAATAGTGTTCATTGTCTTTCTCTCTCTCTCTTTATCAGTTGAGTGATCGAAGAACACCACTGCCAGCCTTTGAGCAAGCCAGCAATCATCCATGGAAGCCACAGTTCAAAAGCTTTGGCACATTGTCACGAAATTCCAGTTTTCTTCCCCTAATATAGTATAACATTTAAAATCCTTTCTCTCCACCCTTCTCGTGGTCATAAATAAAAGATTGTAATCAGATCAGAATAGTCAAGCATCTACTGGAGGGAATTTCTTGGCATTAGCCACAACCTGGTTCCTGTGAGACATGATGATTCAGCCCATAATCACTCTCTTCTTAGAGAAAGAAGGGTGGGTGGCAATGGCTACGGTGATATTCCTTGAAGACTGAAGGAAGAGCAAGATAGTGTTTGAAGGCAGCAAGCAAGAACCCTGGGGTTGTTGATTTCCACAGATGCTTATGTGCCATATAATTGGCTAGGGGTGGCAAAATAACAGACTATGTGTTAAGTGACCTAAGCAACAAGAATTCATTTTCTCATGTGCTTAGAGAATAAAGGTGTCAGATAGAAGAACTGGTAGGATTGACTCTTTATAAAGGTCTCTGTCCTTGGCTTATGAAGATCTTTAACAAACTGTGTCCAGATTAGCTCTTCAGCTAAGAGTATCAGCACTGCTGTACTGGGATATGTTCTTACGACTTCACTGTAACTTAATTCCTTCTTTTTAGACCCAGGGCTTAAACAAAGTTATATTTTGAGGCACTGGATGTTCAGACTTTAACCTATTCTAAGAGTGAGGCATTTTTCAGACCTATGTGGCTAATCCATGGTTTGAGTATGTTTTCAAAGACTAAACACCAGGCCAAGCATGTAGAGCTGATGGAATCTTTGAGAGATACAGCTTAGTGGAATATAACTGGACCCTTTGAGTACCTTTGAAAAGTATTAGTGAATTTCTTGTAGGACCCAACTGGTTCCTGTAGAAGCAAATGGTTGTAAAACTAATTAATTCATGCTAATGAATAACATCTTGTCACCAGAAGGATACGGCCCAGCCGAATCAACTCCATCCATAACAAATATACCCTGATTTGGTGCTGTTTCTCATCTTTTGTCTGAGAACATTCTAAACTCAAGCTTGCAAGTCTTCACCTTCCCTTCCTGTTTTTCTCTCCATTCTGACCTCATCTGACAGAACTTGTGCACCAGGAACCACCTCTCCTGTGGGAGACTGGCCACCATTCCAGATAGACCTCTGCCAGAAACATGGAGAAAATGGCTGTGAAGGGGGAGATAAAAGAGAAGTAAATTAAATGGGTGGGGGAAAAAGGAAGGGAAGGGAAGGAGGAAGCAAAGGAGTAATGTGAGGAGGAGTGGCAAAGGAAAACTGAACAGTGGGAAATATGGGGAGGGACTAGTTAAGCCATTTCACAGGGTGGGATTGTCACTCAGGGGAACTGTAATGTCGAATCTTCTTCTCACTCTATTTGGATTTTTCACTTAGATCTCATTTGCCATCAAAGCAGAAAACCCTCTTGCTTCAATGTTCCCAAAGCATGGCTTTGAGTTTGTGTTCCTCAGAGAATTTGCAAAACTTTTAACTCAAGTGAATTCGTCTAAAATTGTTCCACACAAGAATTACTATCACAATGCTCTTGGATGTGAAAATGGAAAAATTGAAAACAAAACTGGATTTAGTACAGAGGAGGATTGACTGGAAAAATACAACAAATAAACAAACAAACAACCCATAAAAATCACGCCCCTCCCAATACTCCGAACTAAGGGACATGCATATCATGATAATAAGACAGGCCATAGTTTCCATGGGATCAGGTGACCTGATTAACAAATAATTTAACAAATAAGGAGGTGCAGAGATGAGGAGGCTGTGTGTGTGTGTGTGTGTGTGTGTGTGTGTGTGTGTGTGTGTGTGAAAAATGGGGTATTTCAAGAACATTTTTAAAAACATTTAGCACCAGGTCATCATATTCAGTCATAAGATGAATCAAGTTCACAATTAAAATTTTTTTAAAATAAAATAAATGTAATAAAAAGTCAAACAAACATTGTATTCTGCTGCATTTGGCTAAGATTCTTCAGACCCTAGCAACGCTAAGTCAAGAGAGGAGGAGAGGGGCACAGCCCCCCCCCCACCTCTGAACTATTGGCTGTTGATAGACTCTGGAAGACTCTTTAGTTGTGTACCCGCTGCTGAGCCAACTAGACTCCAGCAGCTAGTGCCAAACCTCCAGTCGCACAGAGGGATAGCCCTGCTTGATCTGAGTGTGTCACCGAACAAAACGAATAGTCGATTAAAATGTTTTAATGGAAATCAAAACAAACTCTTCCCAGTGATCCATATGATAAGATTCTATCTCAATATCTCTCCCAATTAATAAAGTATTTTTGTCTTCACACGGCTGTGTTCAGTACAGTGTTCACAGAGCAAGGAAGGCAAGTTAAATTTAAAAGCTGTAAATGGTTCACACATGTACTCCAGCACTTAGGAAGGTCCTTTCACACACACACACACACACACACACACACACACACACACACACACACTACACATGCATGCATATATGCACATACCCACATATACGTATACACACAAACATCTATTCATGCATACTCATGCATATTGATATAAAGTCTTACTGTGAAGTCCAGGCTGGCCCTGAAGTCATGGCAATGCCCATGCCTCACATTCCCCTAGTGCAAAGATTGCAGATTTCACTACCCTACCTGGTTTCTCTTAAAATAAAACCTTATTATTTTTAAAGTGAGAAGAACAACATATTCTATGCCCATTTGTGGTGGTATTTTACTTGTACTGAAATGTGATTTTAATTGTATGTTAATAAATAAAGTTGCCTGGGGGTCAGAGTTATAGAGCCATAGCAAGTGCGTGGCGGTGGTGGCTCACGCCTTTAAGGACCTGGAGGGTGGTACATACAGGCAATGACAAGGCAGTCACGTGTTTAGTTTACAACCAATGAGAAGGCAGAACATCTAGAATATAAAAAGACGTACACACAGGAAGTAGGCCTCTTTTTCGGAGAGCTCTCTTGGCTGAAGCAGGATAGCTGAAGCAGGAAGGGTAAGGCTCTTAGTTCTGACCTCTTGGCTTTCTTCTCTGAATCGGCTCTGTGTTTCTTATTTAATAAGACGGTTGGTTACATCTACACCCATTCACAGCTTTCTTTTACTAAATGAATTACTAATCAAAACCTTTTATAAACTCCCCCCCCAAAAAGGGGATGAATGAACTTGTCAGGTAAGTAAATCTATGTAAGGCAGAGCCTCAGGGCTCTGAGCTCCAGTGGTAGGGACCGTCTCACAAAACTACCTTGAAAAACAGTCCAGACAACGGTACTTTATGGCTTGAGCCTGTGTTGGTTCATGTTTTGCATGCTCACCCTACAATTGCTGGCGGTGAGGTCAACCTGGTAGAAGTGAGGCAGGCAAGCATAGGAAGCAGCTCAGGAAGCTGGGACTCCACTGGGCTGGGGCTCTATACTCTCTTGCAACAATGCACCTAGCACCCTGTTGGCAGCCTGGCACCCCATTAGCAGCCTGGCACCCCATCCGCATCAAGCTGTAGAAACACCTCCTTTAAGCAATGAGAACTATTACGATCAATCCACGTGAGTCTATTAAATGGGTACCAGAATTTATTAAGATATAAATTGAGGAAATACACTCATGAACACAGAACAGAGTAGACAGCAGAAATCATGCTCTGATCTGACTGGGAGCAAATCCACCTCACAGGCAGGAACAGGTAGAAGGGGTCTGTGACCCTTCTCCAACTCCTTATAAAAGTTCATGTACAACAGCAAAAAGCACCACTTCCTTTGGGTCATATAGCCCAAGGTCATGGGTGGAGCAAATACCACTACAGAGAACAAGTCACCCCACTTACTACTTCTTGATAATGCCCTGGTTCTATTCAAACACACAACCCAGCATCTAGGGACAACAGCTGGACCTGACCAGAGTGGTTTAGGTGCATGTACAGTAAGGCAAACTGTTCAAAGTGAACTTACCATCTTATCTTGTGCATAATTGGACATGTGTATGATTAAAATCAGTTGCATTATGGGAAAAGGCACACATGGTGAACAACAGTTTCGTGTATCCATACTACCAGTACTCACTTGGAGAGAGGGGTGATGGTCATGGACCAAAACTGAACCATTAAGGAACCAAGCTGGAATAATAAACAAAATCAATTACTTTCCAGCATGTTGTCTGCAGTAAGCGAAGGGCAGGAGGTTAGTAAAACAAAGAGAAACCAGGGCCTGGGGGGATGGCTCAGTGGCTTAGCACACTTTCTGGGTTCAGTTCCCAGCACCTACATGGTGGACCAGAGCCATCTTCAACTCCAGTTCCCGAGATCTGACATCCTTTTCTGGTCTCTTCCAGTACTAAGCACACATGTGGTGCACAGATATACATTCAGGCAAACACTCATATGCGTAAAGTAAAGATAAATGCATCTTAAAAAAGTCAATAGCAACCAGATATGTACAACTTGCTAGTAAATATTAACAGTTCCCACCAGAATGAAAGCAGCATTGATGGTGAGCTCATCAGAGTAATACCAAGGCAGACTTAGCTTCATTTGCAATTGATGGATAGGTGTTGTGTGTGTGTCAGAAATCGTGGTGGTATAACTATCATCAAAAAAACCATTCAAAATCAAACACTTACTTATACAGGTTTTGCTTTTGAAGTGTATAGAATCCAGACTTAAATATTAAATATACTCACTGATTTTTTTGTTAAAACTTGAATTTTGAGAAAAATAAATATTAAATTATTACAAGGACAAGTTTGAAATGTCTAAGTAACTCTTCAGTGCAGAAATTACTCTCTTTCTACCCGCTGTGACTGATCTTAGCTTTTCTTGTAAACTATTTGAGTTACAAACTGTTCCTGAGCCAATATACTAGATTTTCAGAGAAGTCTTAGCTCCAGTTTATAAAGTGAGCACGTTAGTGAAATACTGTGTTTTTCTTTCTAATATATAGGATGTTGATATGAAGATATTGGGCACCATGTGCCACTATGTTGATAACAAAATTGGCAATGGTGATATTGAATTCATTCATACAATCTTTGCTAAAAGTAGATCTATTTTTCAGCAATAAGTTATAAGATATAAATTACAGTGCCACGTACAATGTGGCCCCTGTATTTATGTCACATTCATTCACTCAACAAACACAGATTGCTGCTCTAGAATAATTGTGCTAGGTGCTGAGGATACTAAGTAGGATAAGATGTAATACTGTCTCTCACTTGTGACCTTGTTATATTTGCAGAGAACAACTTGTGAAAAATATCTTTATTAGGAGATAAAGAATGTCATAAGAAGGGTGCATATCTTCAAAGTATGTTATACTACTCTAAGTTTGCTCCAGGAAGAGAGGAGCCACTGGAAATGTTAAAAGGAGAATCACATTACCATAGTTGTGGCTTTTAACTGGATCTTGCTAGATAGAATCCATACACAGAGTTGCTTGGAAACTCCAATTTTGAGCTCCCAGAACTGTATTCAATTGATCTATAGATTTATAGCATCCACTAAATTCTTTTAAACTTAACACTTGTGTGCTTATTTATTTTTCAGAGGGAACAAATAACATAACCTGAGCTTCTATCATTAGAAGGAAACAGTAAAACCTAGGAAGCCAGAAGCAGGGTGACCAATTCATCTCCCAGTTTGCCTGCCTTCTTTCTGGTTTTAGGACCCAAAGCCATACCTTCTGGAAAAATCCCCAGTCCAGTCGTAGTCTGGGCAGTGGTGTTGTTCTTCCTAGCAGGGGTCAGAAAACAGTGGAGATAGTCATTGTGGAAGGAAATAAGCAGCCAGCTGGAGAATAGGGATGGCCTTGAGAACTAGAGCCCACAGGACTGGGCAGCCAGTGAGTTTACAGTATGGCAGCGAGCATGACTCCAGACACCAACTCCATAGCAGCTCTTGTTGATGTATCTTTTCAGTTGCCGTAAAGCAGAGTTGGTATGTATGGTGGAGGCAGTGGTGATAATAAGAAACTCTGTTTTTCCACATGCTAATAAGTATTTCTGAGACATGATGGAAATACCCCATGGGAAGTGAAAATATAGTTTGGAGTTATAAGAATACATCTAGGATAAACCTGTAAATTTATAAGTCATTGAATTGTGGGTATTCATTGAATAATTTGCATGAGATTATTCTGAAATAAAATGTACAGTGAGTAGTGAATGAATATAATATAGCTGAGAAGTTACTGAGGTGAGGTTAGCTGTGGCTTGTTCTATTTTTCTGATCTTTCAGTGTTCACCCCAATACCTGGCTCCAGTTTTGCTTTTATTAATAAGACCTTTTAAGATTCGTGTTACATCTAGCACCCAACTTGTTGGGTAAGAATACTCGAAAAAGCTACTTGCCTGTGGCCTTGGGGGCCCCAGCTCAGATCCAAACTATACATTGCTGGTTGTGGTGGTGCACACTAGTAAGATCTGCTGAAGGAGGCAGAGGCAGGAGGATCCTAAGTTTGAGGCCAGCCTAGGAGGCTTGCTGAGGAGAAGATACGGCCAGGGCCAGATCTGGCCACAAACGGTGACGGCGAGACCAAGGCAGCAGCTGCTGCTCTGAGTTGCTGACTGCTTCTCATAGTGTTGGTGACTGCGGTGATGCTGCTACCTGGAATGAAGGGTTTACTGCTGCTTGTTCAGAGAAGAATTGCCAGGACCATCATGTTACAAGACAGCATCGGCAAAGGTCAGTTTGGAGAAGTTTGGGAAGGCAAATGGTGGGGGGAAAAAGTTGCTGTGAAGATTTTCTCTTCTAGGGAAGAATGTTTGTGGTTCTGAGAGGCAGACATTTATCAGACTATGATTGCTCCAAACCACAGAGGAGGCAAAAAAAAAAAAAAAAAAAAAAAGGCAGAGAACCATGACCACGCCTAACAGCAACCTTTGAAGTCTTCAAACAGATGACAGGATCCCACAACAATGATTTCACAGGAACTATGATAAAGCTATTAAGCTGATTAACACCACCCAAAGCTCAGCTTTGGACTATAAACTACTCAGGACAATTTTGAGCTGGCTGGCTAAGATGATCCAGATTTACAGACTACTCGAGCAAGGACTTGAGACAAATGCCTTACATTTTCCCATTATGCTGAGATTGGACAACACATGATATTGCTACCTCTCACAGGACTTGACAATTAACCCAAAAATTTTCTTTTCAGGATCCCCTAAACATGTCTTCGCCCCCCAGAAAGCAGGAAGTAATTTTAAGAAAATGACACCCAAATTCCCAAAAGGTAGGGTGGGTGGTTTTGGTCATTTAATGAGTTATGGATATTGTCATTGTTTATGATGGTTGGTTACAAGTTGTTAATTGATGGTGGTCAGGAAAAAAACTAAACAAGGAGATTAGATTCAGGGTTTTTGTTTTAAAAAAAGAAAAAGAAAAAAGAGGATATAGATATGAGGTAGATTATTGAACCTACTTTGAAAAAAAGATAGAAAATAATAATAGAATAAAAGGGTAGATTATTGAATCTAAAAAGAAAAAAGAGAAGATATGGAAATGATAACATAAAAGGTAGATTTTTGAATCTACTCAGAAAAGAATTAAGAGAGAATATGGATATGACAAAAAGGTAAATTATTCAATCTACTTTTTAAAAGGAACTACTTGTTTTAAATATTTTACATCAGATTGGATTTTTTTTATTATTTTCAAATTTTGTATTGGACTCACCAAAATAGGATAAATAATGAAATTTTTTGTCTGAATTTGTCAAATGTTAATAGACTGGACATTGTTAATATATATAATGGAGTTTTTTGTCTGAATCTGTCAAATGTTAATGGACTAGACATTGTTAATGTAATTCTTGACTATATATATTGTATATACTTATTGTATATACTTTTTCTTATATTAATTATAACTTTTTTATTTTAAACAAAAAAGGAGAAATGTGGTTGGTGTATTGGGCACCGCAATAAACTTATTTGGGGGTCTGAGAACAGAATAGCCACAATATTAAACATAGAGTTTAGGCAGTGGTAGTAGCATATGCCTTTAATCCTAGCATTCTGGAGGCAGAGATCCATCCAGATCTCTGTGATTTCAAAGCCACACTGGAAACTACCAGGCATGGTAACACACACCTTTAATCCCAGGAAGTGATGGCAGGAAGCAGAATGGTATATAAAGCGTGAAAACCAGGAACTAGGATTTTAAACTTTTAGGCTTTCAGCAGCAGTTCAGCTGAGATCCATTTGGATGAGGACACAGAGGCTTCCAGTTTGAGGAAACAGGATCAGCTGAGAAGTTATCAAGGTGAGGTTACCTGTGGTTTGTTCTGTTTCTCTGATCTTTCAGTGTTCAACCCAATACCTGGCTCTGGGTTTGCTTTTATTAAAAAGACCTTTTAAGATTCATGTTACATAATATTGTAGGAAGTTGCCAGGTTTAAGGACATCCATAAATAAAAGATCTTACCAAGGATATGAAAAAATTCTGTTCAAAATGCCAAGGAGATTACAAAGAGAAATTGTAGATTTGAAATCCTCTATGATTATTATCTGTGTCTTTTAAAGTTTTAGTTGCTTTCTAATACTGAATAATGCAAAACAAAAAAGACAAAAACAGAAAGTAGGGAAGATGGGGGGCAGAAACATAACTTGGTTGGTAGAGTGCTTGGCAAGCATTCATGAAGCTCTGAGCTTCAACCCAGAACACATTCACCAAACGCAGTGGTAGATGCCTGTAATCCCAGCCCCAGAAGGTAGAGGCAGGAGGATCAGAAAGTTGTAAAGTTTATAAAAGCACATTCAATCCACACTGGGCTACATGAGACTCTGTTGCAAATAAAGAAACAAAAGAGCTGGGGATACAACTCGGTGGGACAGCAGTAAAGCAGAGCATAGTAAGTTCCCAAGTGTAACCATGAGGAGACAGGAGGCAGAGTCCCGGATCCCTTAAAGCTCAACTGCCAGTGAGTCTTGTCGATACAAGAGTACAAAAAGAAACTCGTTTTAAACAAGGTGAAAGGCAAAGATCAACACTTAAGACTCTTTTCTGGACCCCCAAAGCATGCCATGCTCATGTGTCATCTGTACTCACACATGAACAAACACATACACATACACATACACACACACACACACACACACACACACACACACACACACAGGAGAAATGCATAAATAAATGGGTAGGTAAAGTGGGAAAGGGAAGGATGAAATAGCGTTATTCCAAGCCGGTGATCATGTACTGAGAAGGTCATTTGAAAAAATATGTTCTTATTAAGCACTGAGAAGTTAATAAACTGGCTGAATGCAGAATTAATTGAGAAGTCAATAAGATAAAGTTACACAAACAACAAGGTCTGGGAATATTTATGTGGAAAATAATCCACTGTTGGGGGGATATTATTTTAAGGTGTGTTACTTTTGTTTATGTTGTATTTGTTTAACTCTGAGAAGTTGTGTTACTGTGTCTGTCTAAAACACCTTATGATCTAGTAAAGAACTGAACAGCCAATAGCAAGGCAGGAGAAAGGATAGGTGGGGCTGGCAGACAGAAGGAATTAATAGAAGGAGAGATCTAGGAGTGAGAGATAGGAAAGGACATCAGGGGCCAGCCACCCAGCTACACAACCAGCAATGGAGTAAGAAAAAAAGGTATACAAAAAGAGAGAAAGCTAAAAGCCCAGAGGCAAAAGACAGATGGGTTAATTTAAAGTTAAGAAGTAGGCAAGAAACAAGCCAAGATAAGGCCAAGCATTCGTAATTAAGAATAAGCCTCCATGTGTGATTTATTTGGGAGCTGGGTGATGGGCCCACCAAAAGAGAAAAAAGAGTAAAAAAGCAAACAACAACAAATCCATAATAGCAACAGTGAATTAAGAATGAGTGCTCATGTGTTGGCCCCTCCTTTAAGAGCCTTCCAGAGCTGATCCACCATATTCCCACAGCAAGCCCATAGACATCCACCTGAACACATGGAGGCAATGAGTTTAAATTCATTTATGTTTTTCCCAGTTAGTGAGGTACAGGCTGCAACTCATACCTAGGGAAACCTCATTCATGGGCTGTGGCCTTTGTTCCCATGATATGTAGTCTCTTTAAGAAACAAAGTTTGTAAGGAATGACACAGGAATATACTTAATAAAGAAACATTCAAAATCTGTTAAGGAAGACGTGTGAGAGTGCTAGCAGTGGGGGAGGAAGCTGTATAAAAATAGAAAAGCAGATCATGTTCTTAGACAGGAAAAGTTGACATCATAAAAGATAAATTCCCTCCGAATTCATCTATATGTAAAACTTGATTCCAAAAACAACAAGAAATGGGTGTTTCCACAAAACTGGTTTCCAACTTCATATGGAAAATTTAAAGAGGAACACAGAGAAGAGTCTGGAGGGCTAGCCGTTCAAATGTTTAAAATGCTCAACAAGCAAAATGAAATAGAGTCAGGGCAAGAGCAGATGGACAAATAAATGGAACAGAATGCAAAGTCTAGACAGAGATTGAAGTTCTTGGGGATTACCATGTAATATGTGTGGCGTTATATCATATATCATGTATCTGTGGAGAAATAGATGATTCAACATGTGATAGAGAGAGGGGAAGCCATCTGGATAAATAGATTCATGCCACATCATTCAGGCATAATATGAGAAAGTTGATGAGTTCACTGCAGGAAAATAATATTAAGGAGAAAGGAAAAATAATCGTGTAATCTCAACATATGAAAGCCCTTTATCTGTATGACATAAATATAACAGCCATGGAAATTGTATCAATAAATCCAACTTCAAAATAATTAAGATGTATTATTCCTGGGAAGCTACCATAAAGAAAATCAGAAGATAAACCAAAAAAATGGAAAACAAAATACACATAAATGTGCTACTTTATTTTTAAATAACTTAAAAATTAAAAAAGAAAAAAAAGAATACATAAATGACACAAACTGAGAGAATACAGAACAAGAAACATAGATCATTTAAAGTAGATGACATGACAGCTCTCACTTTCAACCATAATACAAGAAGTGAAGATTAAATGACACCAAGTTCTCAGTCACCAAAGAGCTAGGACAAGGAAAAGGTAAGAAAGAACCCTCATACATTGTTGAGTACATGCCAATTTAGACTCTAAAAATTATTAACTTACCTGTCTTGAAAAAGGAATGGAGGCCATTGATTCATTCTTTCTGCCAAGAAAAAGAAATATTCAAAATATGAGTTGAAATCATCATAAAATAGTTCAAGAGGCCAAATAAAGAAACATTAACCTGAAGATAAGAAAACCAAATGAATATTAAGCTGCCTCTTACAGAGAACATTTAAGGAACCAGATCAATTAATTTTAATTTTGATAATCTTCTCAGATGAAGACAGAAATAAAATCAAAAGATAGCCCCCCGTAATACACAAAAGACTCAGAGTCTATAACTTTAAAGAGATGGCTAATTAAACGCTCCCACAGGGGACCATTTGGGCATTTTGAATACATTCAGCCTTGGTTTTAGATGACTGCAAACTGTAAGAGAAACAGGACGCTGGTGCGTGCCACTGCAATAATCTTTGTTTCCCATAGATCTAAATAATCATTTTGATAAGTTATTATCACATACAAAACATTAAGCACACAGTGAAGATAACCAGACATGGAGAGGAATTATACTCACCAAGTGGGAACTATTCTCTAAATACTTATAAAAGCAGACTCTAAAGACTCAACTATTAAAATTCCCAGATGTACATGGATGTTTTTAAAGAATCGAATATATCTGTAGGGAGCTGGGACTATAAAAATGAGAAAACAGACCTGAAGAAACAATAGAATTTCCAGAAATTAAACCATTATGCAGCTCAAACTTAAAACCAAATAGACAGGGTTAACAGAAGAGTAAACAGCAAAAGAGAGAATTAGGAAACTGGAAAAAAAAAATATATATATGACATGTAAGTATATAGGTACTGATAGATGGCAGACAGACAGACAAGACAGACAGACAATAATTAACATGAAGTTTACAAATGTACATGGGATGCTAGCTGATAGATAGGTAATGTCAGATGGTTAAATATACATATAAACACATCCATATGAGAGGACTTCTACCAGAAGAATTAGATCACTCTCTTTTGGAGACTGTGAAGTAACAAGCTGCTTATAAATCAGAAACAATGGAACACCAATAGTATAACAGTTCTAGTTCAAAGCTCCAGAACTATAGAAACCAAGGACACAACTCTTAGTCTGAGGCCAAGGCCTGAGAGCTACAGGTGCTGCTGGGTAATTCCTGGAGTCCAAAAGCTGAAAGTCTTGGTTTTCAGTAACCAAGAGCAAGAGAAGAGTGTGTTCAAGTTTCAAGACACAGAAATGAAATCTTTTCTTTGCCTTTGGTCTACCAAGATCCCAAACTGATTAGATGGTGACTGCCCACCTTGAGGGTGGATCTCTCCCACTAAGGTCCCGTATCTTCTGGAAAACACAAATACACCCAGAAAATGCACTTTACAAGTTATTCAGCTATCCATTAATCCAGCCAACCTGACCATCAACATGATGAGTTAATATACATTGCTGATGTTTGGAAAAATGTCCCTACATGATTTAATATGTTAATGACATGCTCACGAGCCTACAGTGCTATTGGAAAGCTCTGGAATCTTTGAGATAGTTCCTATTCTGAGAAAGTTAAGTCACTGTAGCTATCCTTGAAAGAGGTATTGGGACCCTAGCTACTTTCTTTATAGGAATTTCAAATAATCATATCACATGCACAGTCAAGAGCAAAGGGAAGTGAATGTTTGTGTATGCTCAGCTCTACTTTGGTCTTACACAGTTCAGGACCTCCTACCTAGGGAACGGTCCTGCCACCACTGAGCTGAGTCTTCCCATATCTTATTAAGACACCCCTCCCCACAGATAGAAGCACAGGCCAACTTGGTGCAGTGCAGACAATCCCTCATTGAAACTCTCTTCCCAGGTGATTGATTCTCTATGTGTCTAGGTCAGGTTGATCATGACACGGACCTAAGGTATTTCAACTTCATGATGTCCTGAAAGGAAATAATTCAACATAAACTCTAGCATTTTAAATTTTGATTTTTGCTCAGGTTAGTGATGTGAACACTGAACACAGGCACTGACCCATGATGCTAGGCAGCAGTCACTTTGTCACAAAAGTAAACAATCAGTACAGTAAGATGAGTCACCTGCAGCTTAAGGGTTCTGAATTATCACACCCTATTCCATGTACAAAATGCAACAGTTCCTGTGATGAAATAAGATTATTGTTCAGCTTGAAGAATGCAAGTCAGTAGTAGCCTAGAGTTAGAAACACTACAATCAATGATCCCAACTATCTTGAAGGATAAAAAATGGATCAGGGATGCAGAGATAATGTAAGCATGGGTTAGATCCAATCTTATCAGAAAGAAAAGAGCAGTCCATGTCATGACATGAAAAAAATGTTGTGTGGTTAGATATAAGCTAACTAATGATCAAGAAAGGAGTAACACACACACACACACACACACACACACACACACACACACACACACACGGACGCCACATATTCAGAGGTCTATAATAAGTCATAGTCAGTTTTTGTATTTCAAAAGATACCACTTTGAGATTGTCAGTATCAGCAACAAAGCAGCAGATGATGGAGTTTGGAAAGAGCTGCCTTAGATAATTGCAGATGAATAATGTACATCAGAATGAGCATTTAGTATTGAAGAGGCAAGCTTGTTCAGAAGCAGTTTGCTGGAGCTGATAGCCAGTCATCAGAAGTCTAAACAGAGCAGGATTCAAGGCACTACACAGCATGCAGTGCTGCTTTGGGATGGAAATGTTACCAAGCCCAGATGAAAACCTTTCCTAATCCACCACTCTAAGGACCCTGAGCATTCAGGAATGTGAGCAGGCAAACATTTTCCTGTTTACTGTCACCAAGGGAAGGATGCCTGGATAGCATCAGAATGTTTGCAGGCTGGCCTTTGAATTGTTTTTATTCTGAAGGAAAGACAATGCTGTAGACAAAACAGTGACCCATTTAGTAATGTTTCAATCTAAATAATGCCCCAAGGTATCCCCAACAAATGGCACCATGCATCCTGATAAAAAGATGTGTATTTGCCCTGAATAAAATTGCAGGTGGTCAACCAAAGGACCACAGCACAATGGTTGTGTTCAAATAGGATTATTTAGCCATGTACCATGGCACCTGCCTCTGACCCCAGTATTTGGGAGGTTGAGAACCTCAAGGGGGAGATTTAGGAGCTTGAGGCTAGTCTGGGCTGTATAGTAAGACCCTGTCTCAAAAACAAAGAAATGAACAAACCCAAACCCTTCCAACCATGCCTTTTTATACCAAGTGTTTATATAAGTCAATGACGCTGCCAACCCTAGCCCGGTGCTTGGAAGTTTCTGGGATGATTTTAACATTCTCCCCACCATGGGAAGGGGGCCACACAACAATGAATAAATGGCGTTCGAAGGCTCTCACTAGATCTTTATGCAGATAAAACAGTAAATCACAAGATCTCTGTAGCTAGAGTTTTCCTGCCTGGCCCACAGTCAGGACAAATCTCTCTCACCCGCCAGTCCCACAGCCGCTCAGACCCAACCAAGTAAACACAGAGACTTATATTGCTTACAAACTGTATGGCCATGGCAGGCTTCTTGCTAACTGTTCTTATATCTTAAATTAACCCACTTTTATAAATCTATACCTTGTCACATGGCTCGTGGCTTACCAGCATCTTCACATGCTGCTTGTCATGGTGGTGGCTGGCAGTGGCTCCCTGATTCAGCCTTCTACTTCCCAGAATTCTCTTCTCTGCTTGTCCTGCCTATCCTTCCTGCCTGGCTACTGGCCAATCAGTGTTTTATTTACTAACCAATCAGAGCAACATATTTGACACACAGAACATCCCACAGCACTTCCCCTTTTCTTTTTTTTTCCAAAAGGATGGTTTTAACCTTAACATAGTAAAATTACATATAATTTGGGAATTTGGGCATAGCTTCTCTTACTACTTCCTGCTGGAGGGGGGCACTGTATCTTATGGGGACACAAAGAAAATTTTAGGATTATGGAGTAGTCCATGAGGCTGTATTGTCTGAGCCAGTTGCCTTGAAACCATTCTGGATGTTGGATCATCTGGGCCATGGTGTCATCGGAGACCTTTCAGGGGGTCTTGGTTGGTCAACCCTGATGTATCTTAATCTGGAACAAATCCATAGCCTCTGGCTTTCTGTGGAAACAAAAACAGAGCCTCCTTTCCAAAGCAACATATCCTTACATCCAAATTTTGAAGTCAAGGTACCTTTAAAATATACATTTTGGCATAACTCAACAGCTTTTGCAATCAAATGTTTTTCTTCAGTTATGAATATCAAAGAGAACATAATCCAGGTTCTCTGTGTGGTAGCCATATTACATGGCTTATTTTTTATATTACCTTGAACCTACTGCTTTAAACTGCAGCATTCTAAGACTGAAACGGCACTGTGGCTGCTGGCTCCACCCACTTCAGCTTCCCAACATAGCGGTGGTACATTTTCCACCAGCTCTGGGAGCCATCAACTCTCAGAAATAGTGGGTCTATGCTTCTATCAAAGCAGCGTGTAGTTCGGAAACCTCTTTTTTTGTTTTGTGCTAGCAAAGGCTAAATCCACGATGCAGCGTAATGTGCCACTTGCAGAGGCCTCATTCCCACCATACTGCAGGTCAAGCATGCACGCCAGGAACCTGCCATAGTAGCTCAAACACACAGGCTGCTGCTAACTTGAGAGAGACAACTAGGAACTGTGTTTAGCTCCGTTTTAGAATCTTCTTTCTCAGGTTTTAGGTGGAAACTCTTGCCAACACGTTGGGCACTGGATCTCAGCGCTTGGGAAAGAGCTATCATGGGGCTTGGTGAGAATGAGGAGCTGATCACACTGGAATTACAAAGAATGGTGGGTTCTGAGATAGAGGGAGCTGCACCCTGGGACCAAGGAGGCCAACACCAAAGAACCCGTTCCCCACTTTCAGAAGCAGTGTCTGGGCATTGGGAAAAATAGATGTCGATTATGGGAACTGCATAGAAGCTGACAGCAGATACAGGGTGCTCTCGCTGGTAACACATAGGAAAAGAAAACAAGAAATACACTGTGCAGTGACAGATTGATTTATGCCTGAAAGCACCAGGCCTGCTACATCATGAAATGCCAGAGCCCTGGTGCCCTCTCCCAGCTATTTTTGGGTCTCACTAGGAAGAAACTGAGGGCTTTCTCCTTGCAGCATATTTATCAACCTGAAATTAAATTTAGTTCAGTGCTCTGAATGTTCTCAGCTGTGGGCATTCATGACGAGTATCAATTCCATCCTTCTGGTTTTCACTCTAGTATAGTATCCAAAAATTGCAGGAGACTTTCCACGCTTGATTATAAATAGGCTTTGTGTTCTATGCTTTAGCCCAAATGTAAACCGATTTAAGTTTTCTGAGCATGTTTTCTGACTAGGCTGGGCTAAGCTATGATGTGTAGTAAGTACATTTAATGCATTTTTAACTTAAAGTGTTTTAAACTTTCAGTGGATTTATTGGGATGCAACTCCACCATAAATAAAGGATTATCTTACACTTAGGACATTAAAGCATGAAAAAAAAGTGATTTATCAAATGATGTCATAAGAGAGTGTAATGCTAAGCTATGGAAAAATACTTAAAATGTAACTGGCAGGAGGGTCATAGCTGGAACACATGAAGCAGCAGAATAAACAGATATGTGGAAGATGAAAGAGGACAAGCACACCTAGGAGACACAGTGAAGGAGATGAATGAGGTTTCCCAGGGAAATATGCTCGAGTTAGATCAGCTACAACAATAAGAGGAAAGAGAGGAGCACAGTAAAGACGGACAGCAGCTGGCCAGCTTCTTTCCTGCTGCAAGGGACATAGATTCATCAAATCATCAGGAAGAAGTCCTCATTTTCTAGTAAAGCCAGACTCTTATGCCACATGACTTAGCATGTTTACTCCTGGATTTAGGCCCTATGTAAATACATGCCTATATGTTCAGGATACCATGTAGGAGAAAAAAGCATGTATCAATACCTCATTTACACAATTTTATTGAACAAAAGAAGATACTCCCATATATGCAGCACACAATCCTTTTAATACTATTTAGGGATAAATGTGTCATACTACTAAGACATAAGAAGTGATTGTGTAACAGCCAACATAACAATTCTCTGTAGATGGTTTGTGACTGAGAAGCAGAGGTATGAGGTAGGGTTAAACTGCTTCTGGGAGCTAACAATATTTCATCTATTTACCTGGATGTTAGTCTCTTAGCACTTTGTGTCATAATATTTCATTAAATTATACAATTCTAAATTTTATTAATATCTATTAATACTTCAGAACAAAAATTGTTTCTGTGGTGATATATTGTATACCCTAATAAAATTTACCTGAAGATCAGAGAACAGAAGAAGCCACTAGATTAAACATAGATGCTAGACAGTGGTGGCACACACCTTTAATCCTAGCACTTGAGAGGCAGAGATCTGCATGGATCTTTGTGAGTTCAAAGCCACCTGGACTACATGAGATTGACTCTGTCTAGGAGAGAAACAGAGCCAGGAAGTGGTGGCACACACCTTTAATCCCAGTACTTGGGAGTCACATGCCTTTAATCCCAGCACTTGAGATCTCATGCCTTTGCTTGGAAAGCACACACCTTTAATCCCAGCACTAGAGAGGTTGAGACAGGAACTGATGGCTGGGCAAAGAAAGGTATATGAGGCATGAGGAGACAGGAACTAGAAGCCTTTTCGGCTGAGGAAGCTCATTCAGCTAGAGATCTATCAGTTGTGCTCTTTCAGGCTGAGGAGGTGGTGAGGTAAGAGGTGGTGGCTGTGGCTTGCTCTGCTTCTCTGATCTTTCAGCATTTACCCCAGAATCTGGCTCCAGGGTTTTTGTTATTATTATTATTATTATTATTATTATTATTATTATTATTAAAAGACCTTTTAGTAATTCAGGTTACATGTTTCAAAAGGAATGATTTGCAAGGAGGGTGTGAGTACTGATTGTTGGTGATCACCAAAGGGGACTTCTCAGTTACTGGTAGAGATTGTTCATGAATGTTCATCCATCTATACATTTAGAATTTGTGTGCTCTGAACATGCATACTTAAATAAACTGTTTAAAAATTATGTGAATGGGCTGGGGAGATGGCTGAATGGTTAAGAGTGCTCGCTTATCTTCCAGAGGACCAGAATTCAGCTCACCCCAAGAGGGGGTGGCTCAAAGATACCTGTAACTCCACCGCTGAGGGATCTGTTGACCACTTCTAGCTTCCCTGGCATCTGTACACACATGCTGCATACCCACAAAGACACATATATATAAATATAAATAAATCTTAAAAATATACTAAGAAGAAAAAAGGGAAGCTGAGACAAAAACAGTGTAGACTGTTCCAACAAGTGTTTAAACAGAAGGAAGCCAGGCTTCAGGCAGTGGCTAGCAGGTGACATAAAGTTTAGGAATTTCTATTTTATAGGTGAGATCTGAACATTTGTAATAGTGGAAAAAGAGTTGGAAGAGGTAAGACAATAGAGGATAATCAATGGCAGAACTTAGCTTCAAAAGAAACCGGAACAGAGTAAGGAAGGAGAAGGCTGACACCTGAGAGAAGAAATCAGAGAGATGGACTTCGATAGGAAAATTACTTGAGAGGCTTAGAAACAGATTTTAAGAGTTATCCCATGATTTTCCAATAGGAAAATATCACTTAATTGAAGAAAAGACATGAGGACTTAAAGAGATGCATAACTTACAAATATAACAAAGAGGGAATTGGGCTAGGAGAATGGCTGAGTGGTCTGGACAGAATCCCTTGAGAATTTGAACATGTCAAGCCTCTTCTTTCGAGTTAAGCAGTTTTCTTTAGAAGCTTAGGCACAGGGAAAGAAGCAGAGGGTGAGCACATTGAGTCAGGATGAAAAGTCTCCAGATAAAAATTCAGTAGAATTTGGTTAGAAAAGGTTCTTGTTTAAGGAACTTTCTTAGAGTTTCTACTGCTGTCAAAAGACACCATGACCATGGTGACTCTTATAAAGGAAAACAATTTAATTGGGGCTGGCTTAGAGGTTTAGTCCATTATTGTCATGACAGGCAGCATGGTGGCACACAGGCAGACACGGTGCTGGAGAGGTAACTGAGAGTTCTACATTTGGATCTGCAGGCAGCAGGAAGATACAGTGAGCCACTAGGCCTGGCTTGAGCTTCTGAAACCTCAAAGCCCACTCCCTCCCAGTAACAAACTTCCTCCAAGGCCACACATATTCCAACAAGGTCACACCTCCAAAGAGTGCCACTCCCTATGGACCTCTGGGGGCCATTTTCATTCAAACCATCACAGGAACTTACGCACTGTAATCACAAAGAAATATATGAATATTGAACAAATCCAGGCATGGATGAAATGTCACAGCAAGGCCTTTTAAGGTAGACAGACACAGTCAATAAAGACTGAGAGAGCAGTGATGAAGCTAAGAGATGAACCGTCAGGGAGAACTACCACAGGCAAATACGTAGGCACATCTGGAGTCATTTTCCTATAATGGCTACGTCCCAAAGAGCTTCACACATAGAGTTGGCCACTTGAAAACAAAACTATCGTTAATTCACTTATAATGTCTATGCCAAAGAAAGAGATAACTACAAATACTTCTCTCTGAAATCAGAATGCAATGTGTAATATTCCTTCAAGGTCTGTTTGTCTTCCTTGGTTTCTTCAGGAGAATGTTCAAACAAGCTTGCATTCCCTGAGCACATAAGATAGCACGTGGGTTTTGTACTGCTGTGGGGGAGGAGGGGGAGGATGAAAAGGGAAAAGGGTTTCTGAATCAATTTCATGTTGTCGTGTCTAAACACAAACAGCTACCATCTGGGCCTTCCCCACTTTCATTCCAATCTGTCATCTTTTCACACATTCTTGGGGCTGGGTAGTTGAGCTGAGATTTTCTTTTTCTAAAATGATCTATGGCCACTTAAAACTTGTTAAGAATTCCCATTAATGGCAACCTTAGATTTTCCCAGGTAGTCTGCCTCTCTGAAGGGGAATTCTGCCAAGAATGGAGAAAAAAGTGAAGGTTAAAAAATAATAATAAAAGAACTTTTGACTACAAAAGTGACGTCGACATCAAGCTGAGCTGCACAAAGGCTCTCTAGAAGCTCTGTTTAATTAGAAGCAGACACATCTTTGGAGCTGATGACCAACATTCAGATGACCATTTACTGGACGCCTTTAAATGGATCGAAAAATTCTGCTCCCTCTACACATCATTTCTCTCTTTTGTCTCCTGAGCCCTTGCCATTTTTTGACCTACCATATACCTGGTTCATTTTATCCTGTTTATTCTTCACCTGTAATCAGTGGCGAGCTCCATAAAATTTTGTTTGCAAATTCAAACTTGTTGTTTATAATACTGTTCAAACAAGTGTGTTCCAACTCCGGCAATTAAGACTCAGGGATCACTATGGAAGAGGACCAGCAGAGACTGGAATAGTCAGAGGATCAGGGAGTTTGCTGGGAGGCTGTGTCTCCTATGAATGTCTGAAGCTACACCCATGAAGTCTCCACAACAGGGCTGAAGGAGGTGGACAATAAAGAGGCTGATGTAGATGGGGGGTGAAGGAGAACAGCCCAGGTCTCAACCTTAGACAAAGAACTAAAGGCAACTAAGGATGCTGAGAGTCAAGGAAATAGTCATCCTTGGGAAGATCACACTGTGGGTTATCCAACACCAAATGGTTACATACATACAAGTAACAATGTACAGACTAAGCAGTTTGTTTCATGTTTTTAGGAACACACACATATAGACACACAATAATTAAATGAAAAAGACAGTGAATTAAAAAAAAGTTGGAGAGGGATATAGGGGAGGGTTTGGCTAGAGGAAAGAGAGGGGGAAATACTATAATTATAATCTCAAAAATATTTTTACAAAGTGTTAAGTATAGAAGTACTTCAGCAGTATTTGTTATTGAATGGATTCTAAACCCATATATATGCTAAGGGTTGGGGGTGTAGCTCAGTGGTAAAGCACTTGCCTACCACGTGTGAGACCAGGCTCTACCTCCAGCCTTGAAAAAGAAAAACAAACAAACAAACAAACAAACCACCTTCTCCAACTCCACCTCTATGCTAATAAGAAAGTATTTCTATAGTACTATAGCACCAGTAATTTTTACTATTCAATTTATCTTACATATATCTTATATTTCTACTTTGAGTAGAAAATTAGATTCAGATTTAAATGACAATAGTTTCTATCAGTAAAATAAGATTAAGTATAGGGAAGATAAATTCAAGTGCTTAAAAGTGTATGCATGTGTCAGCCATGAGTAAATTTAACCCAACTTTCTTCCCTGAAGTACTGGGTTTGTTCAGTTCTTTTAGCAGTAAAATTAGGCTGGAAATTGAACCCTCTCCCATGATCTATGTAGCAGCAGACTGGTGAGGCAGTGGAAGGCATGCTGTCAGTTATATGGTTAACTTCAAAGGGAGCTTTACAGAATACAAACCTGAATAACATTTTTCTCATTTGCAACAGCAGTATTCATTATAAACAACTTACTATATATCTATACATGGATAAATGATAGTTTTGAAAAGCCAATTTAAGTGTGATAAACTGTCAAATCAGATGTGTCACAGATTAAAAAAGTAAGTCTGAAATATTTTTCTTAAGAAACATTTTAGGTGGTTTGTTGATAAGGGTGCCTTCCACTTCCTCACCGGTCTGCTGCTACATAGACCATGGGAGAGGGTTCCATTTCCAGCCTAATTTTACTGCTAAAACAGTTTGATGGTGTTTATTAATTAAAAAAAAAACAATCCCGAGACATAGAATTTACTTATTTTGGGTTACTCTAGAGAGCTCAAAGACCAATAAGTAGATTGAAATTGAATAGAATTTGGCCTATGTATCTTCTGAGGAAGAATTTGTTAACAATGTAAGCATTTCAAAACTGGGCAGAACTGCTCTGCCATAGAGCAAACCTCCTATCAGAGGTTGACTAGAAGCATCCAACTCTAACTGTCCAGCAGACAACAAGCCGGTTCTGCCCAGTTCTGCCCCACCCTGCTGTGGGATGTATGGAAAATGTGTTGCTGATTAATCAATAAAACACTGATTGGCCGTTGGCTAGGCAGGAAGTATAGGCGGGGCAAGGAGGAGAATAAAGCTGGGAAGTGGAAGGCTGAGTCAGAGAGACACTGCCAGCCGCCAACAGGACAAGGAAGATGTAAAGTACTGGTAAGCCACAAGCCACGTGGCAAGGTATAGATTTATAGAAATGGATTAATTTAAGCTGTAAGAACAGTTAGCAAGAAGCCTGCCACGGCCATACAGTTTGTAAGCAATATAAGTCTCTGTGTTTGCTTAGTTGGGTCTGAGTGGCTGTGGGACTGGCGGGTGACAGAGATTTGTCCTGACTGTGGGCCAGGCAGGAAAACTCTAGCTACACCACCCTGTGCTGCTAACATGGGAATGCATTTGCCTGTGGAAGACACACACCAACAAACGGCTCCAGAGACCCTGCTTGGAAGTGAAGAAATCCGTCAATGTCTCTGCCTGACCCAGGAAAAGAGTTTTGAAGACTATCTGCCTTGGAGCCATTTGCTTATTTACCAAGGTAGAAATACCTTCTTTTCTCATCCCCCCCACCCCCTACCCCTACCCCGTCCCCATCACCCCCTGAAGAGCCTGAAGATCTGGTTACATTCCAGAACAAAGGACTTTCTCTTTCTGGAATAAAGGGAAACAATGGCCCCACTTCCTGAGGGTACCTACAGGAACATGGAGTCTTATTAGTCCAGACCCTCTCTCCTAGTTAGGAACTGTTTCTTGTGGAGGTAGGAAGTCAACACTAAGATAATCCATGAACATATAGTTTTCTCTGATGCAGACACTTGGTATCTATCAGAATTCCTACAAGGGAGGGAGGGAGTTGGGGGTGGGGGAGGGAGAAAGATTGGAAATGTGTGTACTGGGAATTCTTTTTATTCCTCTGTTGGATGGAACATTTCATCAATTAATGACAAAAGCACCTTTACTTTCTCTCCATGTGTACATATACTAACGTATTTCCAGAGCAATCTTGGTAATTTTAGGTGATGTTTCCAGTCCAAAGTCAACAGATAAGCCAAACAAAACTCCATCTATGAGAGGAAAAGTTCAAAATCTAAGGGTAGAAGACTTTTAAAGTGTCTTTTAGAACATATTGACTTATTTATCATAAAGATATATCACTTACCTCTAATAAAAGTGAGAAAAATCATTCCAAACGAGGCGAATAATTTGAGGTACATTATTTAACACAAATAACAAAAGGTTTCCTCTCTGAGATAAAATAAATTATTCCATGATGAAAATCTCTTAAACTGTTTGACACAGGAAAAGAATCATTTGGCCTAAGATTTCCTCAGGACCAGTTCAAATTATACCCAATTTTCATTTCAATGGCAGAAATCACCAAGAATTAATCCCAGGATTCTAGATGTATCAGATTTGCCACTTCAATAGTATTTGGGTCCTTCAAAATTATGTTAATCAAATAATCAACTTTTCAAAGTAACTGTGGGCATTTAAACTGAGAAATGGTTTAGTCAGTTGAGGCATGAAGTGATCATGGGAAATTCCCAAAGTATTGATGGATGCAGATCTAGTTTCCGTAGTTAAGATATTTAAAAATGCTTTACTCACACCCACCCCCAACTTTATGGTGATTCACCTAAGAAAATCTCTCTCACTGGCAGAAACTCATGTCAGCCACATTATACACTTAAGAGAAATACCACCAAGACCTAAATATCATGTTCCTAAGCTAATGACATGCATATCTAAGAATTCACTGTAACCAATATCTGTGTCCACATCGGCCCCAGATCAAACAGTGCCCTGACATCAATCCTTTTGGTCCCTTGCCCACAGCCACTGCAGAGCTCATTATATGTCCTCTGTCACATAATCTTACACTACCAGTAGATGTTCTGACTGCAGCTGCTGCTTATGTATTTGGGGATTTGAGCCTGACGGCTCAATGTCAGCTTGAATATTTACTCCGGTACTAACAGAAACATTATGTTACACGAATGGCATGCTTCAGTTCTATAGACTTTTTTTTTTTAATATTGTTATCCAGTAGCCTAGAGGAGAACTGTGGATACTGACTTTGATAGAGGGGGATGGCGCACAAGGGTCACCACATGCTGAATATCAAGTTTTTTTAATTGTCTGTCATGCCATGAGCATATTCAAAGCAGGCTGACAGGCATTATTTTTATTAGAACTTCAGCCTTGCAAGGAGACGCCTCTGGTTTTTAGGGCTGTCATGTAATGGAGGTTAGGCTCCTTCTGAATGACCCCAGAAGGCAGAACTGAACCAGCTGATGAAATCCTTAGGCAGTCAATTTTTAAAAAATTCTTTGTATTACGTTTGTTTATTTAGGGGATGGGGCATGCCACTGTGTGCATTTGAAGGTCAGAGGACAGTGAGGTGGAACTTAATTCTCTTATACCATCTTGCTTGGCCTGACCATTGCATTTAAACCAAAAATTGAAGGAGACTCTCCTACCTATGAGATCTTAGTGAGCACCGATAATGTGTTTTGTACAGAGGAAAACTTGTAGCACAACTGTGAAGACATGTTTAATAGCCAATGTATAGCTAGATGATGTGGTGATATTTTATTTGTATGTTAATAAAGTTTGCCTGGAGATCAGAGGACATAGATAGCCATCCATAAACAAAAGTCAGGCGGTGTTAGCACACGCCCTTAATCCAATCATATGGCAGGCAGAGACTCTGTGTGCTCAAGGACACAGCCAAGCCTGGTGACACACACCTTTAATCCCAGTACCAACCATAGAGACCTGCTGTACAGACAGGCAGTGTCGAGGAAGTGAGGTACTGGGCTAAAAGCCAATGAGAAGGCAGAACAGCAAGGCAATAAAGGCGCAGGTTAGGCAGGAAGAAGGTTCTCTTGGGAAGCTACAGCAGCGTGGTGAGCTAAGGTTAGTTGGTGGCTATCACTATTTCTCTATCTCTATGGCTTTCACCCCTGTATTTGGCTCTGCATTTCTTATTTAATAAGACTGTTTAGAAACTCCTCTACAAGATGAGATGACCACTGAATTATCCAAAATTCTGGAAGTCTGGGGCCACAACATAAGACTCCTCTGGATAAAGAAGAGGCCAGAGATTACTGATATACAGATCATTAAAGGGAGTCTCTTACCCTTGGATTTCATTCTATAGTGTTGCTGGCCTTCTTCTTGGGGGAACTGAAGAACAATTCAGCCATGGGCCGCAGCTGCTGCGTGGCTAATGGCAGAGGGGCCGGGAATGCACGTTCTCGCTGGCTCTGCTCACTGCCAGCACACTTGCCTGATCTGAACAAAAATCCAGTCAAGCTGCCCACTTGGACCCATGCTAGCACTGCCCTGGCAGCGGGGGTGGGGTGGTGGCTCACGAGATTTCCAAGGGAGACAAGGGGCTGTTTTCAAACTGTGTGGGCACCACATAGAAGTGACCCCTACTTCTCTGTGCTGTGCAATCATCCTGTAGTTGTTGTGTTCACAAAGTCCATGTTTCCATGTTCTCTCTAAGTGAGGCTTGCAGAGTTCTCCCACACGGTTTCTCAGAATGTGTTCTATGGAAACACTGTGAAAGTCATAATGAGAGCAATGGTCTGAGATCAAAGAAATTAAAGAAATACTGCATACTTATGCCTTTCTAGAAGGTTCACAAAGCACATGATTGTGTTAGCGTTCTCACAAGTTTTATGGCATAGAAACTTTGGTAACTCAGCTTGGAGCTGTAAAATTCCCTTCCCCTCACAGGGAGCTCATTAACATGCATAAAACACACACTGGAAAAGAATGCTATTTTAGTAGCAACCCCTCATTTTCATATGGGAAGAAATTTAGGTCCAGAGAGGTAAAGTAACTTTGTCCCAGGCTCAACATGCTGGACAATTAGGAGTGGAGCTTGTGTTTCTCGGCTTCTAAGCTGCTGTTTTGTTGTTTTATTTGAAGGATTGTCAGGACTATATGCTTGCCTTTTACATATCACTTTATCATCCCAAGGTCAGGTTGTTCATCACTGGATTGATCAGCTCTGGCCACAGGAAAGAGGCTGGCAGATGCCTTGGAATAAGTGCTTCCTTCTGCTATAAGTACATGGGCCAGAAGTTTGAGGTTAGGTTGTATAAAACCAAAAATGTACCAGATGGAGAAAAGATGTTTCCACAAATCTGGAGATAGCCCAGCCAGAAAGTTATCTTCCATACATGTTTCATGGCTGATTCCTAATGCACATGCTTCCTCTTTATCTTACACAACTCCAAAGGAACCTAGTTCAACTCGATCCATCTATCCCAGACAACACTCAAGTCTACTCACTCCAATTAAAAAAATAAGCAAGCCAAGGTAGTGTCTTGTCAATATTCCAGAAGTGGGATGACTGTTCTACATTCAGCAACCCAAGATCCCTTCTCCAGATGTCTCACTTATACCTCCATCTGGCATCAACTTGAGAAGCACGGACCTCATACTTCTTGGACCTCATGCTAGTTGGACTTCCTACCACTTCCGTTTCTAATGCAGTCCAGTGGACAACAGTGAAGAGGAAGAATTAGAGAAGCACTGAAAATGTCTATTAAAGCATTAGAAAGTGGATATACCAGACCAGGGGCATTTCTACATGGATAGAGGAAGATGCTTGTTCAGTGGGTGCCTAGCCTTTCCACAATTCATCAATCAGTGCCTTGGTAGGTTAGTATCAACTCCCATGGCCACCTCCCAGGAAGCACTCCTTGAGTCTCAGGGTCTCTCAGGACCAAATAGGAATGAGGCATTGTGGACGTTTCTTGGGGCACACTAATGTATTTCTTCGATTCTTTTAGTGTCTCTGTTGGTGGCTGAGTAACATGAGAGGCTGAGAAACAAAGTCAACTTCTATTTTTCAGTTCTGAAAATGTTTTTCACATGACTACCCCAAATTGTGCTTATGACGCTGCCTCCCAATGCCACTGTTGAAGACACGCTGTGCTAATTAGCAACATCAGCCATTTTATAGTCTAGTCAGGACTGAACTACAAACTCAAACAGTTCCACAGTGTCCTAGTTTGTGTTTAAGTATTCAGTCCTGGAGCATAAATGAAACACAATAGGCTGGACTGAGGCAGCTAGAAGGTTTTTTTTTTTTTCTTCATGCATTAATTTGTTCTGGAAGAGAGCTGTTCAATAAAACTTCCTGCAATGGTAAAAATATATTCTTTATTTTGTACTATTCAATATGGTTGGCACTGGGCACACCTGGCTACTGAGCACAAAACATGGCTAGTGCCAATGAGGAACTGGATTTTAGTTTAATTTAATTTAAATTTATGAAGCCACATGTGGCTAATGACTACCATATTGGACAGCACAGATCTAGCGAGTCTAAGCCAAGGCTAACTTCTAATCATGGCTGTCCATGGTAGCACTTAGCAGGAAGAGCAAGACAAGAGGACCTGAAACCAGAGATCTCTGGTTGACCTCTAGGTGTGTCTCCATTCCGATTTTAAACTGTAGCTTGTTATCTTCACCATCAGAATTTAGGGCTGTTGGCAAAAATTGGATGAATTTTGGAGCTCAGAATGAAGTGATGATGTTCTGGTTGCTGTGGCTTCAGGATTTCCTTCCACAAATGTCTTAGCTGCTTCTGAGTCCATTTTTAGGTGAAGTCACCTTGAATAGGAACTTACTGCTCTTTAAAGTAGGCTAAGGTGGCCACAAGAAACATTCAGCAATTGTTGACACTCACAATTTGCTATCAAATTCTCAATCTTCTGCCCCTGAAGAGCACAATATCTGGTTATTAAAAAGGAATCAAGGAATAATTACAAGTTTCTGTTATCCCAAAGTTGGAAAATGAGCTCTGCTTCCAGCCATGGTGAACAATTTTTTTTTTTCCCAAAGTGTTTGCTTTTGTTTTTTGTTTTTCCAGCCTTTGTCAGTATGAGTACTCACCTCCTTCTGGTTGTAACAATCATAGTAAGAAACCCATTTAAGGAAATCATTTGAGCCAGGTGCTGGTGGTGCATGCCTTTAATTCCAGCACTTGGGAGGCAGAGGCAGGCAGATCTCTGTGAGTTCGAGGCCAGCCTGGTCTACAGAGCGAGATCCAGGGCAGGCACCAAAACTACACAGAGAAACCTTGTCTCAAAACAAAAAAAGAAAGAAAAAAAGAAAAGAAAATCATTTGGATGACCCAGGTGGTGGATGGGTGGACAGGCGGACTGTGAATGGACACCGATGTCAACAGTGTTGGAGCCCAGAGCTGCATTCTCACTGGTCAGCATGAGGAGGCGAGAGGCATGGCATCTTCTGAATTCACATACAAATGTGTAGCTTTTCTTTTTGTCTCTAATTAAATCTTCAGCGAGATTCCTGGATTCTCACTTATTTCCTTTGTCATGTGGCCTGTTTATAGTTTAGTTTTTATCTGCATCTTCCAAGCATGACGTTAAAATTTAGTGTTGCTCCAATCCGGAGTTTAGGAAGAGACTGGCTATGCTCTGCTGACGTGGCCTCCCCATCATCTCCCTCTGTGCCATACCCTGTTTAACTTTCTGCTGTAGCTTCTCTCATTAAATGACTTCTAACTTCAAAACTTCCAAAGAAAGGGAACTTTTTTTTCTGCCCGCATTTGTGCTCCATCCTCTTTCCTGCTTGTTTCCCATTTGTTTCTCATTGCAGTTAGTAATTCTCTCACAGAAGCCCGGGAGGACTGAAATAGCAAGCATGTCAGCAGCCCCACACACTGAACGGTTGGTACAACTGGAAAAGCAAGGGGAGAAGGAGGCGACACAAAGTGTGAACAGGGCCGTCTCTTTGCCACGAAGAACTGTCTGACAAAAGAATGGGAGCAGATGTACCAGGAACACTTAAAATCCCATCAAATGTTAGGACAGCCTGTAGCAATTAGAACACAAATGCATGAAGGTCACTGGCAGGGCAATGTCTGTATCCAGAAGACATGAGTCAAAATGATGGTTAGACATGAGGAAGGACTGAGGATAACTGCACACCTTAGCCTAGCATCAGAAAACATGCAAACTAGAAATATGCATGCACCCCCTTCCCACATATGCACATGGATCCATGGATACATGCATAGGAACATGGATACACGTACACTATACCACACAACACATGTGCATGCAATAAGGAGAAAGACAGGGGTAGTGTAAGCATGAGAAGGACTCAAAAGTCAGTGGATCTAATCTGTAAAATGTGTTTTCATCAGCTGTCCTTCTGCCATTTAAAATAACTCTGGGAGTGAGCCTCTTCCCTAGTAAAGGAACTCACAAAACAAAATATTCCAACTAGAATTTGCATAGGTAATATTCTAGAGATACACATATTGATGAGCCCTCAAACCATGAACTCACCTAGAAGTGCGTCTAGCCCCACTCTCAATGACCAGTTAGAGTCACCACCTCACTGACTTCTGCCACATTGGTTAGTTTTGCGTTGCTTTGAGCATGAGATAAAATGGAAACATGCAGTGTGGATGCTTGTGCTTGAGTCTTTTATTCTTTTACACCTTCTATACAGCTGCCAGCATTTTAGGAAACTGTTGTCATGTACCAAAGACAAACAAATTTTCCTTGTGCTTCCTCCAAGGTACATCCTAAACCTAAGTGTGTATACATGTCCACTAAGAGGCAAACTTAGGAGATTCTGTAATCACATTCTCCACCCCAGTCCTAAACTGAAACATTAAAATGTAGATCATTGTAGAACTGACAAGTTAACTATGGTGTATGCACAGTTCAATGAGAATGACATTATTTCATGCAATAATAAGGATGAATCTCACAGTCAGAAAGTAATTTTATAAAGTACATCTGAAAAAGAAGTTGGATATTTTAATCTGTCTCTAATTCTTGAAAGTGTTCCCATGTTTGAGTACCCAAGCCTAGTTTTTAGATTAAACTTAATTATAGAAAGATTTAATTTTGCTTCCATTCTACCGATAAGATTTGTGATTCAGAATTAGTCAGGTTCATTGGAATACATTTAATGTGATAATGGCATATTTAATGGATAAAAGAGTATTTAGAATGCACCCACATACAAAGTCTAAGATGATCTGAAGCTCACCACGTTACATGAGTTCAATAATTCAGTGCCCGATCATACATTCAGAGAGTCTTCTGAGGAATCATGCCTTTGTTCTTGTGGCACATTCCTTGGTAGAGGCGTCATTCTCCTACTCAACTCTGTTCATGTTACCCCCAGAGCACACCCACTTCTTGGAGAGTCCAGCCAGCTCTACTTGTGTGGCATGGGAGAGACCAACATTCTTCAGTAGGACGAGTTACACAACTGAACCTTTCAGCGATAACTCTGGTTTAATCTAAGTTGACCAGTGGCCAAAAATCAAACTGACCAAACTTCAGATGAATCTTGGCCTTATCTGAACTTACCTAATAGCAGCTATGAGTTTTTAATTACCTGTCATAGAAGAAAATTAAAATGCTCTACACTAATCAGCAAAAAGACAACATAAATACTTGCCTGCAAAGAATTCTGTGTTTTTATTTACTAACAAGAAACCAAACCTTCCTAAATAAATTTGATGCAAATTTATCATTTGATATCTGCAAGATATTCTAAGAAGTTGAAAGGAATAGTTTTGTATAAACACTGTCTATAGTTATGGAGGTACTCACAAAATAAGTGTCTACTTCACTGGAGCAATAGAATACAGACACAAAATACATCTGGAAAAGAAGATGAGGAAGAAAACATGGGTGGTCATTTTCCCAACCTATACTCTAATAAATCAGAAGTTACTTCAACATAAAAACAACATATCATCTCTCACATCTCGAGAGCTGCTAGAATCATTTCATGGGAGAGTGGACGAATGCCTAAGCCATCGCCAATCAAAACCACCGATCAACAGCACCTGTTTGCAAAACATCTCTTTACCCCTTTGCATGCTGTGAGCCTCTTAATGGCTTCAGAGCCACTGTCTGGAGCAGCTCTTAGACGGTCACAGGTCTCAGTTGCTCTTTCAGAACACCGTTCCATCTTCTCTTTATGTATTTTCATCTAACTTCACTTTTATACTTTCGACTTTGGTGAAAGATTTTTTTTTTAATTTTTCTGGAAGGGATTGTTTTTTTGCATTCCTTCTTTTATACCTTAAGGGGCAATACAAATAAGAAACCTGGATAAAATCAGACAAATCTTTCAATCACTGAGTTGTGTATCCACAAAAAAAGAAAACTCTCTAATTTATGAGAAACAATCATGCAATATGTTGCTTTAAAAACAGAACTCTTCCCCAAACCTCTGCTTTGTAGCCCCACTTTTCGTTTTGTTTTGTTTTTAACAGTGCCAGTGGAGAGGAGGTAGGAAAAGGGGTAAATATTGATTGTCCTGAGAGCTCCACAGTCAAACTATAGAGTCAATATAAATATAATAAAAATAACCCCAGCTCTACAGTGGAGAGAGAACTGATTCCACAATGCAGAAGCAGCCCCGCACAGGACACACCGTCTCCTCTGGATACTTCCCACTTTCTGAATGCCATCCATAGTGTGCAAAGAGGTGCTCAGGTCGTGACATCTTTAGGGTTTCCTCCTGTGCTGCTCACACTACAGAACACAGGTGAGACTGTGCACCTGGACTTTTGATCATTGTCTTTTCATCCCCGGGGAGAAATCAAATGGCTCTGTCTGCTGAAGCCATGAAGTCAGCAGTTCTTAAATATGGGAATGCATTGATTTTTAGGAAACTGCCCGTGTGAAAATGCTGTTGAATGCCTGGGATGTTCAGGGAATGAGTATTTGTGTGAATGTATGTGTGTAAGACCAGATGCACATGAGCATGGATCCACTGGAGACTTCAGACACCAGAAACTACTGGATCTTCTCTAACATGGATGTTGTCCATTCCATTTTGGACACATATGGAAAATGTTTTTTAAAACTGATTTCTGTTTTTATCATTAAAAATGGGAATATACCTGAAAAACCACAGCAAAAATTAATCTTCCTGTGTGGTCTGAAATATCCCTTACTTTTTCCTATAGCAGTAAGGAAATGCTATATTTAGCCTTTGTGGCAGGAAGTAATAAATGTGCAGTCAGACAGTTTTAAGAAGCCTCATTCTATTAGCCAATGAATAATCCTCATATTTAAAGTCTGTATGTTTAGGAGATTTTAATTAGTAATGTGGTCTTTGAAGATTAAAGAATAGATGTTAGCTAATGTTCTCTATTTTATTATAAATAAAATTATAACGAGAATTTCCTTCCTTATTGACAAAAATTGGATACTTCCTATGAGAAAAAATAGTTTTATTTTCTTTTTACAGAAGAACATAAAATGTGAGAATTATGAAGGGAACCTTTTAAAAACAAAGTCAAGAAAGCATGATAGACAATTAATGACTATTCCATTCACATTAACCACTACATAGAGATTTCATAATAACATTTTCGGTTAAATGTAGTTCCCACCTGATCCAGCTCTCACACAAACTCTGAGTACACTTCACTGCTTGACAAATGCTCAGTGCACACCACGCAAGATCAGAGAATCCCTTCTGGCCAAGATAGAGCCTCCTCTTGTGCTCAGATGAGAAGGGACTAAGACTATCTTCAATTTTTTGTCTGCTGTTCTTTCATCCTGACTAGCATATCATCTACTAGGCAACTTTTCCTAATAGGACTTTCATTTACTTTGGGCATCACCCAGGCAGATTACTTCTTCTTCTTCAATAATTTCCCCTGAGACTATGAAACTCCTCAAGTTCCTTCTATAGCTGGCCTAGAGATGGCTTGAAGCCTCATGAAGCATGTTACAGAACATTAGGTATTGCACAACTGGCCAGGTGGCTTGCTTTTTGGTCCATGTAGTAGTTCCCCCAAAGTGAGAGAGTCTCTCTGCAATGTTTTCATAAAAACAGACAATACACGTGACAGTGGATGGAGTGCAGACCTCCATGGAGTAGTTCTTTATGATCAACCATAAGGTCTGAATTGCTGTTGACTTTACAGATGTTCTCAACATTGACAGAACTAGACAACAATTCTCTCTAATTTGTGACACCAGCAGTTGCTTTGATGTCCATTGACTGTGCCTAAGGTGCCAATGACAAATTGTATGGAAGCAGAAAGGTTGTTGTGGTGCAAAAGGAATGTCCTATCTGATGACCCATGATGCTCACACCATGTGCCACCTCAGTCCCTTTATGAAGGTGAGCAACATACTAGTAACCTGTAGATGGAAAGATTTGAGGGAATGCCAACAGGTAGAGATGTTGGCTCTCTTGGTGTTGTAGAAGTGACAGATGCTAACAGTGTTTCAACCTTCCTACATTGTAGTTGTTGGTGAATTCAACAAGTATGAGTTTCTCTTTTCCAACTTCAAGGAGGCTTCAGGGATTTGTGGACCTGTTGGCTATATAGAGCATGGTGAATACAAGAGCTCTTTAAGACTAAACATAATTTAGTAGCGAAAACTCAAAATCAGACTGCTCAGGAGATGCAATCTAGTGCTCACTGTGTAGATTCAAACTAGACTTCTCCACATGTGTGGAACCTTCCACAGAGAATGCTCCTATCCTGCCACTTCAACAGTGACCTTACAGGTTTACCACAGACACTAAGTCTCTTCTTCATGAATATCACAAGTCTGACTTTGAAGTTAACCTCATCTGATGGAATAAATCTGTTTTTCCTGTCACATTTTTTGTTTATCCTTTTGCAGGTGAATTATTGGTTTCATAATTGCATTCTTTTCCAGACTTCATTAATTATTATGTTGTTCAGAATCATTCCTCTTGACAGATGATTATTTTTTCATATTCCACACATACTTCAAATTTTTCTCATTTCTTTTGCTTTAAGTTATTTTTAAATTGATAGTTAAAATGTCATATAATTATTATACAAAATAATATTTCACAATATGAATTCATTATGAAGTGGCTAAAAGAAGCTCATTAGCATGTACACATAGTACCATACCTATTATTTTGTGATAAGAATGTCTAAAATCTACTATCTTACTAATCTTCAAGAATATACTATAAAGAAAATTTGATATACATACATACATACATACACACACACATACACACACACACACACACACACACACACACATATATATATATATATATATATATATATATATATATATATATATATTCGCCGGTTGTGGTGGTGCACGCCGGTAGGATTTGCTGAAGGAGGCGGAGGCAGGAGGATCACGAGTTCAAGGCCAGCCTGGGCTACATATATATATATATATATATATATATATATATATATATATATACAATAGAATATTAGTTAGCCTTAATGAAGAACAAAATTATAAGGTAGGAAAAGTGGATTGCCTTATAGTAAGAAAAGGTATAATGACACACCATATGAAAGTGCAACCATTATTTTGTATGCTCACTGAAAATATGAAGAAAATCTTTAATAAGTAGAAAGCACAAAAGAGAAAAGAAAACAATATGTTGTTATTGGCTCTAGTCACCATGATGTTGAATGGGTCTCTTGAACCCGACTGTTTCTTTTGCCCAATATTTTCCCAACTGTGTCCTTCCATATTGGCACCTAGTAACTCCCATCTACTCCTTACTTCTGTGAGTTCTTTCTTGTCTTTTTAGATTCCACAATGACTGAGACTGTATGTTGTCTTTCTTAACATAGAGACACTTGACACAGTGTCCTCTAGGTTTACACAGACTGTTGTAAGTGACAGGATTTCTTTGTTTCTGGGCTGGAGGGTCCAAACGAAGCTCTACCACATTTTCCTCACCTTCCCCTGTATTAACAAATATAGGTTCATTTCATACCTCTGCTTTTGTCAATCATGATGGATTCATTTGGGGGAAAAGATAGTTAACAAAATAAAGCCAATCTCTAACACTATTGTGCTTTTGTCCTTGAAGACCGAGACTTGCTGGTGGCATCATTGGTATTTGGGGTCAGACTGGTATTTGTCTCAGGGGCTTTTCTGACTCTCATGTCTAGAGTTATTCTTAGTCTCCATATACTAGATGCTAGTATCAGCAGCAAATTTGACCACAAAAAGAATGTTTCTAGATGATGGCAAATGTCCCTATGGTAGATAATCACTTGAAAACCACAGTTTCAGACATTTCTTAAGCTAGAGGGCACCTTACTAGCTACTGATGTCTCATCATCCCAAGTATCAGCACATGGTTTTGCTTTTGTGTTGCTGAATTGCTTCACATGTCCCCCCAAATGTGGGGTATTTTGCTTACCTATAAAATAAAATAACTTTGAAGAAAGGAGGTAGTAATTGCTTATAATTCAATGCTAAGAACTGATGCTAGACTGTTTAGTGAAGGCTGTAGTAGTGCCTGTGGCTATCATCACAATCTCTTGTAGGTGTCTAAAATTCTGGTTTATATTAGTTTGACAGTCAAGTTCACACTCAAGTTCAATGGATGGGCATCCTCCCTCTCAAAGAAACTCGGTTATTCACAGAGAAGGCCAAAAGGGTACAGAGTCTACTTACTGTCTCTGCCTTGACCCGAATTATCTGCCTTTGTTGGGTGCTTAGCATAGTATTTGGAGGTCCAAGGGCAGTTAATATCTCCTGATGATGTGAAAATACTGATGTTCTATGAATTGATACGTAGCTCTCTTTTTAAAAACATAGTTATTTATATGTGAAAATTGGGAGAAAGGCAAACATGAAGATAGATCCCCTTTCATTTTCCAAAATCTGAATTTCCAATATTAATTTAGACATGATCCACTTTTGTATTTTCTTGGAAAGTATCAAGAAAAGAAATCAGTTTTCAAGTGTTCCTTGCATGCCATTTAATTAAATGTCCTTCAGGGAACCAATAGCAGGAAATATCCTTTGAGTTTTGTTTGCGACAGTGAGAATGGGGGAATGGTGTGTTGGCTTTTCTGAAGGAAAGGAGGCTTCTGGGAAAATGCAAGCAAGTGTTTAAGTAATTATGAGCACACACATAAAATTAAGCATTCTTAGAAATGAGTTATGGTGTTTCTTTTCCACTGGGTAGGGTAAATAAGGAACAGATTATTTTATTTGACTTACTTTTACTGGGGACATTTTATAAATCACAAGGCAGTGAACTTCACCACATGAGTCGAGCTGGATGCTGGCCATCACTCAGCTCCGTGAAAGCACCAGCCTGAGTTTGACTTCAGAGAACAGCGTGGCCCACGAGAACATCTGGGGCTCAAAGTTTTGGAAAGAGACAGCTAAGGTCCCTCCAAAAACCCTCTTCTTTTGGTGGGAAAAGCACAGTGCTTGCACTTGAAAAGGCCAGAGGCATTGGCAAGAACTTCAACATGGGCAAAGGTCAATGTCAAACTCAAAGAAATCCACCAGAACCTTAATGAGATTACCCAGTGGGACCCAGAAGACCAGAGTTGGCTTTGTGTCTCTCGTCTGTTTTTTTTTCTTGAAGAAAATGCATATCTGGTGTTTGGTGGGTCCTCGAGTTTTAAAGTAGTAATGAAAGAAGTGGGGCCATCAGAAAAAAGCAAGCGCTCAAGGACATGTTCAGAGGATCATGCTCCACACTGTGGAGCCCAGACTGTGCAGGCTAGCAGGTGAAGAGGCAAGTCTAAGAGTCGTATCAGCGGAAATGATCTCATAGGCACAGACCTGGCTCCTGGCTGATCTACCAGACAGGGCCTCTGTGTCTTAACTCTAGGATTTAGATCCTTATCCTCCCAATTATAGAGCTTTCTGTTTTTTAGAGAGGAGGGGGGAAAAGGACAAAGTGGATGGAGGGGTGTACATCTCTCTTCAGCAGGGATACTCTGCTCTGACTCACTCAAGATGCCTTAAGATAAAGAGATAAATTATTCATTAGGCGTAATTACTTGGGTGATTTTAATTACAGGTCATTACAGAGATATTGCCTTGCATTTTCTCAGAAATGGGAGCATTTTTGGACATCATGAGATATTTCCTCTGATCTGCTAGCTTCCCAGATATATGTGATGAGTATAATTTGGATGAAACAACGAGACTTGAGACATGTAAAATTAAATTACTTTACCAGCAAATGTCATCTACATATGCAAAACCTATCTACCCCAAATCAAGAAAATAGCACAAGCCAAATTAGCAATCACCTACCTTTTCAATTTCACCTTATTTATTTAATTTTTGTTCATTTTCAGTCAATCTTGATTGGGCACAATTTCTGTTACTTTATATTTAATGAGAATAGAATATTTTATTTCCAGTAAAGTAACAAGGTTACATTACATTAATGTAAATGAGTTTACAATCTGTGGTTGACTAAATCTATCTACATTTGTTTCTCTTGATTGGACAATGGGAGTCGCTAAGGGCTGGATGAGACTAAATGTCTATTAGTATTGAGGAAGATTATCTGTGTACATCAGGTGTCAGAACTACAGAAAATGTTGGCTTATCTCTCATTTACTCATATAGAAAAGTGTAAAATATGTGAAGTTTAAAAGGGAAGCACATTATGCTTTGGTAATTTCCGATTCTTTGCTAATGTTTGAATCAACAACAAGTAAATTCAATTTAGATGAATTTTGGCATATTTCATCATATTCCATTTCCTTAGAAACTGATAAGCACATAATTTTCACATGATACACTATTTTTTATATGTTTGGAGAAGTTTATACACGAGTCTGGTGTTTCTGTCATTTCCACGTCCCCCTCTCCCCTCCAGTATCTCCCTGTCTCAGTGTTCGGGGCTGACTCCTGGGAGGCTCTTCTCTGAAGAAAACTGATTTCCCTCCCTTAGCAGTCGTTGCTGTTCTCCGTTTAGAGGAGAGGGGGCTTGTGGATTATTCCTCATTATTGGTGTGGCCATTAAGTACCAGAGAACCAGGATGCCTGCTGTGAGATAGTGTCTTCTCGACATGCCCAGAATTCTGCACACATGAGCTCTCAACAATACAGTTCCCTAAACGGACCTCTGAGATGACCTCACATAACACTTTTCATCCAGTGATCTGTTCGAGCAACACAGGCATGAACCATAAAATGTAACAATGAGTTTTCTGCAGCCTCCTTACCCTGTCTTAACCATGCTCGTGAATGACCTCCTTGGTCATTACATACACAATAAAGAAAAAGATGTGTCCCTTTGACTCTCGTTAGCTGCTTGGGTGTCACTCAAGGAATCCCAGCTGTCAGACTGCAACCAGGACTCTCAGGACTAGGAGATGATTAAAATCCTGACTTGTCAAGATGGTTACAGCACAGCTTAATATCAACTAGAGATGTGTGTGGTATTTGTACTTGTTTCTTGGGAACAACAATGGAGTTGTGTGTGTTCTATCAACCCCCACTTTGGACACCTGAAACCATATTGAAAACATCCCAATGTTGTGAATGAGAAGAGAACCAGAGTTCTGAGGGGTTTTCTCTATGTCCATTGTTCTTGTTCCCTTTGTATACGTGCTGCTGAAGCGAGCTCTTGTCCCCTTTGTAAACACACTGTCTGGAAATGAGGCAGTTAACTTCATTCATTCCTTTGGTCGCTAGTGAACCCACTGGTGTCTAACCAATTTGCTTCCAATTGTAAGCCTCTAATGAAATACAGTGTACAAAATTCTCATTCCCCAAACCAAACCAAGCTGAAAAAGAAGTTTCCGGGTCAGTTGACACATGCTTCTCATGTACTCTATGGCATTGTGATAAGGAGAATGGGGACTGGTGAGAACAAAGGACTTGGGCGTCATTAATATGACTGGCCAGGTGCCCTAGTATTTGCAAGGCAGCCATCTGGAGGATTGTCCCACCATGTTCTTTTGTCCCTACACATGTGTGAAAGAATTTTGAAATCACATGAATGTGCTTTCCTACGTGAGGAGCTTTTAAAGCATCAGGACAGATATGACATAGTCCATTATTAACAAAATGCTTTTTAAGATTGTTTTATTTTTATTTTAGGTTTTTGCATGTTTAGCCTCCACTGTGTATGTGTCCAGTACCTACAGAGAAGGAGGTGTTGGGTCCCTGGGAACTGGAGTCACAGAAAGTTGTGAGCCATCATTGGGTGCTAGGAATCAAATCCAGATCCCCTGGAAGACCAGCCAATGCTCTTAACCAATGAGTCATCTCTCCAGCTCAGGGGAAGTAAGGGTGGTAATGTCACAGCATAAAGTCAGAGGACAGCTTGCAGGCTTTGGTTCTCCCTTTCCGAGATCTGGGTCTCAGGGATCTTGCTAACAAACTGAGGTCATCGGGCTTGGAGGCAAGCATCTTTATCCACGGAGCCATCTCACTGCCTTAGACATAAGTAAATTTTGTCTCCTTCCTGGTGGATGAGTCAATGAACCCTTGTCCCAAGTGAAGTCTGTCCAGACAGTGATTGGGATTTGAAGCACTCCTCCATTCAGAAAGTTTCCAGAATTTATAAGAAGGTATCATGAGCCCACACTTCTGTTTACAATTTTGTAAATGGGTTGGAAGAGGAAATGGATCTGAAAAAGTTCTTATTTGACTTTGTAAGTTAATGGAAAATACCAGCTTTGCATTCTGTTGTGTTTCTTCACACACAAAGTTTACACCAGACAAACAAGACAGGGCCTGGAGGACCCCAGCGGCAGGAGGCATGTCATGGGAGCTGGCTGTGCCGGGCCAGAAGCGCTTTTCTCTTTGAAGGTGATACCACACACGGCATAAACAAAGTGACGAGTTGAGAAGAAACACCCCAGTTTCAATCCCATTTGGAGCTAAGTTTAGACCATATTCTATCTTGTAACAGAATTCCATGTTTTGAAGATGTTTGTGATTTTTAACCTTAGTGTTTCTGAATAGAACAGAGGCTGTGCAAACTGCCCAGACAGCAGGTACCATGAAAGAAGCATGAAGGAGCTCATTTTCCTGTTTCCTTTTTATCCCATTCAAACAGAGAAGCTATGGGATTCCTGGGAACCATCTATTTCCATCTGCCATCAAAGTGACACATATTTTAAAACAATTTATTTATTTTTATTTTATGTGTATGAATATTTTGCCTGCATGTATATATGTACATCACATGTGTGCCTGGTGCTCTCAAAATCCCGTGAAGGGTGCCATTTCCTAGAGCTGGAGTTACAGTTGGCTGTGAATTGTTATCTGGGTGCTGGGAACCAAACTCAGGTCCTCTGCAAGAGCAGCAAGAGCTTGGAACTGTTAAGCTGCCTATCCAGACCATCCCCCACGGACACAATTTAAAATGAGGGTCTAGAATAGAACAAAGAGGCTCTCAAGCTTCCACGCACTTCTGGATGGTTTGTGAATCTTGTTTAATAAAGATACTAGTTGAGGAGCATGAAAGATTGTTCAACTGTTAGGAGCACCTACTGCTCTTGGAAAGGACTAGGGTTCAGTTCCCAGCACTGCACCAGGTGGTTCACAACCACCTGTAACTCCAGCTCCAGGAGTGCACTCTTTGGGTTTCCACAGACACCTACACTAATGCTTACATGCTGTACCCCCCACCATAAACATAACTAAAAAAAAGAAAGAAAAATAAATTAAGGAAACTTATTTAGTAGAGATTCTATGTGTAAAAGGTTTTAATTCATACCCGACAATTGCACACAATCACGAGGGCATATGTGCAATTTCAATGCAGCCAACACGGTGTAACTATCAAGTAATGAGTGGTTTATTTATCATCTGTCATTTGTTATTCAGGGTTTATCATTCTTTTCAAATGGGAACATCCAAAGTTCTTTCTTCTAGTAGTTATGAAACATTCAATTAATTGTCATCAGCCAGAATTGCTCTACTGAGAACACACGTGTCTGGCAGGCCCTGAGGATGTTACTCCCCTTCAGACCATGCTCCCAGAGCTAAGCATCCAGGCCACCAGCTTTATAGTAGCTCCCTGGAGTGTTATATGGAGACAAAAGATTCTGAAGTCAAATTCAGCCTTGGGAGAGAGCGATGCCATTCATGTGTGAACACTGCCTGTTTGATGGCAGCTGCAGTCACCTCTAGCCATGATGACAGGCTCTTCTTACCACCATGCTTTGGGGTACAATCACTTCTGCAGTTATCGTGTTCTCTTATTTCCATATAAACTTTGAATTCCTGCATAATAATTTGATAATAAAGTGGGCCAATTATAAAGAATCTCTAGCAGATGGAAGAATTTCCAACCCAAAGGTTAAGAATAGTAGGTAAGGTCACAGAGAAAATCAATATGCTTTGGTTTTTCTTCTGAATACTTTTATAATTATATTACCCTGCAACTCATTTTTTGGCATCAAATGTATGTGAAATCAAGAAGAATATAAATATGAATTGCCCTTATTTTTGAAAAAGAAAAAAAGAAAGAAAACCTAGCTTTGGTTGCAAAATATAAACTAGGGGGAAAGTATTTACATTTCAAAAGAAATTTCCATTGTAAATTCAGTAAGTATATTATAAATAATATTTAGTTTTGTAGGATTGTCTACATATTTTAGTGGAGCAGGTTGTGACTATGTCCTTGTGTATGTTTTTACTGATGCTCTTTGTGAAAACTGAACAGTTATGCTCTATGAATGGACAGCAACTTAGCATGAGAGTTAAGAGAAGTGGATTTGAATCTCTGTCCCCATTTTGCCCAATAGCAGGAAATCAGATACTGGAAAATTCTAATGAACTTGAGCAAGACAAATCACGTGCTTCCGTGTAGGTATCCAAGTGTGCACACGATCATATATATGAAGAATAATAACCTTGTCCCTGTGTATATGACTTGGTTATAGCTATTATTAAATAAGATGACAAGAAAGGATCTATTTAAAAATAAGTTTAATGGAAACAGCTAAAACTGTGTCGAGTTTAAAGAAGTCTGTCCACAGCAAAGATAATGGCTACTGTCAGTCCCTTCACTTGAGCAACAGAGGCCAGATGGGTTGAAGAGTTCCAGAAGAGCCCACAAGTGAGGACACCATTTCTAAATTTCTTCCTGATAATCCTCATTTGAAAGCACAGGCCATAAACAGCCTTTGTGCCCATGTGATTGGTGTGATTGGTGAGGAGGAGGGTGTAACGCCAGAGGCATGATTCTTCTGAGTTAGGAATTTGAGCAATTTGTCACAAATTTTACAACTTCCATGTGTCTCTGTTGTGAATAAGGTGAGGGAAGTGAAGAGCAGAGAGGAAGATGGGAAAGAAGAGAATGTGAGAGGGGAAGGAGGAAGAGGACAAGAAGAAGGGGAGGTGGGGATCTAAAGGTAGAATGGATGCTGCCACCCAATGTTTGCAAACGAGGAGAAATCAAAGAAGTAACAAGAAAAAAAAGTCATAGAGCCAAACAGGTTGGGATTCTAAAAAAAAAAAAAAAATACAATCAGCATTGATGAAATAATAAACATTTAGGATATACCATTAGAATACAAAACAATCAGGAGATTTAATGTTTCTGTTTTCAGACTTCTAAACTAGACATTCAAAATAAAAATTGTCATGGTTTCACCTTAGAAATGAATTAATCCAAACACAGTCCAACTGAATACCTTTAAATTTAATTTTTGGCAGTGTTATTTCTTAAATATTGGTAAGAACACTTAACCTGAGATCTTCCTTCTCCAAAATTCTAAACGCTCAATACAGTATTTTTAACTGCAAGAATAATTCTGCAAAAGAAAGTTCACAAAAGCAAATGTGGAAGCATCTGAGGATGCAGACACTTTTCAGGATGGGGCAAGAGCATATTTGACTCTATGTTGGAGGTGTTGTTTCTGTTTCACACTGTGGCTTGAACCCAGGGCCTTGCATTTGCTGGGTCAGAATTTTACCACTGAGCTACATCTGTAGTGACATACAGATTAAAAAAAAAAAAAAGGTGTTTACCAACTGCTTCCCATCCTGTAACTCTAACAAAAAGAAAGTAGCTTCTCCTACACTGGGCACATGTCCCTGGATGTCTTCTTCATCCAACCATTGAATTCTGCAGATGTGAATAAGTACTTGTCTACCCATTTCCAGAAACATCACCAATACAAGCCAAACCAACCCTTTACAAACTGTAAAGTGGCTTATTTGTTGCCTTGGTTTTTCCAAGATAACCATCTTATTTCCATAACTACCCTAGATATTAAATCTGCTTATCTTTCCCTTGGCTATAAGAAAAAAAATGGGAACTAGAGCTCTCATTGGCTAGATTAGTCACTTTTTTTCAAGAATTTAAATCTTCAAGTTTGTGGTAATATGACTTATATGCATAGCTTACATAGGACTCCATGCATGTTCTTTCTGGCACAGAGAATAAAGTGGGGATTTGATGGCCCAGGGCTAATCTGAATGTGAGGCTTAAGTACAGAGTTTTTAAAAAGACAGTCCCCTGCCTCAACTTCTAGCTCCTTAAAAGTCTAATTAATTTGAATCTTATCAGACACACTATTGAATGCAGATACATTCATCATAAGAAACACTCCATTCTAAAAACAAATATTGCAGGGAGAATCATAGTCCACTTACTTGGCAAGTGTTGTAGCTACATCCTGTCCTTCTCACACTGACTATTCAAAACTTATGATTAATTTAAGACAAGTTGATTAGGGAACTAGAGCTTCAGAGGTATGAGGGGATGCTGTGGGATGTCTTTCTGTATGCTGTGAATATGTGCTACTTTGATTGGTTAATAAATAAACTGCTTTGGCCTATGGCAAGGCAGCTTAGAGGTAGGCTAGAAATTCAAGGAGAGAGACAGGAAAGAGAAAGACAGAGTCTGGGGAGACACCAGCTTGCCACCCAAGCAACAACATGCCAGCAGACTGGTAAGCCATGGAACACGTAGCAAAACAGATTAGTAGAAATGGATTAATTTAAGATATAAGAGTTAGCTCGCAAGAGGCCTGCCATAGACCATACAGTTTGTAAATAATATTAATATTAAGCCTCTGAGTGATTATTTTATAAGCAGCTGCGGGACTGTGGAGCCAGGCAGGACCAGAGAAACCTTCTGACTACAAGGGGGCATGCATGTCATCACAATCATCCCAGAAAGCAGTGGAATGTTGGATGCAAAGGTCTGGCTGCAGATGAGCCCTGCAGTTGGATGGAAGGTGTGACCACAAGTCTAAAATGAAACTGTGCTAGGAGTCAAAGCAGTAAAGATGGATGTAGATAAAATACAAGGGTTGGCAAGAGATATGCAGATAGTAAGTTTAACTTTTCTCTCTCTCTCTCTCTCTCTCTCTCTCTCTCTCTCTCTCTCTCTCTCTCTTTCTCCCTCTGTGTGTGTGTGTGTTGTTGTTGTTGTTGCTGTTGTTGTTGTTGTAAAGAAGCTGGATAACTCAGATGATCAGAGTAAAAAGTAGAGGTGACATTCCAGGGATGTAGAGCAGTTGTGTATTAGCCATCAGAGAAAGGAGAGCTGGAACCCAGGCAGATCACCTGGGAATTATGAGGGAAAAAAATGGAGAAGTTCCTTTGGTGAAGTCAATTCTCTTAGAGAATCTCCTTCAGCTGCTAGGCAGGAGCAATGTCCCCAACTCTGTGGCCCTAGAGTGTACAGAGAGAATCCATGGCTATAAAGTCAGGGAAAGAATGCTTCATTTTATTAATCTAAGTCTTTATATTTCCTTCTGTTTGAGGACAAATTGACCCCTGAGCTCATGATTACCCTGAAGAGGCAAATTGGGCAGAATCAGTACATACCACAATGCACAAAACAGGAAGACTCCTAAGCAGAAAGGAATTGAGCAACCCTTCACAACCAACAGAATATCCTCCACCCATTAGGAGAATAATTGTTGGCCTTCAAATGGACGAGAAGGAAAGGCAGGGCATGTGCCTAGATCATACACATAATTCAGTGGACACAAGGAATTGCTGAGTTCACACTTCTCGTGGCATTGTCTAGAGCCACGATGACACTGCCTTCCTGTGACTCTGTGTGGTCCAGACTGCTATCCTTGGAGATGCAGCACTGAAAACATGGTTGCAGAAACTGCAAGACCAGCAATGCACCACATCTGAACACAAGAAGAAAGAGGAATGAATTCTATCTTGCTGTTGCTGTCTAGATTCCAGGTTATTTGGGATAAAAATAAAAATGATCAAGTGAGTTTCTTAATGATTCTGTAAGCATAGGAGAATTCAGGACTAGATGAGAGTCATTTATTTTCACTGAAACATTCTCATTTTCTTTTAAAGCCCATTTCAGACACTTTTTACATAATAGTCCAACAGTGATTGGGTAAGAATTGGCATGTATTATTATAATCTAATAGTGATCAGGTAAGAACTGGCATGCATTATTATAGAGAAAATATACATGAACCCCCATGTCTTGTCTGTTTAAAATAATTAACTGCTACTTGGGAATGGTTTTAACTTCAAAAGATTCAGTACTTAAATGAAGCATTTGCTATTACATCATAAGCTGTTGCAGAGAAGAAAAACCACATTGGTTAATTACAGTAATTTGGGCAATTGTTTTTTATGAATGAATTTCTTTATACAGCAACTTTTATGTGTTTGTATCATGTGCATGGAAAAAAATCTAAGAAGAATAAACCTCTGTGATACCTTGAATTCTTTTATGTAATGAGTATGACAAAAAATAGTACTCACCCTAGACACAGAGATAACTTTATTTACCTTAACAAATGAAAAAGATAGGGGTGAACACAGTTCCTTCTACAGGAAGCTCCATTCAGGTGACTCTGGCCCAGAGCTGGGTGCCTAAGTCAACCTTGATGACCTGAGTTAAACCTGATCAAGTCTCCAAGGCAAGGAAGAAAAGATGACAAACTCAGACAGACAGGAAATACATCAGGGCTGGAGGGGTGACTTAGCACCCACAGGCTGCTCACAACTGTCTGTGACATCAGTTCCAGATCACCTAATGCTCTCCTCTGGCCTACATGGGCACCCCCCCCCCCCCACATACACACACACGATGCACAGATATAGATGCAGGCAAAACACCCATATATATAGAATAAATTATTAATAGAAAAAAATTTTTAAATGTGTCAGGATGTGCCATTCTTGAAATATTTGGGGAAACATTTACATTCCCAACAGAGATAATAACATGAAGAAAAGTAAAAGTGCAAGTGTTGCTCACTTCTTTAGTTGTTAAGCAAAAGGAGTGAGTTTTGATTTGAATTTATATTTGAATAAGAATAGAGATTTTGATATATTATTAGATTGATTTACTTGATGTGAATGTGAATGTGTGTGCATATATGCATTCCACAGCACATGCATGGTGGTAACAGTACACCTTGTGGGGGTCAGTTCTCTCCTTCTACAACATGGGTCCCAAGAATAGAATTCAGGTCATCAGACTTGGTTATAGGTTCCATTACCTGATGAGTTATCTCACCAACTAGAACCTTAATTAAAATCTTTGGTAAAGAGAATGGTAAGTCTCTATTGGACAGACTCTTACTGCTTGGCAGTAAGCAATGCCAATAATGCTCATTATCCCCAAAGTAATGAGTCCCCAAATTAATGAATAGAGAGAGAGTAAGTTATGGTTTTGAATCCTCTTTGTTATACAAAACCCAAGGAAAACACTGTTCAAAACTTCCTAACTATGCAGAGATTCTGCATGATCCTGAAAAAAATCATAGAACCTTCCTAGATTCAAACTTTAATCACTCCCCTCTCTCCTCCTGTAGCAAAGTGGTCTGTAGAAAGTCATGACTTGACCGTTGTTTTACTTCAAAATATTGTACTAATGAGTGAAAGGCCACATATTTAATCTCTGGGTGGGCTACTTAACTCTGTTATGTTACATGACCACACACTTTATCTTAACCAGGGACTTGGATCTAACAAAATATCAATTTGGTTCAAATTTATTTCAGAAAATATTCCAGTACTCTCATTTTATTCTGGGTCAGTGGTTTTCAAAAGTATAGGTTTGGTTTCTGTTCAGAACTTCTCACTGGGCTATAAACAACTGAAAAATTTTAGCATTGCTTCTTTGTAAATGATGAGCAGTTCAGCTCAAAGTTCATTTAACCAGAAATCTGTTCCAACTCTGAGCATAAGTTGAGTTTATAGTTGGCTATGGCTCAATTCTCAGGTTCCAGACTTACCCCAGACATCTCAGGGATGTGTGCTGTATAACCTTCCCAATAGCACCACCAACCGAGGACCAAGCAAGTGTTCAAACACGTGAGACTACCAGGAGTATTTCTCACTCACACCACTACACTGTGAAACTATGATGGAACACAAACAGAACATTTAGGAAGTGAGAAGCCTTGCAAGAGAGGAAGTATGTCACTGAGAATGGGATTTGAGATTTTATAACTTGGCCTCACTTCTTATTCTCTCTCTGCTTCCTTTGTGTAGGAAATATGATCAACCAGATTCCTGCTCCTGCTCCAGCCATGCCCTCTCGCCTTGTCTTCACCACCATGGACTCCACCCCTCTACAATTGTGAGCCAGAACAACCTGTTTCTCATTCAAGTTGTTCTTTCTTGGGGTATTTTATCACAGCCACAGGAGGAAAAAACTACTTCAGATGTTAAAAGTCTCAGATGGGATAAGCAAAGGCATCCCAGGAACAGAGAGCAGCATGGATAGAAAGAGAGATAGAAAGATGTAGCTTGCAAAAGATAACAATTGAGTGACTTTACCTGTGGGTCCCCCGTCTCTACCAGAAAACCAGAACTACTCGAGAGGCACAAAGACACTACTCATTATGATTATCAGATTTTTAAAATGAGTAAGGAGGGACACAGAGACCCTCTTGGACCTTTAAGAGAAAATGAGATGATTCATGTTAAGAGTGGTGACCTTGCAGATGTGTGTAGGGCTCAGGTGCAGGGATTTGTCCGGAAGATGTCTGAAGAGCCAGTTATTGTTAAACACCAAATACTCCTGTGATGTCTAAACGGCCTCATATTTTCCAACTCAAAGAGGAAAACATGTCCTTTCATAGTTTTCAACACTGAAAACTTCTTCCCATTTTCCCATATTCTTCTAATAAACGTCTCTTGGTGATTGGTGAAGAAAGGGACTGCTTGTGTGATACTGTCCATCTATAGTGATGCCCTCTTTCTTAGGAGAGCACATGCTGCCCGTAAACAAATATGACTTTCCAGCATTTGGATACTATACACCTCCAGAAAGAAGTGTGCAGCCATGTGCCACAGAAACAAAGGGAGTCTCTCTCCTTACCGTAGACAATGGAATTTCAGCCCCTCTGTGGGGAAACTGTATGAGCATCCTGACATCTGTGGAGATGTTTTAAAGCCTCTGCCATCCATGATGCTTTCATTCCCATCAGCCCTGGGGAGATAATTTTCATTGTCCAGTTGAATAAAGTCAAGGTCAGAGAATTTGGCTTATCCAAGTCCCACAGATCTGAGTTAGACACACAATGACTCTGTTCAAGATCAGCTGACTCTAGGTTCCAGGCACTTTTTTTTTTCTCAACTCCAAACAATTGGCAAGAGTAGCTGTTCATGTGTTAGTCATTGATCCTGTTCTGCCTGGTTCATTCTGTTTTGTGGAATCGGTACCCCACGTCCCGAGAACAACGCGTGACTACCCCATTAGCAAATCTGTTAATGTGGACATGCTGTGCTCAGTCACGAGGAGGCTAACTCAATTATCTTTCTTTTGATTAGTTTTTGGTAGAGATGCAGAGGATTTCTGCTTGTGGTTAGCTTTACAACATGTTACAAATATCAATATACTGCATATTAGCTGTCTAAAAGGGGCCTTAGCCTTTCAAATGCTTGTGAAGAAATGGAAATTTCAAGCAATATTAATACTATTAGTTTAACTCTGAGAGCCACAATCATGTAGCCATTTAACAGCTCCTTAAAGACATGGAAGTTTATGAATGAAAGATATAGGTATGCAGAGAATTATCAAATGGGAGGGAGATAGGAGGGGGGGTCACTGAAATTTTGCTTTTGCACTCTAGAAACAAATACTATAAAAGAATGATAGAAGGAAGTTGACCACATGGTCTGTAGATTCTCAGCTCTGGCATCAGAAAGCAGTGTGTGAGAAAGTTAGATGATACAGAGCTTCATAAAGGGCTCATCTGGACTACTCGCTTCATACAGGAGACTATTCATGAAAACATTCAGTATTTCTTCTTAAATACTAGGCTGAGGAGATATCTCATTTGGTGACATCCTTGCTTTGCAAGCACAGGGACTGTAACTGGATCCCTGGAAGCCACATGACTAAAGGATCTGGGGGTGGTGCATTGTTGTTGGTTTTTTACTCTTTTTGGGGGAGTCCACCACCCAGCTCCCAAATAAATCACACATGGAGGCTTATTCTTAATTATGTATGCCCAGCCTTAGCTTGGCTTAGTTTCTAGCCAGCTTTCCTTAACCTAATTTATTCCTGTTCTCTTACTTCTGTATCTTACTCTTACTCCATGGGTCACGGTGTAGCTGGGTGGTTGGACCCTGGAGTTCTTCTCCTTCTCTGGCTCCTAGATCCAGATCTCCAATCCCAGTTTTCTCCTCCTATATATATATATACTCTTTGCCTGCCAGCCCTGCCTAGCCTTTCTCCTGCCTTGCCATTGGCCAGTTCTTTGTTAGACTATCGGGTGTTTTAGACAGGCACAGTAACACAGCTTCAGAGTTAAACAAATGCAACATGAACAAAAGCAATGCATCTTAAAATAGCCTACTACAGTATATGCTTGTAATCCCAGCACTAGAGAGAGAGGTTGTTTAAAAAGCTGTTACCACACTTAGCCATAGAGTGCATTGAAATAACAAACGTATTAGTTTCTCTCTCTCTCTCTCTCTCTCTCTCTCTCTCTCTCTTTCTCTCTCTCTGTGTGTGTGTGTGTGTGTGTGTGTGTGTGTGTAGGTGTACATTCAACAGTGCATATATAGAGGTCGGAGGACAACCTTGTTGTCAGTTCTCATTTTCCACCTTCTTGGAGTCAGGGTCTCTGGTCTGCTGTGCACATTAGATCAGCCAGCCCTTGAGCATCCAGGTATTCTCTTGTCTCTATCTGCCCGCTCACCCCAGGAGGACTGAGAATACAGAAGCATGCCACTATGGCTGGTTCTGGGAATCCAAACTCAAGTCCTCACACTTGTCAGGTAAGAACTTTACCAACTGAGCCATCTCCCCAGCACCTAAGTATCGGTGTTCAACAGCAGCATCTTTCTGCCAACTCTCAGTTCCCATTGGGAACTAACTACACACTTTGTTTCTGTAAACACACAAATAGCAGTGAGAAGAGTGGGGAGCATCTCCTGCTCCCTGAGTGAGAGTGCACTCCTCCTCTGGGTGTCCGAACATGACGATTCCTCTGTCTGAAATGCTCCTCCACACCCAACTTTCATAGGGCTACTCATGGGCCAACTTCTCAGAAGGACCTTTTGGATCCGCCCAGCCTGACCCCATTAACACCACCCTCTGCTTTCTCATCATGCTTTGCTCTTGTCCACAGCGCCGAATGATTCCTGAAACGATGCCCGCTGGTTTGTTTGTCCATGTCTTTCCACATCCATGATAATGTTTTCATTCTCTGTGCTCCCTCAACACCAAATCAGTCACTGACCCAGAACAGATACTCGACAAAGACATATAGTTGACGTCTTTTTTTCCCTTATCATTCTCTTTCCTTTCTGTTTTACTATTCAGTTTATTTGAACAAACACTGCTCGAATTATGGCATTTACCTGGGAATGTGCTAGGAAGAGACAATAAGAAATGATGAAGAGCTAGATTTTGCCATTTATGACTCATGATCCAGGTACTGGATTTAGTAATTCATTATGAAAACAGCATGAAGGAGAACCATAGTTGAAGTTTTGAAGAGCATAGAGATATGATGGTCAGAACTCCTGGTTAAAAGAGTCAGAAACCCAGATTGCTGAAACACAAAGGAAAATTTATTCATTTACATAACTTCAAAAGTCCAGTCTTCACACAGGAATATCCACGCAATATTGTGGGCAAGCAGACTTCCTCCATTTCCTGTCCCGTGTCTCACCTGTGCATTCATAGGCAGATCCCATCTCAGCCAACAGGTACAAAGATGCCACTTGGAACTAACAGCTTACATTCTGTTGGCTACAAAGCAGGGCTTTCTCCATAGAGTCTTGGAAGACTTCCATTGGCAAGGTCTAGCCATGACTCATAAACATACCCATTTTTACTAACTGGTCACTTTGGACATCAGGTCATGGTCTGAGAAGTGGTTAGCATTAGTGTCTTAGGACATTGCTTTCTTTCAATTTGTCCATCATTGCATTTGACAAAGGGCACAAATCTCCACTACAAGCTTTGTACTTATGCCCCATCTCTGTATATCAGATATTCACACTTTTTGCTACTTAGCAGCTTTTGAGAAAAACTATTAAATAAAGGGTAATCCATTCCACCTGGGAGTATGAAAGGGGTATGAAATTACTATTCAAGATTCATAAAAGAAGATTCTAGCAAGAGTAATTAAAGAGAAATTAAATATATGATAGTTACCTAGATAATAAAACAATTACATGTAAACCAAAACAATGGCTTCAGTAAAGGACAGTGAGATTGGCAACACAGATGTGGAATCAACAATACACTGTAGTAGTCAGTGGAGGCTTAGAAACAGAGTTTAAGGGCAGTGCCTCTTCCGACGGCATGGGCCAGTTTAACAAACTAGTTCAAGGTCCAAGGTCATGTTGTCCCTATGTGCTTTCCTCATCCGTGGACTGCCTCTTCCTTCTCCATTCAAGACAAAACCAACTGCTAAAGCCTACTGCATATCTACAACGCCCAAGTCTGAAGACATAGCTGAAACTGTGTTAACATAAATTTACTACTCACGTATGTTAAATCCTTTCATCTTCACAACGCCAGAAGCTGGCACCTTTATCACCCCCATGCCATCCATGAGGAAACGAATGCCAGAGGGTGTAAGTGGTTTGTTCAAGATCATGTGATGCCAGCCAGACGTGGTCTTTAAATGTTCACTGTCGTTGCCAGAAAACCAGTTCAAACCCCATGCCATGGTGAAAATGCCTCTATTGCCCCAGCCCACACTTATGGCTTCTTTCTACACCTCTGGTTATGTTTACTACCGAGAAGCACAATTAACATTTCATAAGGCATCGCCCTTGACCTGTAACAGACCTAACGTAACATGACCTGTGTCATATCTAATTTTCTTTACTTACAGCTTAATGTCTGCTCTCTGTGTCTGTTCAACTGTGGTGTGAAGGGAAGCAACAAAGCAATGACCTGGAATTTGATCTTCACCCTACTAGCAGTGTAGCTAGCTATAAAACAGATGCTCAATGTGTATATATTAATTAATTTTGATTATATTTTTTTTCTCTTTTGTCAAATGCATCAGTGACAGTTTCTCTAGAAGAATGAGATGGTAGTGATGGTGGCTGTAATTTTGTTTTTGAAGTTGTGTGTACATCTGTGTAGAAAAGGACAGACAAATTGTGAAGAACTTGGTTGAACCAACAGAACAGCACCTAGCCTTTTAAAATAGAAACTAAAGGTATTGAACTATATGGATGGTATGGGTAGCATAGGTCTGCTCACACTCTCTTTAACAGGGAAAGGATCCAGTGTAGAAGCTAGGGTAATGCGAATATAGCCCAGTGCTCAGTTGGGCAACTCCAGGAATGCCCACTGCTGCCATTGCTGAGGCTCAGAAGCACAGCTTTGTTAGTTATCAGGTGCTGGGCAAAGGCTGCTCCCTTGGGACTTCTGTCACTAATGCCAACAAACCTCCTTCAGAGAGCTGCTCCCCCAGGTCCCTCTCTCAGCAAATTCAAGTTGTATATGGACAGAAGTGGCTGCCTGCTGTTAGAAAGAGGTCCTGGAATAACAACTGTCTGTCTAGTTTTTATTCTAGCAAAGGAGTCATCTAAAGAGACTTCACAATACATGAGAACAGTTCTAGGGAGCTGTGCAATATGAGTTTTTACTATTTGTTTCAGATGATAGACTGTAAGAGAGCACAAAATAATCACACACAGTTTGTTTAAAGAAATAATGGTTTTCCACAAACATTTATTAACCTTCCAATCTAACAAGAATCATAATAATACAGCCACCCTGAGACACACGGCCTCCAACACTCATTGTGGAATGAATTTTTCAAAGAATTGAACAATAAAGACAATGAGAAACGAAGCAAATGATGTTCCCACAAAGCAAACAGTGATGATGGTGGTGATAGCAGTGATGATGACTGGACATTCTCTGGCTAAACACGTGGTTAAAAAAAAAATCATAATTTCTAACTCTTGCAACATTTTGTTAACAAAGAAAAGTGTCTTAATTGTTTGGCACGTTTGAAGCTGCAGCCAGAGATTTGCATCTCAGTTTGGTAAATTTTACGTGCTGAGATCTGCCATTCCTAGTTAACAAATAAATGTGTCTGAGCACCAATTAGAGGGATATGTCAGCACATCAGGGCTTCGGAAGAAATAAGTCATGTGTAATTGGCTATGTGTTATCGTCTAAATCTAACAAATCTAAGAGGTAAAGGCAGATGCTGCAACTCCAGAACAGTCCAAGTTTTCAGTGCACCCACACTCAGGAGAGGATGCTTAAGCTAGCAGGTCAGGAAACACTTTAATGTGCTGCTGATGTAAATGTCCATGATTCTTGAGAGTGTTGACCTTTTGAGGGTGGTGGCGTCTGTCGACCTTCTACCTGGGACATGGAGCAGTCCCAGTGCAGATTCTCTCCCTAATCTCCCTGCTGCCCTCTTCATTAACTGCCACTGGTTGACTAAAGAAGCAGTGAGCATGGGGTTGATTTCAGATTTCAAATAACAAGTATAATAATCGCTTTGTGGGGGCCGACTGTGTCACACAATGGCTGTCCCTAGGGCTCTCTGTTCCTGTGAACCTGACCATTTTATCTCCCCACAGCCACAAGAAGTAGTTAATGCAGGTGAAAAGAGGGAACAAGGATGGAGGCTGGGGATGGAGGATTATCAATGTGTTCTTTATGTTGCCAGAGATTGAATCTAGGGCCACCTGCCTGCCAGGCAAACACTGAGCTTTATCCCTAGGATGGGTAGCTTAAACAACTTGTATATCCCAGGTAGGTCTTGAACTTTCAATCCTCTTGCCTCCTGAGTGGCTGGAATTATAGGCCCATGCCTCCATGCCCTGTGGATACATAATCTTTCATCAATGCTATGACGATTGGAAAGATTTTCTCCCCTACTCTTGGGAAACTGAAAGTTCATTAGGACCTTCTTTATGGCTGGTAGAACCCACAGGAAAGTTGGAAGACTCAGCACTATCATATCCCACACAGGTGAAGACTCTGTGAAAGAGACCATCCTATACCCTCCATGACTTACAGACACTGTACTTGGAATTATTAAATATTAATAATAATGGCTTTCCTGTTGAAAACATGCTGCCAATTTTATTGAGCACATGGTATGTCACAGGCTGTAGTCTAAGCACTTCTCATATATTCATTTATTTAATCTTCCTTCCAGCCTCATCAGGGTAGATACCACCATTAATCTCCTTCTCGAAGGTCAAGGACATAGAGAAATTAGACAGTTCAGTGACTGCCACCTGATAGAGTAAGAATATGACTTTCACTTGGGGAGGTTAGCTCCAAGTCTTATTTTTCAGAATTGAAGGTTAAATGAGCTAAGTTGAGTAAAGCGACTCCTGTATATCTACTCATTATAGAGAAAAACTATCTGTCATTTGTTTTTCCCAGAAAGACCAGAAATCAAGAGACCATTAGCACAGAACAGCTGTATTGTCTTCTTGCAGTTCTGTGTTAGCACACACTAGTGTTCTGTCAGAATTTCCTATGTGCTTATTGCTCAGTGGATGGGATGCTCCAGGCTGGTCCTGGTTCTGCCATGTCCTATTGTGTGAGCTGAAGTTCCTCAAAACGACCTGCAATCACACCATCATTATCATGTACACAGCAACTGTCCTTTACTCATTTGAGATGAAACACTGAGCAAAATGAATCTGGTTTCCTTCTTCTGCACCGCAATGGGAAAACCTCATTTATTCTGTGTTTAACTTGACTTATGATAGACCAGAGTGGAAAAGAGCAGATGAGTCAGGGAACGAAAGTTACCAAGTTTAGCTTGCAATCAGAAACCTCTAGCTTCTGCACCAGGACTTAATATTAAGGTTTCTGCATTCGCAACTGAAGAATTATCAAGAGTTTATTCAATAAGCAAATGTATTTTTTTATGTGGACTATGAATGAAGCCTCTTGAATGCTTAATTACAGCTATCATGCTACTCAGGACAGCCAAAGACTGACTGAGAATAAATGTGAGGAGCTAGGTATTTCATTCAAAGATGAAACAGGAAAAAACCTGTCATGTACCCATGGCAAAGAATTCAAGTAATACGCCGTTGTTCAACCTTCATGACTTTCTGTTTCTATTCTTTATTACTTAAAAATATTCTAAGTCAATTTTTTACATAAATGCCAATCTTATTTTATAAGTGTATGAAGGGATGAGTGTGTAGCCACAGGATTCACTGTGTCACGTGTAATCATATTCCAGACAGGCTAGAAATAGAAGTGGCACAGTGAGAAAAAGTATAGTCACCTCTGCTAGGTAAAACATGCTGTAAGAAAAGTAACCCAGTCTCTGGAACAAGTTAGCAGATTAAGAAGAATTATTTACTTGTGTGTGCATTTGTCTGTGCCCTGGCATGCTTGGCATGTGGAAGAAGACAACTTGGAGGCTGTTGCCTCTCTCTCTAACATATGACATCCAGGGATTGAACTCAAGTCATCAGGCTTAGCAGCAAGCACCTTTACCCACTGAGCCATCTCTCTGACCTCCTCTTTATCTTAAAAAGTTAGAACCCAAATTAAACTGTCTCAGCATGGGAGATGGCACCAAGCCCATCCCCTTCCCAATAGTGTCCCTTGCTGATGTTACGTCACATGTAATCTATCACTTTGTAAAATTATTTTTCTTTTTTCCTTTTCTTTTTTCCTGTCTTTAAGATATCTCCTTTCCTTCCCGTGCCTCATGTCTGGCTTCATTGCTTACAGAATCTAAAGTCCCCATATGAAACAAAGTATGGATTAGTCTAAGTCTGGTTTATTTCATTTAACATAATGATTTTCAGTTCCATTCATTTTCCTGCAAATGTCAGGGTTTAATGTAACTAAAAATAACAGGCTGCAGATTTTGGGCAGTACTAGCTAGAAGAAATATATTTGTTTGAGGTTTTTTTTATCAAATTCAAACTTTTTTTATGTACTAGAATATATATATATATATATATATATATATATATATATATATACACACACACAAATGTGAATGCACACGTACACATACATTTAGAGAGAGAGAATTTTAGCCTAATTAACTTCTCTAGAAGATAAATTTGCTCTAAAAAGTATCTCATCTACCACAAAAGAGCAACATCTACTTATTAATTACCACCTATGGACCAGACCTGGAGTTTGATATTTCAGACAGAAGGATGAGTATGTGATATGCAGTTCAAGACACAGAAATTCAAGAGTGGCTCAGACAAATGGACATGGCTTGTGGCTTCTCAAAAGCATAGGGTCAAGAACCTGGTCAAAGTCAAAATACTTGAAGAGTTGGTAGACCCTGCAGATACTCTGCTCATATGAATCACGTTGGTTCATTTTACCATATTTGAACTTAACTCCGAGAAACATGTACTCTGAAACATTTATTTTAGAAAATCATGAATCAATTATATATAAAAATTGTTATAGAACATTACTTCATTCTTTCAAAAATAAGCAAATAGTAATACATGCAAAGAATGCCATTATCTTACGTATAATGTTTAACATAATCTTTTTGAGATTTGCAAATCTCATAAAATTCTGCTCAATGAGAGATATCTAGATTCTTACATATACTTTGGCTATGATCTTTCACCTTATGAAACTGTAGGAAAACTCACTGAGCGCCACTGGGCAGGCTAAGAAAATGACTAGAGGATGTACAGAAGTATGTACCAAGCCTCAGCTCGCTACCATAGTTACACTATAGGGGATGTAGGCATAGAGACTGTTTTGGATGTGAGAAATTATGGAGACAGAACCAAGAAAACAGCCGCTGGTTGGAGATGTGTGCACAGATTTGAAGTTAAATGAACAGGCTGCTTTAATTTGATATAAAGTATGAGAATCTAGAATGACTGCTTTAGTACAGGGAGCAGAAGACAGGACCTCACACATTAGGCAAGCAATCCATCACCCAGCTGTGTCTCAGACCCCAAAGACTCATAGTTCCCTCCCTGAGATAGTCCAGTGGATAAGACATTTCTTATTGATAGTAACAACAATAAGAGTAATGGTTCATTTGCATTAAATGGACGTTTCAGGATTGGAGTCAATTGCTTTCCCTGGAAACAGAGCTTGAGATAAGCATTCCTTTTCTGTGACTTACAGGAGTGGACCCAGATGAGGAGGGTATCAAGTGGGGTGGGGTCTTCTTTCAGTCTTAATCCCTGTAACATGTCACACTACAGACCTGTGATTGTCAAGTTAACAATGACTGATCAACTAGAAAGAGTCTCAGTGAGAGATTTGCTATATTTCATTGGCCTGTGGTCATGTCTATGTCTTAATCAAGTTAATTGATATGGGAAGACCTCGCCCACTATAGGTGACATCATTCCCTAAACAGAAGGCCCTGTGTTGTATAGGAGTAGAAAATATAGCTAAGCACAAGGAAGCAAGCCATTCAGCTAGCAAGCAAGGATGTATTCATTCTCTTTGTTCTTGATTGTGGGTATGATAAGAGTAGGGATCTCAAAACTCCTGCCATTGGTACATACACACAGTGATGGTCTGTAACCTGGAATTGTGAAGTGAAATATACCCTTTCTCCCTTAAGCTGTTTTGTTTTTTTTTTTTTGTTGTTGGTTTGTTGGGTCAGTTTATTTTGTCACAACCAAGATGAAACTACAAAAAGAACTTATCCTGGGCCAGACTTTTGTACCCTCTAGTTATTTGGAACTGAACCATGTCTAGGAAACGCCTCCTTCTGCACCAAGCACAGTGCAGTAAGTGGAGGGAAACTATGCAAGAAAGTGTCCAAGATGAGTGACTGTCTACTTGTTGCTAGAGTTCCAGAGTTTTAGTGACATAATCAAGAGCAGGTGGCACAGGAAGGAGATTCGGTTAATGTGGCCACATTAGACAGTCCATCTAAAGGGATCAGGGACCTTAAGTCTCTTTGGGTGCCAACACAAGCTTTAGGATTAAATAGAGGGAGAATTAAGGCTGGGGCAAGAGATCTGCATAACTAAGCAGTCTTAATCAAGATGCAGTCTGGTTGATCATCATGGTTCTTCAAGGTGGTCCAAAGAATGGATCTGTAATTGCTGGACAGGAGCATCTGGTTGGTTCCCATAAGATGATTGTTCCTACTGTGGGTGCAGCCACTTCACCATGCATGAATGCCCTCATGGGGAGGCGGGTCCTGTGATGTAAGACTCATCTTCCCTTTGTGAAATCCTTCTGGAGATAAAACAGCATAGTCCTAGAACCATGCAGCTAGAGGCTAGACCAGGAAACCAGGCAGAACAGAGCCACCCGCTCAGGCTAGTTGGTTTTGTTAATTTAACATAAGCTAGAGTCCTCTGGGAAGGGGGGACTTCAGTTGAACTGTCTCCCTCAGATTGACCTGTGGGCATGTCAATGGGGGCATTTTCTTGATTAACAGCTAATGTGGGAGGGGACCGTGTATTGTAGGTGATGCTGCACCTGGGAAGGTTATCCTGGAGTGCTTCAGAAAGCAGGCTGAGCAAGCAATGGTTTAGCCCAAGCTCCTCCACAGTCTCTGCTTTGGTTCCTGTCCCAAGTTTCTGGTCGAGTTCCTTCCTGCCTGACTGTCCTTCATGGTGAACTGTGATGTGGAAGTGTAAGACAAATAAGAACTTTCATCCCCTAAACTATTTTAGGTCATAGTATTTAGCACAGAAATAGAAGGCAAACTATGACATTATTTTCTTCAGACTGTAAAGGAAACCAGGGGCCTAGAAAAAAATCCTCAGCACTGTCTGCCACATAGACTCAAATATCCAGGGGAACATTTGACATCACGTGACATTGCAGGGTACTGTTTCTCAAAGAAGAATGACCCCTGAGACATACCGGACATCCATTCCTTAGCCCTTGTTTTTTATGGTGACTATACAGGGAGAGTGGCCTAGGTCTCCCATTTTGAGACTCTACAGATTTTCCTTCTAGAATGTTCTAAGTAACCGAGTCTTAAACAAGATCGGTTTCATTCCCTTGTTCCTCCTTTCCTCCTCTGCTTTGATGTCCCACTTTCTGTTGCACCAGGATGCCAAATCACAGGTATGCACATGCCCACAGGAGGGCTTCCAGCCAGGGACTGTAATGGCTACCGTGTGCCTAGGTAATTTGGCCCGATGATGAAAATCAGGCCTTTTCAAAGTTCTTTCCAGCCAGAAGCCAATGCTTGACTTTCACCTCTCCTCATCAAGGGGGAACCTGGGTTTTCAAAAGATCTTATTTCTTTGATTTCATTTTGTGGTTTCGAAGGTAGGAAAGAATTCCTTCTTGTTTGAAATTATAGCTAACTGCAGGTAAAGAATGTGACTATGTGTGCCTGGATCCAGTAGAGCCAAGGATAATATAAAGAGCCAGCCTACGACATTAAAACGTCTACACCAATTATGGCCATTGTCTGGGTTCAGTTCTCATTAGTGAGGCAGCCTTACTGAGGGATCTTTGTGTGTGGGCTTGTGTCCCAAGGGAGGGTCACAGAGCCAGCAAAGCAGCTGGCGTTGGCATGGTGTCTGTGAATCTGAGGAGAGATCTTGATACTGAGGTCTAACCCACCTGTGTGCTCACCTGTTGAGAAGTGACTAAATTGTGAAGAATGGATATCTGACATTTGGTGGCAGTCACCAATCTTTGAAAAACAGTACTCTGTATATAATCAGACACCAACTGTTTCCCTGGATATTCAGGCCTATATGGTAGAGAACGCTATTCCTAGTTCATGAAACTCCAGAAATGGAAACATAGGGAACAGAAAAAGATTAAAATGTTCCCTGGGCTGGAGAGAGAGTTGGTAAAGCGCTTGCCTTGAAAACCCAGGGACCTGAGTTATATCCCCTGAATCACAACTCAGCCTAGATGCAGGGGAGGAGCTTGGTCTTGCCTCGTCTTGATATTCCATGCTTTGTTGACTCCTATGGGAGGCTTTACCCTTTCTGAGGAGTGGATGGAGCAGGGTGAGGGGGAAGAAAGGAGGTGGGGAAGAGAATGGAAGAAGAAGAGGGAGAGGAAACTGTGCTTGGTATATAAAATAAATAAAGAAAGGAAAAAGAAAAGAAAAGAAAAGAAAAGAAAAGAAAAGAAAAGAAAAGAAAAGAAAAGAAAAGAAAAGAAAAGAAAAAGGCACAAGACATGGCCTGCTGCTGTAATCACAGTGTTGTGAAGGAAGAAACAGTTATACCCCTGGTGCTCACTGGACAGTCAGTGTACCCTAAGTGGCAAGCTCCAGGACAAATGAGAGACTCTGTCTCATCAAACAAGTTGGACAGTGAGGAATGGCATCCAAGGTGTCACCCTCTTGCCTTCACATGCACGTGCGCGCGCGCGCACACACACACACACACACACACAATATCACAAACACACACTCCCCTTATATGTGTGAATTGATGAGCATCAAGTCCCAGCACTGAGTTCCTGGTTCTTAGAAGTCTATGCTTTATAATGAACATTTTGGTGTTCACCTATTGATCTGGAAATCAGCTCAATAAATCATAATCATCCTTTGCTGAAAATAAAAAAAGTACCTCAAAATAGATTGCAGGGAAAAAGAAAGAATACCAGTCAGTGCTGTAAGTAGTGACCACAGGGATGTTCCACAAAGCTACCATTTTGAGTAGGGTTGTTTATGCATGTCTTTGTAATGTACAACTCATTCGGTAAACTTTTTATTATTTTGTTTTATGTGTATAGGTGTTTGGCCTATGTGTACCATGTACATGCCATGGAGGCCAGGGGAAGGTGTTGGATCCCCTGGTACTGGAGTTACAGATGTGAGCTGCCATACGGGTTCAAGGAACTGAACCTGGGTCCACTGCAAGAGCAACCAGTGCTCTTAACCATTAAGCCATCTCTCCATTCCCGTCTTTTAATTTTTTTTTAATTATACACTTGCTCAAAATGTTTGAGAACTATCATTCAAATGATAATGAAGCTCAGATAAAAGCAATGTCATCCGTGTGTCCCTCTCTGCACGGACTGATGTTCCCTGGCATAAGCAGAAGAAAGTCACTCATTTTGCACTCTCCCTGGGTCTTTTCTAAGTAGTGACTTCAAAGCTGAATAAATTCAAATGGGCATCCACACAATCTGCCCGAGACCTGTCTGCCTGCTTCAACAATTCCCTTCCTCTCTCTTTTTTTCCTTTCCTACCCTCGCACTTCTTACTTCCTTTCTCTATGGAGGGCTGGAGTCTACATTTCAGAGTCAGGAAGATTTACCAGCCAAGGCAAACTGTGGATGGAAGCTGAACTTGCAGCAAATAAGCAATTAAAGTGGAAACAATGTCCCCACACACCCTCGCCAAATATTCCCACCCTGGAGCAGGTTCCCGTCACCTCACACCTTGATTATTGATGTGGCTCCCAGCTCAGTCCTTGACTGCGCTCCCTCCTCACGGGACTCCATTCTGCCCACATATGCCGAATGAATGCTTTGAGTATATTGTTATCATCAGGAATTTCCCTGCTCAAAATTACCTGGGCTTTCTTCATCTACAGCTCCAGTCTGAACTCCATAGCTGAGTAAGGACACTCCACATTTTGTGTCCGTCAACTGGCCAAACTCATCTTTGGATGTTCTCAACTTGAGCCTAATTTGTTCGCCCTATAGCCTCCTAGTACAAAGTGAATGTGATAAGGAATTTGAATAAGAGTTCCTGCAGTATCCTCTAAGATCTTCCAGCACACCAGCAGACACATGTTGGGCTGTTCTAGCTGCTGAACAGATGGGAGAGCTGACTGCTTGTGTGTGCCTGTCTGTGCCCTTGTTTTCCAACTGGAAACACATATCCCTTTGCTTGTCTGCTTTAGTTCTTCTCTTATCCCTATTACAGAAGCATTGGGCCTTGTGGAGTAGATAGGCCCAGGGGATTATTACTCTCTCTGTTTGAGAAATTAGAACGTTAAACTCCCAGAAGTTACTCAATAGACCCAAAGTTACACATTTTATATACCTCCACCCCGCCACCCCTTCATTATACCTAGCTACAAACCAGTATGCCCCACAATGAAACCAGAACTGGTCCAGGTATATTGTTGAAGCTAGGCCAAGTTGAAAGCAAAGACATTGGAATTTGATCTTGAAACCCATTAATAGTAAGTAGTAACGATGGTTCCCTAACTATAATTCCAGATGCCTAGCCTTTGCATACCCACCTATGGTGACATCTGTCAATATGTGCAGCCCTTATGGGATGCCCAAAGAGCTGTTGAGGATGCATTGTGCCACCTGTATGCACTATGTCACTTCATCTGTGCCAGTCTGTCTTCTCCATGTGAAGCAGAATCAGTGGACAGCGCCTGCTTTGCTTTGTGCCTGTACTCTGGTTTAATAAGCATATATAAGCAGCAGAGGAAAAAAAGAATATTAGCAGCAGTTTATTTATAGCTCACACTAGCCTTTCAAAGCCTCTGCTTCCAGAACCCCTTATATTTTCTGCTTCATGAATTCTTAATCAGTTCCAGTTGAAGTAAACCATTCCACATTCTGGCTATGAGAGGAGAGAAAATTCTATCTATCTATCTATCTATCTATCTATCTATCTATCTATCTACCTACCTACCTACCTATCTATCATCTATCAATCTATCATCTGTCTGTATAGCTATCTTTTCTATCATTTACCTACCTATCAATCATCTATCTATCTATCTATCTATCTATCTATCTATCTATCTATCTATCTATCTTTTATGTGTCTGTCTATCTAATCTATCATTTACCTACCTACCTACCTACCTACATATCTATCATCTATCTATCTATCTATCTATCTATCTATCTATCTATCTATCTATCTACCTACCTATCATCTACCTATCTATCCATCCATCCATCTGCTTACCTATCTATCATCTATCTATTGCAAATGTTCCCACCAACTACAGGGCTTTGAACTAATATAGTCTACCCCTTTTCTTCTGTGTTGGCAAATGTTAGCAAATATGTTAGCAGTTATACAAGCCTGCTATAATTTTCAATCCTTTTACTCCTCTATAGTAACAGAAATCTGTGAGCTGACCTTTGGAGACTCAGTATCGTGAAGAACATCTGCATCTCAGTGCTCTGTGTTAACAAATACCCAGGGTGAGCCTAACCCAGTGGGGCAGCACACAGCTGGCCTCAGGTTCCTCCTGCAATAATGAGGACTTCTCTCCCCTCCTGACCTCACCTTCCTCTGCTTAAATCTGCTGTGGTGAATGGCACCCTTACCCTCTGACCCTCCCCAAATGGCTCAATGAATCACATACAGGCTCATAAAAATGATTTGCTGATTTGTCAGGAAGTAGGAGGGAAAAACAGAATTGATTTTAGCTTAGGAATGGTTCACCTTACTCACAATCTCTTATTCCTTTGATTCTATTTCTAAAAGAGTTGATTATCTAGACACAAAGCCAAGCTTGAAACAGCTTTGCAATCAAATGGAAAACAAAAGACAGTGTGCTCTCTCCTCTTCAACCATTCCTTCAAATAATGAAGCAAAACCAACCCCATGTTGTCTATAACCTCGCTAACATTTGAAATCTATTCACACCAATTTCAAAGTACTACAAGTTTATCTCATTTAAAATAGATACCACATTTGTTTCTATCATTTATATTTCAGTCCCGTTATGAGTTTTTCCTCCCACTAGTCTTTGAATGATTAAAGCAAAAGTTTAAAAATTACTTAATTCAAACCACCTCTACACTGGTGCTCTTATTCATCCAAAGCATACATACATGAATTAATCAACACTGATTAGCTGAATCACTAGTCTTCCTATGGAAAAAGCACCATATTGTGTTAAATACATTTGACAAAGAATGAGAAGCCAAAGGACACACGAGGAACTTCACTTCAGGTGTTGTGAGGCCATTTCATTGTTGAACTAAAACAGAAGGGACCACAGTGTCACCGAGAACAACAGGGGCATCCAAGACTACACAGAGACTTAGTGTCCTAGACAAAGAAAAGAAAACAAACAAGATAAAACAGGCATTCAGGATTTCTCTTAGTCTAACCATGGTGTTTGGACCCCAGTTTGGTCCTTGGGACCCAGTCTAAAGCTGAGTGTGAGAGATGGCTCAGCAGTTAAGAGGACTTTACTGCTCTTGCAGAGACCAGAATTTGTGTTCCAGCATTTCCATTGAATAGCTCACTATTGCCTACAACTCCAGCTCCAGGGGATCCAACTCCCTCTCTGGCTTCCATAGGCACCCACACACAAGTGCACATGCATACTTGTGTGCACACGTGCATACACACACATATACATAAAAACTGAAGCTGGCCATGAGCATCAAGGTTTCTCCATTCTATGTCAACAAGGATGGTACCTCAGTCTAAAGTTCACCATTCACTCTCTCAGTTTATAAAGAAATCCCAGGTTTCTTTTGATTATTTCTTCATCTTCCGTAGACTTTTCTCAGCTACCACATGGCATACTAACTGTAGTCTACCAGTGCTGAGTTTGAAAGACTACTCTTGCACTTTCAAAGTGAATTTTTGAAAACGTCAAGCTTGAGCAAGTGGGCTCATGGCTGATTAGTGGTTCAACCCACGAAAGTCAGCGCAGACAAGCCAACTCTACAGTAAGTACATTTACTCTCACAGCCATGATTCCAGAGCAGCATCACTCCCCTCTGCTGCTGCTTGCAAGCATGAGCTGAAAATGTTGTGTTTCTACAATGTGTGCCCATTTTCTAATTTACTAGAAATTGGGTACATCACACATTTAGTAAAAAAATACTTCTTTACACTTAATAAATTTCCATGTTTTGTAATTTTCATAAATATCAAGTAGCCAGCAAAAGAAAATGACAAATTTTATTTCCATTTCTTTCTTCTTTAGTTCTTCAGGTAATAAGTGGGATAAGCAATTTGGTAAACAAAGGGGAGTATTTGTTTGAATGGAAATTAGAATTCTAAATGTAAAGATTTATTGGTTGATTGATGGTGTGTATGAGTATTGAACCTGCAGGCATGTGTGTACCACATATGACCCTGGTGTCTGCAGAGGCTAGAAGAAGGCATCAGATCCCCTGGGACTAAAGTTACAGAAGATTCTGAGCCACCATTCAGGTTCTGGGAACTGAACCTGGGGCTTTAGAAAAGTAGCCAGTGCTCTTGGTTACTAAGCAATTTCTTCAGCCCTGGAATTCTAAATGTAAGCCACTGGATATAATTAATTGTGAACACGAATATGTTATATAATCCCCCTCCCCCATTTCTGCATCTAAAGTAATCCTGAGGATTGGGTGAGATTTTATCTGAAGTATTTTCGAGGTTCAGAATTCTATTATTCAATCACATTTAATTTAGATTTAAAAAATTAGCTGATTACTACTACGAAGCTGGAAATAATAAAAATCATAGATACGATTTTTATCTGCTTTCTCGTGTTCATATGCATCTTGTGTGTATTTATACCTCTGTCACATTGAGAAAAATTGAAGTGACTTACTTTGTTTTAAATGAGACCACAAGATAAAAAGTAAAATATTTTAAATAAAAATTTAAGTGATGCGATCCAGAAATGGGAAATGTTGAGGGAAACCATAATCAGAGTTAGTGAATAAGAATGTCTAAGGACCAAAATGCAGGCTTCAGATTTTATCTGGAGTGATGAGGATGAAACACAAATCATAATCTCAGAGACAGCAAATGGCAACAGAGAATTCAACCTAATTCAACCCAGAAAATCCATCAGAGGGAAGGAGCTAATTCCATCCCGTTGCTTAGAACTCTTGCAAATAGTTGTATAAGCATTGCGCATAGGGAGGTACAATGGTGAATTTTAATTGTCAACTCCACACAATGTAGAATCACCTGGGAAGAAAATTGCTTAGATCAGGCTGGCCTGTGGGCTTGTCTGTAGAGGATCGTCTTGATTGCCAGAACTGATGTGGGAAGACCCAGCCTACTGTGGGCAGCACTATTCCTTAGGCAGGGGAGTTCTGAACTGTATAAGAAAGGAGAAATTGGGCTGAGAAAAATGAGTAGGCCTGCATGCAACTGTTTCTCTTGACTATGGACATAATATAACCAGCTGCCTCTAGCTTCTGCTACTATAAGTTTTCCACAGTGATGGACTGTAACCTAGAATTGTGAGCTGAAACGAACCCTTTCTCCCCTAAGTTGCTTTTGTCTGGGTGTTTTATCACAGCAACAGAAAAAAAACAAAAACTGGGAAAGGAAGGGGGAGGCTGTTCAATACACTCATTGAAAGCACTTACTATTGGATTGCAAGGCATCATGTGAAATGTCTCCCACAGTATTGGAAAGTTCAGTCTCCTGCTGATAGTGACACTTGGGGAGGATGTAGAAGCTTTGAGAGGCACCAGGCTGAGGGAAGTGAATCACTGGGGGTGGGCCTCGAAGTTCATATGCTGGCCTACTTCCTGTCATACCCCTGCTTCCTGTCCTACCCAACTGTGATGTGGACATCTCAAATGCTTGCTGACACAACTGTGAGCTACTCTGTAGCCAGCCTTTCCCCTCATAAAGGACTGAATTCCTCCAAGTGAGAGCTGAAGTAAAATCATCCTCCATTAAGTCCCTTTTGTGCAGGGAAATGTAGCATGAATCTTAAAGGTACTTATTAATAAAATCAAACCTGAGGCCAGTTACTGGGGTGAATGCTGGAAGATCAGGGAAGCAGAACAAGCCACAGCTACCTCACCTCACCAGTTCTTCAGCTGATCCTGTTTCCTCAGACTGAAAGCCTCTGAGTCCTTATCCAAATGAATCCCAGCTGAACTGCTGCTCACATGCCTCAATGCTTAACCAGCTAAAAGCTTCTAGTTTCTGGTCCTCATGCCTTACATACCTTTCTGCTTTCTGCCATCACTCCCTGAGATTAAAGGCTCACTTCTTGGGATTAAAGGCATGTGTCACCATGGCTGGCTGTTTCCAGTATGGCCTTGAACTCACAGAGATCCAGAGGGATTTCTGCCTCTGGAATGCTAGGATTAAAGGCATGTGTGCCACCATTTTCTAGCCTCTGTATCTAGTGGCTGTTCTGTCTCTGACCCCAGGTAAGTTTATTCGGGTGCACAATATTTTGGGGAACACAATACTACCACAAGGAAAGGAAGGTGATGCAGAAATACTCATGCTTTTACAGAAATGTACAACTAGGACTGGGAAGCTCTCATTAATGCCTATACCTCATCCTGATGCTTGCTTTGTTGGACATTCTACCTATCAGGTTGTAAAAACAGTCAGGAATTATATATATCAAGATAATTTCAGTTTGCAACAAATGCTACTGATAGTTAGAATGTTCTCTAAAATAATTTTCAAAGCAAAACAACAATGCAGCCTCAAGATGAGGAGTATATGCTATAATGTTAAGAAACAAACACTTAAAATGAAAGATTTACTTATTCCATGTTTGCTCTGTTCTCCATTAAAGAGAATGTCTTAAAACTGAACAAACATTCATATTAAATAGCTAAAAATGATGCACAAATTCTGTCAGTTCAGAACTGACATGGTGAGTCGACCTGACACATGAGGAAAGGGATTACTATAAAAGCAAATACAGGGATATAGAAACATAGAGATGAGTCTGTATACTCTGAGCTATCACATAGAAACAGGCTAAGCATTGGGTGTTGAAATTTTTTATGTAATATAGACACATGTGCATATTCTGGAAAGCTAGACAACAATATGTTATCTGGAAAGATCCATGGATTCATTGATCCACTGCTTTCTCCTACAAGGTCTCTGATACCAGTAGAAGTTACACTTCACTTTACATAAAGAAAAAGAACCAGGCTCCTTATAATCTAGTGCATCCTACAGTCACTACTGAAGGGCTCCAGAGTCCCCAGGAAGGGCCTCCAGGAACATAGGCAATGTGGGCTCAGGCAGTCTGAGGTTGCCCTCCAGCAAACCCAAGACTGCTGGCTGGCAGAAGAACAGCAGCTATGTGGCCCAGGTGGAGGAAAATGAAAAGGAACTTGGGGTGTGTGAACCTAGCACTGACAGCTGCCATTGTACACTCTCAGACATCTTATCTCAGGTGACCTGTTCCCAGTTGATCCCTTTCACTAACCCAATATTCTTCCACAATCAGCTAGAGGATTAGAAATTGGACGTTAAATCTGTGCATGGTTCTAGATGGGAAGAATCCCTAAAGTAGGTTGGAACTAGAAAACAACTTAGAAGAACTGTGGAATATTCCTTTACACTGTGTGAATATATGTCACTGTGATTGCTTTAATAAAGAAGCTGACTGGCTAATAACTGGACAGGATAAGGTTAGGGGGAGGGCCAAACAGAGAATGCTGGGAAGAAGGGCAGAGTCAGAGGAGTAGAGAGCAGACACAGAGAGAAGCAAGATGAACATGCTGTACTGAGAAAAGGTACCAAGCCACACGGCAAAGCATATGTAAAATATGGGTTAATTGAAAGTGTAAGAGTTAGTTTGTAACAAGCCTGAGCTATTGTCTGAGCATTTATAATTAATATTAAGCTTTTGTGTGGTTATTTGATAGTGGGCAGTCAGGGCAGGAAAACTCACTCAGCCTCAAAACATCACCTTAGATAAGTATGACATGCAGAAGAGCAGATTATCAGTGATTTTATGAGGCAAAGTCAAAGGTCTTCTGATTGACAAGTTCAACATACCTTGAGCATGCCCTACTAGATAACACTAGACTTCACAAAGACATTTGAGCTTGGGATGTCTAGCCCCCAGTAAGAGAAGAATCAGAAGAAAGTGTGGAAGAGAATTGTGTGTCATCCACAATAGTCAGGATAGTGAAACAGACAAAACCATAGCGGGAAATTTGGCCCAGAATAAAGAAATTTCTAATTAAAATTGCTGCATACATATATCTAATGAGGGCATGAGAAACCAGTCTTCAGAGCTGAGGCTAGAAGAAATGTGGCAGAGATGTGAGGGTGTTTTCATTTGGGCTAAGGGAGAGAGGAAGTTTGGAGCAAAGATTCACGTTCTATTCCAATTCAATTATTCCATGGTTCTGTGAAAGCAGTTGGCAGTTTTCAAGGAAATGGCTGACAGACAGGAAGCAACCGGAAGCAGAAGGAGAAATATCAAGGAGCCTGGAGAGTCCATTAATGGATACATAAGTCTCTGATTTATTGAAATTGGCCATAGTTATTGAGCTCCATTCAAAATTCCTGCTCAGTTGTGAGTACTTGGAAGGTAATGGGAAAATTTTTGCTAACAGTGGACACACCTTTGCTAATATCCACTTAAAGAAAGCCAGGAGGGGAAACACTTGGAAAATTTTCTGACAGAGAAGATGGGGAAACTTGGATGAGGAAGTGGAAGAGGAGGAGAAGAGGAATCAGAGTGATGAGAAGGGAGAGCTGTGGTCTATCTGCTCACCTTTGCTCACCCCTGTTTTCTACTCTCTGCTGTTCTGGCTGTGTTTAAGACATCTCCGCTGGGTCTAATCAACGGCTGACCACATCTGTTCGATTGGAAGTGTACGTCATCTTGGTTTTGGAATATAGGCAAATATGCACTTAGTTCTCCTCCAAGCCAGAAGCTTGCTCAATGTTTAAGGATTGAGCTAGTGGAGAGCCAGGAAACAGGGAACAATGGTCAGAGTACAGGGAGCTGTTCAGTAGGGAGGATTAGATTGTTGTCATTCTGCATGCCGGGGCTACTTTCTGCGACCTTTCAAAGAGGCGATCATGCCACCCATGCAGCAGAACCGCACATGAATTGTAGTGACATCTCTATACTTTGTCTATGGAGATTCCTCTTTCTAAGCTTTCAAATTATGCCCCTTAATTAATAAATTAATCTTTGTACACTTTTCAGGGAAACTGTGACAATATGCAATTATCCTTATGTTTGTTAATGTTAGACATGTGGTATGTGTGTTCATGTGTGTTCCTGTATGTGTGCACCTGTACATGTGCAGGGGTGTGTGTATATGTATGGAGGCTGGAGGTCTATAGCAGGCATCTTCCTTTTTGAAACAGGGTCTCTCACTCTCACTAACCTCATTAATTTAGTGTGTCTAGCTGGCCAGTGAGCCCCAGGGAACCTCAGGGTTCTGCTCCTCACCACCGGTAGTTCAGTATGTACATACCACAGTGCCCAGCTTTTGCTTTCATGGGGCTTGGGATCCAAACTCAGATCCTCATGCTTGTGTGGCTACTGAGCCATCTTTCCAGTCATCATATCCATCTTTGATATGAAGAAACCCAAAGGTCAAGAGTGGAAGAGAAGTTTCTTAGGACCTAGTGCAAGAGTTAAGCAATAGGCTGAGCATTGCTTCTGGGACACAATTTTTGTTCCTGTTGCTGTTTTGTGTACCAATTTTTGAACCGTTGTTTTGTTTTGTAACCCAGGCTGAATCTGAACTCACAATCCTTCTGCTTCCATTAGAGGAGAACTGGGATTCGCAGTGTGTGTGTACTACCACATTCAGTTCTGGGCTTTTATTAGGATTTATAACCTCTCCCAAGTTTGGTACTGGATTTGAGTGAGGATTAAGTTACCTTAGAGAAATTTGAAATCACAGAATAACAGTGCATCCATTTGACTTGACAAGAAAATCTAAAATACATTCCAATATAAGCTCCAACTACTCCAGCCCCTTAGAGAAAGGACATGAAGAACTGGACTTATGATTCTTTCTTATAGAGGTAAATTTCTACCATAGCTAAGTAGGTATTTAAGGTCCAAGTTAGTTCCAAGCATTCTGTTTAATATTCTGTGCCTGCTTTTTTATTTAGGCGCACATATACACAGCTATTAACAAAGAAACACCGTGTTTGGAGGTCAAAGTTCAACTGCTTGTTTCACTTTCATCGTTTCTTTTCCAAAACATTACAGAGAATTGTGAGATTAAACATTTTCTCATAATTAGCATATACCCTGCATGTTGATTTCTTTCCTTTTCTGCTTCAGATGCAATGTCAGAAAGATGGGGAAATAACTTATGAGAAGTTCATGTACTATGTTGGAGCACAGAAGTAAAGTGGACATGTAATGGGAACATGTGATAGAAACGTGAGGTATGCTGACAGCAAGGCCAGGTTTCCTACATGTCTGTGACTCTAGGTGGACCTGACACTTTGGAACAAAAGAGGCCAATGGCTGGTCAGATACCTTGCAAATTGGGTTGACTCTGTATTAGTTACTTTTTTATTGCCCTGTGCACCCTGACCAGAGGCAATTTAACAAAGAAATAGTGGATTTTTGCTAATGACTCCAGATGCTTAGAGTCAGTCCATTGCAGCAGCTGGCAGACATTGCAGCTGGGGAAACGGCTCAGTTGTTCAGGTGCTCAAAGTATGTGCATGAGGACCTCAGTGGAAGTCTCAGAACCACATTAAAAAACAAAACAAAACAAAGTCCCAGCACTGGGAAGGAGGAGACAGGGAGATCTCTTGAGCTCAATGGCCAGCCAATATAACTGGATCAATGAACTTCAGGTTCAGTGAGAGACCTTGTCTCAAAAAAAGAAGATGGAGAGAAGAAGATGGAGAGAAGTTAAGGAAGACACTTAGTGTTGAACTCTGACCTTCACATGCCCATGTAACTGCCCCAAACACACACACACACACACACACACACACACACACACACACACACACACACCAAAAAAGCAGAAATCTTGCAGATATATTAAAGTAGAAACTTCTGGTGTTTCAGAACACCAAGACTGATTCTACATAAACCTCCCATGAGGTCTTGAGTTGGCTTTATTTACTAATGATGAGCCCAGGATTCCAGAGAGCAGCCTGTGCCTTATCCACATTTTATTAATCTCTCTGGTAAAAAGTTCTGTATTATTGTTTCACACTGGGCAGGATGCCAGAGGTCAGGGGTTGCCAGGAAGGATGAGAACCCTCCTTAGATCAAGGGCTCCCAGAAGTAGGCACAGGCAAACAAAAGGAGATGTGAATGGGGTGGAGGCTGGGTGTGGGTCCCTTTCTTTCTGCATTTCTATTTTGGACCACTTGCATGGAATCATAAGGGTGGATGCCATTTCGACACTATTGTGAAAGTCACTAGAAGCAAAATCTGGCTTCTTGGTTTGTTTTGTGTGTAGGCGAGCCCTAAAAGGAAGCTGGACCAGAAAGTGTACTTTCTGGCTCTTACTGTGAACATGCTATCTGGAGGCCTATCCTCACACAACACTTTGCCTGTAAATACAAAAAAAAAAAAAAAAAAGAGCACCATTATACTTAGCAAAATTCCAATTCACCCAGGGCTTCAGTGTGAGTATATTTACATTAGGGCTATTGCTATAGTACTTGGAATCTTTTCTTTCTCCTCTTATTGAAAACACACTATGGAATGACTGTATTCTTTCCCACATGTGCTATCTCTGCCGTTCCTTAGGCCCTGGGCACACATGTGCTCCCAAGGCCACTTGTTTCTTTCCTCCATCAACTTTTGCCTAGACATCACACGACAACACATCTTTTCCACCTACTATTACACACCATCTCTTGCACACTGTGACTTGGACCCTTTGCTTAGTTCCAGAGTCCCACATCCAAATATACAGGATTTTAGCACACATGACTTGTCTCTCTAGATGAGCCTTGTTAGAAATACCTGGGTGAAGCAATGTTCCTTTTATCAAAAGCACGAGTATGTTACAGCCATGTCCCAAACTGCCTTTTATGATTCTGGCCTAAGTGTGTGCCACTTGAGTACCTCAAACAACCAGATACCTGGAATCCTTTAATGATCGGCAAGGGCGGGGGGCTGAAATCTTCACTCCATATAATGTCACCTGTGATAGCTCCAAGGATTCCTGGAAAGAGGACAGGTGGGATGAGACAGTCTAAGGTCAGCTTGTTTTCTTAGTCAGTTCACGGTTCAGTTTCTTGCGATGATTCCATTATGAGTTTGGGGTGGGGTTCTTCCCTGAAACATGTACTTCAATGGCTCCCAGACTTGATCTTTCCCATTCGCTCTGGAATTAATCTTCTAAATGCCTTTCAGCACTCAACCTGGATAACTAATAAGCCTCTCACACTCAGAGGACACAAACTGGGCTCTTCTATGCTCCATAACTGGTCCAGCATTCTTATCCACATCAGAGCATGGCATCACCACATGTCTAGTTTCTACAGCTAGAATTCCAGAAATCATCTAGAAGTTTTTTTTTCCTTCCCCTCTTCCATACACAGCCTACCACCCATCTGTTCTGTTTTCTAAGTACACAGTGAATTCAGTCATTTCTCACTCCTTCCAACACAGTCACACTCTCTCACTTGGAGAGTAACCATAGTCTTCTATCTACCAGAATAAATGAAAGATATATCTTGGACAAAACTGAGTGGGTACAGCAGGACTTGACCACGTGACTCCCCAGGCACTCCTCAGGGCTTGGTTTCTACACCTCAGACCTTATAAGCTCTGGGCTGTGATGGGCTGATCCCTGGATAGCATTATTGGCACCACTGAGCTGGCTGGAGCAGAGCAGAATGAGAAGCTTGGATTTAGGAGCTGACTTTACTGGAAAATATAGCATGAGACTCCTTAAGAACAGCAGAGCCATCCTGAGGGAATGATTGGAGGGGCATCTAAAGTGAACTCTAATTCAGCCTAAGACTATACTACCAAGATGGCAGCATCCATCTACCCATCATTGTATTACTTAGGCATATCAAAACAGAAGGTACCTTGTATCCTTTGGCATATTTTCTACACAGCTTTGAGTGTCTATCATATCTGTACATCCTTTCTGAGGTGTTTTTCACTCATATGACATAAGTATGTGCTAGTTAGTCAGTATTGGTTGGCCACAAGAATAAGTCAACTACATAGGTTGACCAGAAAGCTTATTCAGTGGGAAGTCACAAGGACTCAGGGAAGTCCTTGATTTTTTCCTGGATTGTTAGTAGCTGAACATCTTGGTTCTCTATAGAGAAAGAATTCACAGAATAAATTTTGAGATTCTGGAAATATCAATAGAATAAGTTGGTAAGTAAAAGCTAACTGGTCTTTATAACAATTGTAAATTTTTTTAAAAAAGTCACTGAGGGAGTGATTGATAGTTTCTGTCATCATTAAAACTTTTAGGCCTCCTTCTAGGTCATAGGTTATGAGAAGCTTGTGAATTTTTCTTTTGCCTCATATGACCTTACAAAGTGCTTACTTTTATTAGAATTAGCAGAAGAAAGTTCTTCACACCTGAACCACAAACACTGTCTTTAATTGTTCTTTACCATCCAGAATCCTTGGCTACCCAGGACTACTGAATAGTCAAAATCTGTCTCATTTCATTCCCCAATATGTAATCCCTATGTCCTCCTGTTCCTATTATACTGGGGTTCTCCAGAGCAGCAGAACTAATAGAAACTCAATTCACAAGAGGAGATTAACTGGATAAGCTCATGTGAGCAGAGGCTGAAAAGACCCACAATGGCTGCCTGCAGGCTGGAGGGTCAGGGAAACAAAAGGCTGCTCTGTCCAAAAAGACAGATTTCCAGAGCAAGAAAGACAGCAAGGCTGTATCCCCTCCTCTAAAGACAAAGGCTCCAAGCTGCCACCCGGCCACAGGTGCACATGTGAATTCTGAGACCTAGTACCTTTATGAGGCCCCAAGATAGAAGCAAAGGCAGCTGCTGGGGAATGGAGGGCTCAAGTGAGAGCAAGTTTCCCCCTTCCTCTACTCTCCCACCCCACCATCAGCCTATTGGATGCTGGGACTCATATCTGGTCCACGTGCCAATCTTCTCTGGGCATACCCAGGGTGCCTTCTCAGCTCTCTAGATACCCTTCAAACCAGCCAAGTTGACAAAATTAACCACCACACTTAGGATAAAATTACCAGGAGATCCTGGGGGAGTGCGGGGGGGGGGGTAACAAACAGAGGACTGTTGCTGATTGGTCAATAAATAAATCACTGATTGGCCAGTGGCCAGGCAGGAAGTATAGGCGGGACAAGGAGGAGAATAAAGCTGGTGGAAGGCTGAGTCAGAGACACTGCCAGCCGCCACGATGACAAATAGCATGTGAAGATGCCGGTGAGCCACGAGCCACGTGGCAAGGTATAGATTTATAGAAATGAATGGATTAATTTAAACTGTAAGAACAATTAGCAAGAAGCCTGCCACGGCCATACAGTTTGTAAGCAATATAAGTCTCTGTGTTTACTTGCTTGGGTCTGAGCGGCTGTGGGACTGGCAGGTGAGAGAGATTTGCCCTGACCGTGGGCCAGGCAGAAAAACTCTAGCTACAGAGGACAAAGCCTTGGCACATACTTCAACAGGGAGTAGATGCTATAGGGAGCACTTCCTTCAAATTAGGGGAAAGAGTGGAGGACTTTTCATCTGCCCTTCACCCAGATCAGAGACCCATGTTCACAGAACTCTCCAGAAATAAGAAGTGATTTGTACCCGATGAGGAGCAGTCAGAACTGTGGCTTCCAGCCACTGCTTCAGCTAGAACTTTGAATCCTGAGGAGCCTCCATAGAGTCAAGATGGCAGGTGCTTAGCTTCCCATGGTGTTAGGCTTTTTTAGATAAACAGAACCAAGATTGTAGGCACACACACACCATACACACACCAAACGTACACATATACTCTATACACATCAAACACACACATATCATGCACACATACATAATACATACTTCAAACACACACATACCAAACACCCACATACCTTACACACACCAAAAATACACACACCAAATACACACGCACCACACACATCAAACACACACACACACATACACCATATACATACCACACACATACACAATTCACACACCAAACACACACAACATATACACATCAATTGCACAATTCAAAATACACACATATACTACACACACTCTCATACACACATACTACACACCATACTACATGTAGCTGGAGAATTTTTCTCCAGCTCCCACCGCCAAGTCCTGCCAGTGCCGGAGCCCACTTATAAAATAAACACACAGACTCTTACATTATTTAAACTGCTTGGCCATTAGCTCAGGCGTATCATTGTCTAGCTCTCACTCTTATATTCAGCCCATTTCTATTAATCTTTACTTTGCCACATGGCTCATGGCTTACCGGTACTTTACATCTTCCTTGTCTTGGCAGTGGCTCCAGCCAGTCTCTCTTTCCTTCCTCCTTCCTCAATTCTCCTCTCTCCTTGTCCCGCCTATACTTCCTGCCTGGTCACTGGCCAATCAGTGCTTTATTTATATAGAGCGATATCCACAGCAACTACATATGTATACGTTATACATACTCACATATATACCACTTACACACACCAAATACACACATATACCACAACATTCACACCTCACTCTCTCTGCTTAAGTTGAATGTCCTTTATCTGAAAGCTTAGAATGGGTGAAGTGGAGTGCTATATGTAATGAGCCATCCTGGAGATGGGATCTAAAGGCTAAAAATAAAATGGAGGATATTCAATACACACCCAGAGTGGAAATTTATGCATTGCTTTTAGGCAAATGCTTTTGAAGTCTAACCTGCCATGTGAATTCAGGCCTGGGATGTTTCCATCTGTGACATCTCAGTGCTCAGATTTTGACTTTGGATGTGTTGGGACTTTGGATTTTCAGATTAGGGATCCTAGCCCCCGACTCTACCCTCACTGTGTAGAAAGTAATGTTTTAAGGGAATATCCCATGCAATTTTGAGGGCCAGCAAGGTGAAATGTGTGGCCAGGCTGGCAGGCAGAAAACTCCTGCAGGATCACATTTCAGTCTGAAGGAGAGTGATTTTTTTTTTTTTTTTTTGGAAAACACCAATCTTTGCTGCTAAGGTCTGTCACTAATTAGGCAAAGCCCGTCCTTGCTGTGTTGGGTAAATGGTGTTACTCAAAACCCATTGATTTAAATGTTCACCACATCCAAAGTCTACCTCCAAAGCAATATCTAGACACGAATTCCACCAATAACAAGGCTCCTTAACCAAGCCAAGCAGCACATAAAATTAACCATCACACACGCTAGTAATTTCCGCTTACCAAATAGAACTATTTGACTTCTGTGAAGCCACCCTTTCTGTCTTAATGGAAGAGTCAGAACAATTGCTTCGTTAGAGCAGCATGTCAGGGAGAATTACTGCTTTGTAGAAAGCCTTGGATGCCTTGGTCTTGATGCTCCTAACAGGTAGTTTGAGTCAGGAAAAAGGAGCTTCATTATCTGTGTCACTTGATTAGACATGAAACATCTCCAGACATTATACCAAAAAGGCCAACTAAGAGGACAGTTAGGGCTACAGTTTCATAGCTGCCTTCTGACAACTTCCATGCACCCTAGTGTGGGACCACATCCCTCCACACACACACCAGACAAGGACCCCTTGTCACTTCTTCGTGGTGTGTCTGCAGGAACTAGTCAGTCTGGGCCCATGTTCCGAGGGCTGTGGTCACTCATGAGAGGCACCTAATTTAAATCTGGACAGACCTCCAAGAGCTCTGACTCTGTCTCTCTGATAAATTTGTTATTTGAGACATGCATCCAAGCAGTTCCCAAAGGTCTCCCCTCTCTGTATTTGCAGGAGGCAAACAGATTGTTGTGGCTTCGATGCATGGTTAGCTTTCCATTCTTCCAGTTGGCAGACCACCTCTCTGTCCTGCTGACACGGGCCTGTGGCCCTGCAGAAATGTGTCCTGCTTGCTTTTCTCTGAAAAAAGCATTGAATAAAGATGGTGTCCTTTTTATGCCTCCCTCTGCTGACTGACAATAAAAGCTAACCCCTCCTCTCCTCTCCCTCCCCTTCCCCCTCTATCCCTTCTGTTCTCCTTCCTTCCCACTCCTCCCCTCCTCTCCCCCTCTATCCCTTCTGTTCTCCTTCCTTCCCCCTCCTCCCCTCCTCTCCCCCTCTATCCCTTCTGTTCTTCTTCCTCCCCTCCCCTCCCCTTCCCCTCTCTCCCTTCTGTCCCCCTTCCTTCCCCTTCCCTTTTCTTTTCATCCCTCTTCCCTGAACCAAGTCACACATTTTATTCTCCTGCATTAGTTATCCTTCCCTACTGAAAAAACAGAAAAAAAGAAGAGAAGGAAAAGGAGAAAGAAAGAAAAAGAAAATCTTATTATCTGTCTTCACATTTCAAAAGAAAATTCTTTGGTTGTTTATCCTAAATTACCTTTAATTTTCCATATTCATTAACTATGTAATACCTTTATTTTAAATCTTACCTCCCCATCACAATTCTAACTTTATCTGCCTTTTCCATTAGCTTCTTCTTTTTTAATTTTTAATTTTTTTTTCAATCTGAACTAATATGGGGTAGCTGCCCTTGGAAATCCCCTGACAATTTTGTTTGCACAAAAATGAAGTTATCCACCTTGTAAGCATCCTTGGAATGCCGTCTCCTCTGCCTCCTGGAGTGGAGCTAGGCACCACACCTCCTGAAACTGAGTTAATGATTTCATCAATTAAATCAGAAACAGCCTAGTTCCTTGAGAAGATCACAGCTATTCTCGGGCAGCATTGCTCCTTTGCAACTGATGTGCCAGGAAATTGTTTCCCATAACTATGGTTATTTATTATTTCCTATAAGCAAATCACGTATCCTGTGATAAGCTCCAAAATCAGAAACTAGAGAATGACTTTTATCAAAACAACCAAGAGGCCGCAGCCAGTATCTGCAGTTATGGCTTGATGAGAGTCACCTGAGAAGTGATGTGGCATACACCCAGACTCCACACTGGAAGAAGTGCAATGGACAAGAATCTTGTCAAACAAAACACAGGGTCCCTCTGCCCGCGAGACTGCTGCTGCTCAGGTTCGAGATACACTTTCCAGAGAGGCTAACACACAAACCATAGGGAGCTTTTGATAGAGGACAGAAATCTGAGGCCTGAATGTGTAGAGTTGTGCTCCTTTGAAGTCTCAGCGGAGCATCTCGTCCAGGCTTTCCTTTGGCTACAGGTGTCACTCTATCACGGCCACCTTCCCACCTTCCTTGGCTGGCAGCTATCATCCATCACACTTTCTTTGGACCGCCAGCTCCCAGATAACGACATGGAGACTTCTTATTAATTATGACAGCTTGACTTGTTTAGCTCAGACTTGTTCCCAACTAGCTCTTAAAACGTATATTAACTCTTTCATGTTAATCTATGTTCTGCCACGCGGCTCATTAACTCAATTCCGTACTGTATGTCTGACTTGCTCCATGTCTGGCTAGTGAATCTGGCATCTCTTCTTCTCAGAGTTCCTGTCTCTGGAAGTCCCACCTATCCTCTCCTTCCTAGCTATTGACCATTTGGCTCTTTATTCAACCAATCAGAAGGTGCCTTGGCAGAGACACATCTGCACAGTGTACGAAAAGATTATCCCACAACAGCCAGCTAGCTGTACAGCTCCAACCTCTGCCTCTGTCATCAACTGACTCCACGTCTGCTCACTGTGTATGGCTGTCCCTGTCTCTATTCTCCAACTATTAGGAGAACCCTAGTCATATGAGATGAAGGGTCAGCAACTCTATTTCCATCTAAGTTCACAAACTAAGGTTCAGGAAAAGATGTGGATTTGGGAGACAATACTCAAACCAGTGCTAGTTCCTCTTGGGAAAATAGACAGAAATCAACATCTTCATTGTATTTCTTACTAGACAGGAAGTTTGTGAATAACTGAGACAGCTCTATAGAAGTGGAAGACGTTTTGAGGATCAGTTCTGGTTGACTTAGTGGGGTGATCAGGGCTAGCCTTTCTGAGTGCACAGCAGTGCTCTTCTTCACATTTTCTTCTATCTAGGACCATAAGGCCAGGGAAATGATGCAGAGAAGTAAAGCCTGGATTCTGTAACCTGAGCTTTCTAATCACATTTACAACCCTATATTCTTTAATTCAGTGATCTATAAAAATCTGAAAACCAAAATGTTCTTGCCCAAAGTTTAGTATCAGTCCTCATTTGTTACCAAAAGCTGGGTTGAACTAACATTAGCTTCCTTATAATATAGAGATTTACATGTTTCTGCACAGAAATACTGTTTTATATAGGGGTACAGTCCAGAACTTACTTCAAGTTTTGTATTACATGCTATATACATATCATATTACTTTTTATAGTTATAAAGCAATTGAAATATGAATTCACAAGTACATCTGGCTCTAAAGAGTTTGAATAAACAAGTAGGCTTTATTCCTTCAGTTAGGTTTTTTTTTTCTTTTAAATCAAGCAGAAAACGTGCCACCATGAGCTCGCTCTCAGTTCCTTTAGTCCAGTGGCCCTCAGACAGGTCTGAACATTGAAATCATTCAGGGACTTTTTAAAATATAAATGACTAGGCTTTAGCCGCCCAACAGTTTAATCTGAACCACAAGGGGTGGGCATCCTTTATAAGTTCAAGAGCCAGGTCCAGAGGTGACCCAAGCTTGGAAATGACTATTCTGGTTATGTCCTGATGATATTCTCTGCTAGTGCAGCCAATTGGCAGTCCATTCCAGCTATTAGGTAGTTGGTTAGTTACTTTGTTACAACAAAATTCCTGACACAAAGCAACTTAAAGAAGAGGGAGTTGATTTAGCCATCCATCACGTCACAGATGCAGGGGAGTCATGGTAACAAGATGCTAGAGACAACTGGTTACATTGATCTGCATTTGGGAAGCAGAGAGAAAGACTTAGTGTTGAGCACCGCGTGGTCTTCTTATTCAATCAGGGATCCCAGCTCATGAAATGGGATCACATTTAGAGTTGGTCTCTACACCCTAACTAACTCCGTCCAGATGTGTTAGAGAGTCTAACCTAACCTAGATAATCTCTCTAAAGTGTGTCTGAAGGCTTTCTCCTGGTGATTGTTGAGCCTGTCTGGATGACAATGGATATTAACTACAACAGGTAGCTGGTTAGATGACAGTAGCCTTGGAGGTCATCTCCCTCATAGACACAGGCTTTTGAAACCAGGAACTGAAACTTGGGGACTCTAGTTATTGGTCAAGAGAATGGAATGAGTTCTGAGTCTTACTTATCTCTGGCCCTGGGTGGAGACATGGCATTGTGAGCTTCCCAGAAGCTCATACAATTACTGTATACTCAAGGCGTTTGACAAAGAACAAGGGCATACCATTGTCCTCTCCCACAAGAGCCAATTCCAACTGTCAATCACCTGGACAGAGATTTTGTAAATAATATAAACTTGCCTAAAATGTAGATTTATACCATCATCTTCTTTTCCATTATCCACACTTGAGAGTGTGATGTCTTCAGCTCTGCAATAGATTATTCTTACGTTCTATACCCCACTCTGTGCACCTTGTCTGAATTCTTTTCACAGAGATCAGGAGGGACCAGGAAGCTGAGGGAGCTGGGGAAGATCCTGGAAACAGCTGCCTCCTACTGGCAGATCCTGGTAGCAACTGACTTACCATGACAATGAACAGAACTAGTTCTGATAAAATACAAAAGATCCACAATGTTAGGGGTAGATTTGTATCTCTCAAAAAGATACATTGAAGTTGTAAGTCCCAGAACTGCAGAACAAGACCATAATAGAAGTAGGGTTAGTATGTATATAACTAGTTAAGATGGAAAGATACTGGGCTATGTGTCTTTTTTAGATTAATATTTCTACTATCTTTATAGTCAGAGGAGAGAGACACAGAGAAGCATGTAACATGAAGACAAAGGGATCACCGTGAGAGTATCTTCCCACCATGTATCGAGAGATGGAGACACTGGGCAATGTCATTACACACACACAAGGGTTTCTAGAAAATGACCAAAGCTAAGAATAGGCAAGTTTGGAGTTTTCCTTGCAGCATTCAAGGACAGCATGGCCCTGATGACTACTGACATCTTACGTTTTCTTGTTTCTAAAACTGTGAGAGCAAATGTCTAATGCTTTAACCTAACTGGTGCACTGCTCTGTGATGTTGAAGCTATATACATACCCAGTGCCTGAGAAGGAACCAAGAGGCTGTGCTTAGAAACTTGCTAGACCCTGCAGCTCTGTCATGACTCGTGGACATCCAAACAACTACCACCAGACCTGCCTCTGGCCTTGCCTAAGCATCCTGGTCCTTGTGATCTCCATGAAAAGAATTCTAATGAGACAGAGAAAGTGCTGTGAAGAAGACAGTTTATTGCAGAGTAAAGTGAGACATTCTTAAGGGTGAGAGTGGAAGATGTCCAAAGGTGTCACTGTCTGGGCCTACAGCTCAGGCGGGTTTACATTAATTCTGAAGTGTATAGAACACATTGCTTTTCTGTCCAGGTAACTGACAGGCCCATCCATATAAATCAACTGACTCCTATGGAGCAAACAATGTATGTTCCTGTTCTTTACCAGAGAAACTACAGCTAGTTAATAATTGTATGATATTCTGGGAAGTTCAGAAGGTCATGTCTCCACCCAGAGCCAGAGATAAAGATGAGGACCCCACTCTTCCGACCAGCCAGCAGTTTCAATTCCTGGTTTCACAAACTTCTGATTGGCAGGAGGGGCCCATCCAGATGAACTCCATGCCTGATAATATTTAATTAGCTATCTCATGCAAGGAGGAAGCTTCACAGAGGAGCCTTCATGGAAAGGCCAAACAGTAGTAACTAACACTGTTGAAGACTTAATGCAGTCCAGGTACCCATTGTCTAGACTAATCAGTTTAATCCCAAACAACCTTTGGAAGTAAATAGCATTTTTGTTCTCATTTTTAAAAAGAGAAAACTGAGGATCCTATTGATTAAGTAAGTTATTTCAATCATTTATTCAATGGCAAGAGGATGACTGAGGATTTGAATTCAGTTATAGCTGACCCTTTAGCCCTGCTTTTAACATTAGCTTGAGAGAAAAGCTCCTGGCAAGCCCAGACATCTCAGGAAGGGAACTTTCCTGAGAATTCAGAGGCTCTGTTCAGCTGGCCATGCTATGCCAGTGGGAGTCTTGGTTCTGATGTGACAAGCACAGGAGTTTGGCTTCCAGCCCTTCCAGCTGCCAAGAGGAATTAAACAAAGTCACTGGAAGCAAAGGAAAGACACTCACTACAATGCCAGCAGCCACAGAAGCAGCAGGAGGGAGGCCCAATTACTACTGGTGGAAGTGTGAGGAAAATTCAAGTTGGTGACGGTTCAAGGTTATGTTGAAATTCCAAAGCAGTGGGCTTGCATAACCACGGAACATGGAAATTAAAGCATTAGCTGATGTTCACACTGTTGATTTCAGGACTCCGTTCAGTCTCCCTTTGTCTCAACAAGTCTCATTTCAGCCATGCATCAGCCATCACAGGGAAAGGAAAAACATGGAGATGAGTGTATGGGATGAAAGAACATATGCACGTGTGTACGCTAAGAATGCAAGTAAATTAGTAATAGGAGAAATTTTAAAATGTAGAAGCTAAAAATGCAAGTAAATTAGTAATAGGAGAAATTTTAAAATGTAGAAGCTAAAAATGCAAGTAAATTAGTAATAGGAGAAATTTAAAAATGTATAACATAAGGCTCCTGCTTTAGGTCTGCCATATCCATGTTTATTAAGTGAAAATAAAACAAACTGAGTCCATTGCTATGTCCCAGGCATTTTTCCCAATACATTTTCTTCTGGCAAAAACTGAAAGCTGACTACATTTTTTTTCTCCCTCAACACTAGGTTTGTTGAAAATTTCTTGGTGTCACAGATAGAGCAACAGCCCAAACTCCTGACAACGTCATGAAATGAGCAGAGCCATCATCGTTTTTGAAGAGGAGACCGCAAAGGTCTAAAAGCAGAGTAAGTGGCTGAGGTAGCCAAGCTCCTAAGAGGTGGAAAGAAGACGCGAGTCCAGACTGTCTGTCCAACTTGGAGGCTGCAGCGTCAAGAAGGAGACCATACTGTATCCATCTTACTCCAAGGCTGCTGCTCACCTGCCCCACCCACCCTCACTGTCCAGGACCTTCCCTCCTTAGCCTTTAGTACATTTCTGTGAATGCTTCATGCAAGTTAGAGACTGACTACAAAGCCTTCTTTTCTTGAGATTAAAAATGATCACCAAATCACACGAGTGAGCCCAGGCTTGCCCTCTGCACATTTGGTTACCACACCTTTTTCAGCGTGACAATGGCACCCCTGACATGCTACACAAACGCTGAGTTCTAGCTCATCTCACATTTCTGGACTGCAATACCGATCTTCTAGCTGCAGTTTACCAACAGTACCTCAATGACACAAATTTTTATAGCTGTGCCTTCTAACTGGATTTCATCCAATTCCTGTAAACAGCAGGATAGGAAAGAAATGATCATTGCTTTTTCTCCCGATCTCCTCACATTCCACATGTGGGTAGGTCCCTAAGAGAACTGCAGACAGAGATAGGGCATTCTACACGTCATCTTTCGGGATTCAGGCAAAAAATTAGAAGGCTAAGTCTAGCAAAATTACCCTTAGCTAACATAAATCTTTTTTTTAAAATGTATGTATTTTGTAGAGACAACAGTGGTGGTGGTGGTGGGGCGAGTACAGTTGGAAAACTTAACAAAAATTTCAGTCTGAGAAAACAATGTTTTCATTTTTTCTTAACTCACTTAACTTTCTGATCAATTCAGAAGGATGGTAGCAAGGAGTTTTGGGTCACAAATAGTAAGAAATCTTTCCCAGATCCTGTTTCATAGCACCCCTGCCTGGGAATACTGAAGACAGCATTTTCTGACTCCTGAAACCCCCATGGAGCCACGTGACGGCATCTAACCAGTAACCTGTGAGTTGCAGTGATGACGTCACTTCCAGGACACAGCTATGAGAAGGAAAGCCAGTGTCTCTTTTTCTCGTTCTCAGTGGTCAAGGGATGTCCTCAATGGTCAGTAGAAACATAAAACTAGATCATTGCTAAGCTACAAGAGAGACTGCGTTGAGACTCACCTGACCCTCCTGAAGCAATACCATTCAAGACCATCCAACAGGAAGAGGGAATCTTCACTGAGAAATCGACCCCACAGGATTGGCCTGCGTTCAGTTTTCATAGTTGATGACTGACTAGTGGGCCTAGCTTACTGTGGGTGGTACCACCCGTGGGCTGGTGGTCCTGGGTTCTATAAGAAAGTAGGCTGAAGGAGCCATGAGGAGTAAGCCAGTAAGCAGCACCCCTCTGTGGCCTCTGCATCAGCTCCTGCCTCCAGGTTCCTGCCCTGAGTTCCTGCCTTGTCTTTCCTCAGTGATAGTCTTAGAAGATACAAGGCAAAATAGAGCCTTTCCTCCCCAAGGTGCCTTTAGTTATGGTGTTTTATCATAGCAATAGAAATCCTAGACAAGAAAATCCATAACATTCCTTTCTTCCTAGTGTTGACTCCTCTGCCACATTTTCATGGCCTGGTTACTTTTATTTTACTCTTGGCATCTGAACTCTGTATTTTGTTTAGTGTTTAAATATTACCTGCAGGAGGGAGGGTTAGTCCAAAAAGGGTTACTGGGCTTTAGTGAGGAGGCCACTCCCACATGATTCAGGAATAAACTTATGTGGTCTATCCTGGGTGCTGGGAAGTGATCTCTTACTACCATATAGTATAGGCTATCTTGATTAATACAAGGTGCCAACAGACAGATGTTTGACTTGCGAAAGTATTCAGTTTGTTCTGAAAGCCGAGGTGTTTTCATATGTTTACAACTGTGATGTCAATTTTGTTGGCTTTCATAAGTGTTCTGTATTAAGGTACTGATATTTCAAAACAAAGTTTTTGTCAGCTATGATACATTTCAGAAAAAAATATACTCTGCAGAGTGTGAATATTTTTTTATCATGGGTTTTTACTACATTAGCATAGTACCACACCTTATTATCCACTAAGATCTTGAGACAATTTCTTCTTCACTAAAATTATTCTAGATATTTTGCATTTCCCCAACTATGTTTTTAAATTTTACATATCCAAGCCAGTTAAAACCAGAATTTTCTCACATTTTAAGATGTTGTTAACTGTTTCTCCTCCCTTTTATATAATCTGTTTTGTTTTTTTATATAATGTGTAGGAGTCTGGTTTCTTCCACTTGATACCACAGAACAGAATACAAATGAAGTAGCTTTTAATCTTTGATTTATTTAACGTCACTGAAAATCACCAAGCCCCTCCCACCTACAAATTCTTCATTTTATTCTTATCTTTGGAAGTGAGGGTGAGTCAACCTGTGGCTCAATTATTCAAACCTTTACAAGATAAAATGCAACGTCTAAAATCCTGTGAAATTGTCTAAATGGAGTCATGTGCTTTCACTTACAACATAATTCCCAAGAGAAATTAGTCAAGAGAAGTTAGGGGATTTAGTGATTTATCAGATTCTTCTCTTGCATTCAGAGTTTGATCTCTCTACTCTATATAAAATTTTTATCAGTGTTAGGGATTGAAACCAAGACAATGCACATGCCAGGGAGGTGCTCTACCACTGCACTACATCCGTAGCTCTCTCCTTCCTTTTTTAAAAAATGTAGAGACAAGGTCTCTCAGTTAGTGCCCAGGCTGACCTTGAACTCATTATATAGCCAAGACATCTTTGGATTGCAGACCTACTCCCCACCTCCCAGCAGCCTCTATTTTTCTGTAAGCCAGGCTTGGAGGTCTGTTAATGCAATTCCCTATTCCTTTTAGCCCATCTCTAATTTTTTCACCTACCCCAAGTTTTTTGTTATTTACCCCTAGATGTCCCACCATCTTTGGCTGACTGTCATTTCTGCTCCTGTGGCTCACTATTGCAAGACATAGGCATTATAGGTCTTTCTGGGTGGAGATGAGGTGAGAAAAGAAATCTATTCTGCCCTCAAGCTATAGGATCAGTAAGATAAAAATGTTCCCGCTTCCTAGATTAATTATTCTTAGAGAGTTATGCAAGAGTGTGCATAGACTCCTAATCTCAGCAGTATGTGTTCAAACCTGATAGAAGAAAGGAGGAGAAAAAAAAAAAAAAAAACAACCAAACATTCTGAGCCATGCACTGTAGATACTGAGACCAACACAGCGGACTGGGTCAATGAGACAAGCCCAACAGAAACCCAGGAGTACCAACTAGTTCTTCTTTCATTGCTGTGAGAAAATACCCGCTGAAGCCACTTAAGAAGGAAGGGTTTATTGGGGCTCACAGTTTAAGAGCACAGACTATCATCTGTGGCAGCCACATTGCATACAGAGTCAGAAAGCAGAGACCGACACTGATCTTCAGGCCTCTCTCTCCTTTTCATGCGGTCTTGGAACCTGGTGTACAGAAGTTGCCTCTGAACTGAAATATTGCATTCTTCCAAGAAGGAGGGGGAAGTTCCTGAGACTCAGGAGATAAACAAATGTCACACGTCTGAGAAAGCTGAGACTTGCAAGATTTGCAAGGCATCCCCTCGGTTTTATAGAAGGAGAAAACAAATTCTGAAAGACACTGACCGGAGGAGCTAAGGAGGGGCAATTGCTCAGACCTGTTGAGCTGCCTGCAAGCCATGCAGAGAGCTCCAGGCATGAAGCTTTCATGAGTCATCACCCATTGGGGGGCGGGCTTTTGCTGTTACGGCCACTTTCCAGTCACCCTTGTTCCTGAGAGTGACCCCTGACCATAGTTCTGTGAGTAACCCCAGCGAAAACTCCTTGGCTCGCCATGTTGTACTGTGGCTTCTCTTTCTAGATTGAGGAGGCATGGACATTGCTTCTCTGTAGGAGCTGTGTCCCACACAACAGACCCTAGCACTGGGATGCTGGAACCCACATTCAGGACTTAATTCTTCATTTATGTATAGCTCTTATTGGAAGGAACACATTTTCTAGCCTAGATTTTTTTTTCTTTCCTTATCAAAAAGCTTAAGGAGAGAGTTATATTGCTCTACATTGAACAAACATAATTCTGTCCTTTGTCATAGATTAATGGAATGGCAACTAGCATGTAACTACAACTTACCTATGACAAGACAAGAACTTGGTTTTGTTTTCACAATTTAAAAGTAGCTTTCATGAGAACAGAATTCACAAGGTCATGTCCAGTATCTACACCCTTGCTGAGCACACAGTGAAGACTAAATAAGTATTTGTTGACTAAATTAACTGGCCCCCATATTACTATCTCCTCATTGTTAGCAGTCTGGTGGAAGATACTCCCCTTAGGAGCAAGTTCAGTACTGTGTGATGAGCGCTTGTCTAGGGTGTACACATGGTACATTGCAGCCTGTAGAAGAGATACTCCCTCCAGAAGCACTTTCAACAGTTCCCCCAACAAGCGCTATTAAAAAGCAGCCTGAATCCTGGTGCGTTCTAGAAAGATCTGCAGCTTCATAATGGCTTATCTTTAAGTATTGTCATCAGATCCACATGGGTATTTGTTTCCTTTGGTTGCTATGCTCAGTCCTGGCTGCATCCATCTACTCATGTCTAAATCACACCAGAAGCCACGTAGCAAAGCTGACCTGAGCTCCAGGCTGCAAACCTTCCCAGGGGCTCCATCTACACCCATGTAACAGTTGGAATCTGAAATGCCCCCCACAGGCTCGTGATGGAATACTTGGCCTCCCATTTGTGGCACTACTTTGAAAGTTGGGGAGCTTTAGAAGTAGGGGCCTGGCTGGCAGAAGTGAGTCATATCTACTGCTGGTTATAACCCTGAATGCTGTGCATCCTGCTAAGTTTCCATGTAAGGTGTCTTTATCACAGGCTTCCAAAAGCATGCATCCTGGGCATGCATGGTGGACTGAAAGTTCTCAGAAACCATGAGCCAATATAAACTCTTCTTTATAAACCTTTCTTCCTCGTGTTGGTCTGCCAGCTCTTTTGTTATAGGAAGTAGTTGATGCAACCTATAAAGATGAGTCTTTATGGCAGCTCAGCTTCAGTATGCGGAAATCATGATGATCCACTTTGAATCTCTAGTAAAGTATTAAAGCCTGTACCTGGAACATTACAGTGTTTAAACTGGCAGTTTGAATCTGATGAATTGAATTCCATGTGGTGGAAAAACAACTCGTGTTCATAATGTAAAGTCTGTAAAGTGCAGATGAGCACATTTGGAAGGCGCTGTCATATCCAGTCAGTGTCAGGTTTTTTTTTGTTTTTTTTTTTTCAAGACAGGGTTTCTCTGTGTAGCTTTGCGCCTTTCCTGGGACTCACTTGGTAGCCCAGGCTGGCCTCAAACTCACAGAAATCCGCCTGCCTCTGCCTCCCAAGTGCTGGGATTAAAGGCGTGAGCCACCACCGCCCGGCTTATGTCGGGTTTTAATGTGACAGATCTGGAGAAAATACTGACTGCCACAGACAGATTTAAAAAAAAAAGGATGTCTGGCCACCTAAATTCCATTGGCCATCAGTACTGATCACTCAACGTATGCTGGCTCACTAGGGTAAAATGTCTTATTGAATGTATTGACTTAGATATCCATCTTTCTTGATATATGGTGGGCTCCTTAAGAATTAGAAACAAGGGCACCTAAGTCAACTTTCCTGGATAAGGATAGCTACCACCTCTCATCAAAGAATCCTCTCTTTATAGCAGATGTAGACCCTCACAGGAAACAATGCAGAAGTCAACACACAGTGGGGAGCCCTTCCCCAGTGGATACATCTACAACACGGTTCCTGCATCTACAGCTTAGGGAGTATCAAGAAAGGGGGTACAGAGAGATTGTAAGGGCCAGAACACCAGGAAATCTGCTGTAAAACAACCTCCCCTGAAAATGAATGCATAAACAAAATTGGAACAATGGTCATTTTGATGAATATGTTAACCTTTAAGGTGGAAATTTTTAGAGGGTCCCACTCGAGACAAAGAACTCCAGGCAATCAATGACTCCTGGGAGTAGGAGAATCAGCCTTTCCCAGGGATCAGCCCTCTCAATGGTTGTCCAATGCTGAGTGGTCAGCCCTGAGACTATATACATAGCAGCACCAAAACAAAACAAACCAGACTCAGTAGGGTGTGTGTGTGTGTGTGTGTGTGTGTGTGTGTGTGTGTGTGTGTGTATGCATGTGTGTGTACATGTGACAATAATAATGAAAGAAAGAGGCTCTCAACTTGGGAGTGGGGAACATGGGAGGGGTTTTTGAGGAAGGGTAGCTGGGAGGAAATGGGAGGGGGGAAGTGATGTAATTCTATTTCCATTAAAAACATTTTAAAATGAAAAAAAAAAAGAAACAAGTCCAGTATCTAACAACTAATTTAGTAGAATACCATGAGTCACAATTCAAGTTTAACCAACACTACCAAATAATTAATTGGCAGATCAACAATTAAAATGACTGAACATTTTAGAAACATGAATGGTTTCACAAAAGTAGCTGTCTTGGTGAGTTTTTCATCCATAGCTCCAAATTACTCAAGCTTCCGCTCCAGTGGCCATATCGGCATGGCTAGGGAGTGATGGCTGCACCCATACTCCTGTGTCTTAGAGAAGAGTGAAATCCTTGCCAGAATATCCCCCAGCCTGTCCACTTGTGAACTTCAGTAGCAAAATGTGGCCAGTCTACCTTGCCTAAGCAGAACAATAAGAAATAAAGAGTTTTTGGATGCCAATGGTGAAATATGGTTGACTTATTTATATGGAGTTTCAACTGCATGTCAAGATCTCTTGTGCCACAGTTGGGTCTATGTAAGAAAGAAAAAGAAGAAGAGGGTGAAGGAGATGAAGAGAGGAAGGAAGTAGAAAAGGAAGGAGAGGAGAAGAGAGAGGAGGGGATGGTTCGGGGAGAAGAAGAGGAGAGAAGAAGGCGAGGAGGAGGAAGAGGAGGAGGAGGAACACTACCACAGCCATGGCAGAAACTACATTTTCACAGGTTAGCAAGAAAGCAAAACATTTTTTATGCTTGCCTCAAATTTGTGGCACAGCCAAAAGGCACAATTTTGAAACAGTGAAGAGCAGTGGCGGTCTGAGGGTGGCAGGGTCAGAGGCCCTGGTGAGGATGGTTATGGAGAGGTGTGGGTTGGGGGCCTATTGGCTGCACAGCCATTCATCAGAGTGTTCCACTTGCTTTCCATGTCTGCTTCTTTCCTTTTGATTGAAATGCATAGTTTCCTGCCCCTCAAGATTTATAGTTCTCTGCCAGCAGCTTCCCTGGAACAAGCTTTGCTTTTTAATTCCACAATGCACATCTAAGACTGTGGTGTGCCCATAAAGGCATTCCCAGATAGTGACTATAAAAGGCAGTTTTCAGGAGTCAAGAAGAGAAATGCAGTACCCACCATGTGGGTCCTAGCAACCCTCAGTTATTTATTAGCGAGTGCTTTGGTGCCCAGCTCCACGAGAAGGTCAAATCCAATGACATACACATCTCCAGGTTCTGACAACCATATAATCTCAGAGGGGTTTTCTGAGAAAAAAATAGGACTGTCATTGATTTTTTTTTTCTTTCTGGATCACTGGGTACTCTGTATGGCTTCATCCACCAGCTGTGACCCTAAGACATATTCATCCTCATTTTCCCATCATTGCCAGACCCAGGGACTCTGTGACATTTGCTACATTAAGCAATGAAGGCTTATGAGGGATTTTAGGAGAAAGAGAAATTCTTAATCTTGCTTTCATAACTCTGGGTCTAACAGTTGGTTTAAATTTCCAAACAATCCCTTTCAAAAGGATAGTATCAAAACACATGCAAAAAATAAAAGCCTAAACAAAGCACAATAAATTATTTCATTGCTGAGGTATTAGATTTCAAAGGAGAAGAGAGCACACACAAGGATATTACAGTGAACTATATTGGATCTTTGGGAATTGCTGTCAGATATTGATAAAACAGAAAGGCTGTAGGAGATCAGATAAAAGAGAAATGATTATATTTGGAAGAACGATGTGAGATACATGGCCAGCAGAGATTTAAAGGGTAAGCTAATAGCAATCCACAGAAGAGCAGAGCTGGATTAAGTCCCCTGTGTTAACCACATTACAACCTTTCAGCATCTGTACAATTTTTTTCATAGCGTTTTTTTCTCCTTTCAGAATTTGCAAAATACGCATTTAATAGGTTTAGCATGTCAGTCAGTAATTTCATGCCTAGGCAGTGCAAAGGATTCAAGTTTACAAAAAATGGAGCTGAGTTCTAGGCACATTGTTCCTCTCTTCCTGCCCCAGCCAAACTCAATCATACTAATTCACAGCCTAGAGACACTATAAACAATGATGCCCTCTGCGCTTCAGGAGCCACGCTGAAGAGAAAACACCCCCTTATATTTCCATCTTTGCTCCCCACCCCACCATTGCATCCCTTCACTCCAGAGAGACAGCGTGTATTTCCAAACTGCCTGCTCCCCTTCTTATTCAGTCACCAAAGAGAATGGGAAAGGAGAAAGGTTTTCCTCATAGATGACTTTCCAAAAAGGACATGGCAAGCAATGATCAAAGACCACTCAAAGTGAAGCAAAAATCTGAGAATAAACTGAATGATCTAAAAGCCAGCTGTGACAGTAGCCAGGAAGTTGAGCAGCATTGGCCAAGTCTCCACCAAGGCGGCTGAGCACACCTGGTCCTGAAAGACCCCTTTGTGACGTCGTTTTATGAAGATAAACTGAAATCGTCCCGGCAGCAGTAGAAGTAGTTTGGTTTATTTCAATCATGCAGATGTTACTTCGTGACTTAATTCAAGGGGTTGAACTCGCCCCAGTTGCAGTCTGTCCTTTGTTCCTAGTCCTAGCTGTCAGCACTTGCCCAATGAAGCAATTAAAACTAAAAAAAAAAAAAAAAAAAAGAAAAGAAAAAGAAGAAGAAAGGCTAGTAAATGTCAGCAGCATGCTAGGGGGGTGCCCTTAACCAGTTAATTAACAGCACACATCCTGACCATTTCCTATCTTAGGATCTACTGCCACAGACATGCTTCGGGTTGGGGCATGAGCCTTTCAATTAGTAGCTGATTGTTTTTTAATTGGAAGCCTTTTCTATTTTTGTGGGCAATATCAATGTAGAAGGCAACTCGTAAGTGAAAACCATCCCCTAGCTACCTCAGCCTGCTGCCCTTTATGATCTCTACAGGGCTGTGATGTGCCATCTTTATTTGGTATGGTATAAACAGAGTTCAGATCACTTCTCACTCAGCTCATTACGTTTGACATCTGTAGCAGCGCTGTGATTACTCCGTGTTTATGTGGTCTGTTGTCTAAGGGCTTTAGGACACACCCAGGTCCTCACAGTCAAGCTAGAAAAAGGAAGAAATATACACAGCCTAACAGCATTTTCTTACTGGTGATGGTTAAGGAAGGGTGCTAATTTTCTTAATTTACTTTGTCATATAAGGTCTTGTGAATTCACTGGAACTAGAAAGAATAGCTGACTGTAGTCATGAATTTTTAGGGAATTCACGTCTGTTGGCACTTGTCAACAAATATGCCTGGGACAGATTTTTGAATTAGTTTCAATCTTGATTACACTCTACACAATGAACAAAACATATTTCCACACAATGGCAAATCTTACTTGAAAATAATAACCGTTTTAGTTTGAAAATAAAAAAAAAATATTTCTCAAAAAAAGTCATCCCCTTGGTGTTACAGAGGGGAACAAATAGTCCTAGGGAGGATTAGCTTCTACTGTGGACCAGTGATATTTTTATCTGGGAGAGTTTAGGTGGCATGATGGCAGGGATATGAGTAAGATGACCCTTGAGTTCAAGTGTCCTGCTGTTCAAGGGTGGTTTCATGTTGTATCTCCTTGGGTGTTTTCCTCCTGGTGTATCTTATTGTATTTCAATTCTAAAGGATAGAACAATCTAGCAATGTGTTTCAGTGAAGGTGCTCTGAGGTCAGACATCCTGGCCTTGAGTCCTCAACAAATCCTTTTGTATCTGTGTGATTCTGTGAAGTCACCCAACCTTCCCAAGCCTTGGCTCACTCATTTATAAAATCGTAACACTATTTCTTCCATCATTAAGACTGTGGCCAAACCGAGGCAGTATGAATTGCCAATGATATAACACTGGTGGTGTATTTAATATTATATCTGAAACATTTTTATAACTGATTTTCTTTGGCCTTTAATAATCTAAGCAAACCTGTAAAGCACGATCAGTGTGAAACTCCCTTTCCTCCTGTAGACATATTGCTCAGGACCTCCCTCTCTCCAGTCAATCATCACTATGAATCTTTCAAATAACCAATCCAGCCTTTTCTTCTCTTTCTCCCGCAGACATCCCCATTGTCCAATCTTTATGAACTTTCTCCTTATTGTTTTTACTTTAACAGCCAGTTTCTCAAGTTCAAGTTTTATTATCATGAAACTGTTTTTGTTGTAAAGCAAATTACAAAGAAATACACTATGAGTAGATTTCTCCTCATTAAATGTGTCATAAAGCAATACAAAACAAAAGGTTAATTAAACACAAGTGCTTAGTCTGTGAAGAAAACCCTATGAACTATAGGTTGATTTACAAATTTGGTATTTGGCTCTCAAAAGGAGAAGAAAGTCACAATACCCCTGACGATTGTTTAAAAAACCTGGTGCAATGAAGATGTGTCCATTATAAGAGGATTTTCAAGTGGATGTCTCTCCTGGGTTTCTCATGAGTTACATTGTCTGGATTGGTTCATAGCCATGATGTAACAGATGAAAGGATTCCACTTTCCAAATCTCAAAGATATCAGCTATCTGCTTTTGCACAAAACATCGAAAACTATTCCCAAACTCGATGACTTTTCTTTCTGGGCTGGGCTCGGCTAGGAAGGTTTACTGCTTGTATTATGTGGGGTCTCTCAGAAAGTCTCCCTGGTCCAGGAGATTGATCCAGCAGAGCTTTACAGGCTACTGGGGTTCCATCAATAGCTCTACAGTTTCATGGTCACTGTCATCAAGGCATGTGTCTCCAGCAGGATAAAGCCTGGGTTCTTAGAGTGCAAGAACAGAGTTACAAAGTGTCTGTGACTTAAGGTCACACACTCATGCTGTCCTCTACTGGTCAGTAAAAGTCACCAGCACTATAATCCCCATTCCCAAAAAGCCTTTGTAGAAACAAGTCAGGTCTTGTTCATTCCTATCTAAAGATACCTTGTGGATATCTTTAGCTAATGTCTTAGGTAGGATTCCTATTGCTGCAACGAAAAACACCAAGATCAAAGTTGGGGAGGAAAGGGTTTATTTGGCTTACACTTCAGCATTGCTGTTCATCACTTCCATCAGGAGAAGAACTCAAACAGGGCAGAATCCTTGAGACAGGAGCTGATTTAGAGGCTATGGAGGAGTGCGGCTTACTGGCTTGCTTCCCCTGACTTGCTCAGTCTGCTTTCTTATAGCACCCAGGACCCTAGCCTAGGGATGGCACTACCCTCCATGGGCTGGGCCCTTCCTCATTGATCACTAAAGAGAAAATGTCTTACAGTTGGATCTCAAGGAGCCATTTCCTCAGCTGAGGCTCCTTCCTCTAATGACTCTAGTTTACGGCAAGTTGACACACAAAACCATCCAGTACAGCTGATGTTTTCCAAGACCTTACTCTATGTTCCACAGGCTATGGAAACTATCTTAGTTACTTTTTTATTGTTGGGAGGAAACACCAGAACCGAGGCAAGTTATAGAAGACAGAGTTCATGGAGGCTTAAGGTTCCCGAGGGTGAGCACATGACCATCATGGAGGAGAGCATGGCAGCAGGCAGACATGGTACTGGAGTAGTAGCTAAGAGCTTACACCCTGATTCACAAGTTGGGGGCATGTTGAGGGTGGAGTATGTGTGAGCACTAACAGAGAATGGATTGGGCTTTTGAAACCTCCAAGATTCAGGATTTAAGCATGTATCCACTGTTTTCTTCTTCTACCATCTTCTATTCAAGAGCATCAGAAAACAAAGTCCCAGCAGTTGGGAGCAGATTACAGTTGCATATTGATTCTAGGTGCAGATCTATTTTTCTCTTGTAGGAACTTAAAAAAATAAATAAATTAGTTAATCAACTAATTCTTTCCTAGCCCAATCACAATTTCCCCTCCCTCCCTTCCCTCCTCCCAGTTCCTTCTCTCAGCCTTCCCACTCCAATCTACTTCTTGTAGAAACTTTTAAATAAATATACTGTGGGAAAAATTACTGTGTGTGCATAATAATTGTACAAATAACTTTGCCTTCTTGCTGATAGAATATTCATTTTCGTATAATGGATTTTCCTTCCTCTTCAAGAGAGATTAAGCACAGAGGACATGCTCCCCTTTAGGTTTGCCCCAAAGTAACCCCAGAGACGAGCCCCAACATTCACAGTGTCAAGATCAAAGTCATAGCCTTCTGTTTGCTGCAAAGAGATGCCAATGACCTACTATTTAGGACAATAGTCGCAATCTGTAACTCCAGTTCTAGGGGACCCAACATCTTCACACAGACACACATGCAGGCAAAACACCAATGCACATAAAAAATAAGTTATTAAAAAATTTAAGTAGTAAGTTTCCATGTATTCAAAAGCTGTGATGTGGCACCAAGTAAATCAAACACATCATTTCTGGACACTACTAGACAAGGCCAACACATTTCGACCTTGCCTTACTCTGCAGTTGGGAGTTTTTAGAATCTGCTTGGATACATCATCACTTAAGTGTTATTTAAATATGTTTCTCCTTTTAATTCAATTTCCTGTTTTGTTTTCTAGAAACCATAAATTGTCTGTTAAGAAATTTTTACAAAATGCATATTATTGTCCCCAGAGACCTGTGCTGCTCTCGGGCTGGGCATTTCCTGCCAAATGACATTTTTAAAACATTTCCTTTTATTGGTTTTGCATAATGGTTGCCGCAATTCTCAAGTAATGAAAAAAGAATGAAGAATGTGATGTTCTTTCCAGCACACAGCCGCAAAGCTGGTGTTGAGACACAACAACCCACAACAAAACAGGAACCCACCCAAAAAGTGGCCTTTGTCACACAGCCCTCCTCCCAGCTCCTTGTAAGATTTGAGATGCTTCTTATCTTTTCTAGTGAAAAGTAGAGTGTGTGCTCAGGGAAATTCTGTCATGTAGGACATCCGTGATGACATTCTTGTGGTCTGGGTTGGACCCAAGCTCTATCACTGACTACTTTAGGATTCACTGGGGATGTGACTTAACCTCTCCGGGCCACTGTCACCTCATTTTAAAGCAAGAACCAAGGAGCCAGATCTTCGGATAGTTTTTGAAGGTTAAATAAGGCCTCTGTGAGGGCCTTAAATATGAATCTGCATATGTTCCAGGGAGAAAACTGCTATTTTCTGGCCCCAATATATAGCTGGCAGATGAAGCATGGAAACATTGTGCTGGGAAGGGACAGTGATGAAACAGTGGCCACTGATAGGGAGACTGTTTTCCAAACAGGGAGTCAGCCTTCTAGAAAACCCTTTGTGCCTAGAACTGAACCTTAGCTCATGTCTGTGTCTACAGCAGTGCACAACAGGCACTAATAACTGTCTGCTGACTTGTTTATGGCCAATACATGAAATATTATGAACAGTAACCTATAGGAGGAGTTAATGAATTATAGCCTGTGAGCCATATCTGGCCAGTGACCTATATTTGTAAATAAAGTTTTATTAACAAGCTACACACATTGATTTAAATATGCCTTCTGATACTTCTGTGCTACAAGGAACAAAACTGTATTCTCAACAGAGAACTTGTATGACCTACAAAGCCAAAAATAATTGTCATCTGGCTTTGGCCTTTTTACAGAGATTTTGTTGTTGTTTTTCTAAAATATTGGCCTATAACATTGAGTTACCCATTACCTCCTCCCTCCATATAGTGTTTCCTGGGGAAACACCTAATCCAGAAGCACGTACATATTTCTTTCAGGATTATGGCCAACTGTAATTGCATGATTTCTGCATGGAAATTATTGATTTAGTGTTCCTATTATGACTTTCACCATCCCTGGTACCCAATCACCTTCAGAAACAGCTTAAATGAGGGAAGATTTACTCATACTCATGGTTTAATACGTTCAGTCCATGTTTGCTCATCCCTGAGTGGTTTGGTGGAATATAATGGTGGCAGGAGTGTGTGGCCAAGGAGGCCACCACACTCCAGGACAAACAGGAAAAGGTAGAGAAGGGCTAAGGACAAGGAATATCTGATCACATGATCTATTTTCTTCCAGTATCCACCACTTCCTAAGGTTTCCAGAACTTTACAAAATGGTGCCACCAGAAGGAAACCAAGTATTCCAATTGGAAAATTCAAACATATTCAAACCGTAACAGTTTCCTCCCATCCCCCACCACTGCCCCGAGACACACACACACACACACACACACACACACACACACACACACACACACACGAGAAACTAGTTTTTGTTTTGTTTTGTTTTGCATTGTTTTTTGTTTGTTTGTTTGTTTTGAGACAGGGTTTCTCTGTGTAGCTTTGCACCTTTCCTGGAACTCACTTTGGAGACCAGGCTGACCTTGAACTCACAGAGATCCGCCTGGTTCTGCCTCCGTAGTGCTGGGATTAAAGGCGTGCACCACCAACGCCCGTGTAGTTTTGTTTTTACAAGAAGAAAAACAACACAAGGAATGGTTATAACGAACAGAGATGCCTTTCTAGCCATAGTGGGCATCTTGAAAACTCGCAATATATGGGACTGTAATGGAGAAGATGGCTGAGGACTCTCCGCTGACTTTCCATGTAGTGGCACCCCTAATGTCCCCCCAGGATTGTGATTAAGTGCCATTCACTCATTGTTTTCCTTCCCAGCCTTTCCCTGGGAAGGAGACAGAAAATGTCACTACGTGCTGTGACAAAGAGATGGTTTCTAGACTTGTTAGTTTCTATGACTGCAACAAAGACCCAAGTTAGCCAATTTACATGGAGGAAACATTTAATCTGCAAGAGTCAGAGGTGTCTGCGACTTTGATCAATGCTTCTGGGCTTGTGCCGAGGCCTCAGGGTCATGGGTCATGGTGATAAGCCTGATGTAGCAAACTCATGACCAGAGAGTAAGAGAAAAGGAAGACAGTGAGGTCGTCCCATCCCCTTTGAAAGCCTGTCCTCTGACCCAAGCTTCCCCACCATACCTCACCTCTCACAAGTTCCAGCACATCCATGAGCCTGGATTATGTTTAACTCGAGCGGGGTGATGGTGGTGCATGACTTTAACCCCAGCACTTGGGAGGCAGAGGCAGGCAGATCTCTGTGAGTCCTGGGCCAGCCTGGGCAACAGAGTGAGTTCCAAAAGAGATACAAAGCTACACAGAGAAACCATGTCTTGAAAAACAAACAAACAAACAATAGATGCAAACTCGAGCACATACAGTTGGAGGTGACCTGCTTGAAGATTGTAGCTTTTGTTCCCCTCGTCTTTTTATGGTGTCGCTAACACCTCTGTTTTTTCAGAGCATTGTGTACCTGTGCCTCCAATTCTCCAGTTACTCTGGGTGCTGATGCAACTGCACAGCTGTTTTCCTGATATTAGGGGTACCCAGAGCTAGCCCAGGACCCACTCTCCTCTCCCCTGGCAGCTATTCACACTGCACTCACTGCATGTTAGCATGGTTTTTGATTATCTCTGCAAACCCCACTTGGATCCACTTCTCTCTCTATGATCTACCACCAACCTGGGGGCAAAGGAGGAGTCACTCCTGGGATACAGAAACCACTGTGCTTACAACTATACATTTTTTTCACTTATTTATTCCAAGTAAAAAGCCACACAGAAAACCAACAGTCTCAGGAAGTGAGATTTGAGTTCCCTTCCCTTCATAAGGCCCTTCCTGATGTTCAATGCTAGAGGTCATACCTCTAAATTTTGAAGATTTTCCAAACTTTGTGTGCCCAGGAGAGCTTCTCATGATGAAAGCCTGCAAGATGGAACCCCACAACAATCCCCCACAAAGTTCAAGCTGAAATCACATGAAGGCCAAGTCTGTGTGGTACACTCCTCTGTAATCGTTGGGTCTCTTCCAGAAGGCTCTCAACACTTGAGGCTCAGATAAAGTTAAGCATGTGGAAAGGGCTGAAGTTTGTGTTGGTAATGGAAACACAGCAACAAAATCATACCCGAGGTCTAAAGCTATGCTGCCATAAAACGTGTTTCTCTGGACAGAGCAGAGGGATGGTGAGGGGTGGGAGGGTGTCAGGGTTCCATGAAAAGCTCCCTCCAGTAGGCAGGCACCTTGGTCTCCTAAAGAGAAAACACCTCACCTAGGTAGTGTGTTGTCATGTACAAATAAATTTTTTGCACATAATCTTCTCAGAACAAGCCTCTGATGTAAGCCAAACATTCTTCTTCTCCTTGTACACACGAAGCAACCAGAGCAGACAAGGCAGCTGATATTTTCAACATTCAGAGGGACCACAGCCAGAGTCAGAGCTAATGTTTTTCATACCTCGCTAATATTCTATTGAATTAGCATCTGACTGCTCTTTCTTTGGGGTTATCTAATTTGAAATGGATAGGGCCAGCGAGATGGCTCCTAAGGTTAAGGGGCTTGCCACCAAGCCTGATGAACTGAGTTCAATCCCTAGGACCCACCAGGTGGGAGGAGAGAAACACCCCCCACAAGTTGTCCCCTGACCTTCACACACATACGTGGTGACACACACACACACACATACGCACACACATGCACACACACTCACAAATAAGTGTAGTAAAGATTAAGTAATTGAATAAAGATAAATTAGGATGAATATTCAAACAGTATCTGCACAGGAGCAGGAAAACTCCCTAGGGTGGACAAGCCTGAGAAGAAGGGTACAGATGGCAGTTTCCAGAGTGAGGTTCAAAGGTGTCTTGGGGGCAAAAGGCATTCTTCAGAAAGCAGAATGGAATGCTCTGGACAAGAAATGTAAGTGGTCACCTCAAACCATGAATGAGGGCGATTTCACATTTATTGATGGGGTATCAAAGTGAACTGGGATGACGGTCACCAGCCGGTGCTTACCATGCTGTGAGTTGTTCAAAGGAGCCACTGGCATTGAGACAGGCAATTCGTAAGGATAAGACCAAAAGGGAGGGAGGCCAAAGACAGAGGCTGTCTGGTTTGAGGCCCAGGTAGGACTCGCATGCTGATGCATGCTGGTGTGTGTGTGTGTGTGTGTGTGTGTGTGTGTGTGTGTGTGTGTGTGTGCACCAAGAAAGCAAGACAATCCTTCTCTTTGTTCCTTGCACCTATGCTGATTAAATGAACATAATATCCCACTGTCTGATCTAGCTGGTCTGTTGTCCGGTAGTTCTCAGTGTCTGGCCCACCTGACTCCATGTTCTGACCATCTCACTGGCCCATCCAAAGACACTAAAGGGGAAGCTGTAATGATGCAGAACATCTGGTTTTCAAATACTTTTGACGAAAAGCAGAGGCAGTCAAGATGCTAAGGGTTAAGGATGGGCCAGGTATTGAAGGAACTTATTCTAAAGAAAGGGTGCTCAGCAGCCAGAGCCTGTTCCAGGCTTGCTAGACCCCCCTCCCAATGCTGAGAGCATCCTTCCATGAGTCCTTGTGTTGACTGCAGCATTCTAGGCATCTCCATCAGAGAGAACAGCCCGAACTCTGTCTCCCACATTTTCTTTCACACTGCTTTGTCTGAACAGAGCTCAAGTGAAGGAGGAGGAGGAGGAGGAGGAGGAGGAGGAGGAGGAGGAGGAGGAGCAAGAGGAAAAGGAGGAGAAACCTGCATAAGAATAAGTATCATTATTACAATCTCTCAGTAGAAAAGCACATCAGGATTGTTTGGATATAAACAAAGTAAAAGGAAAGCTGGCCTGGACTTACCGCAAGCTCAGAAAACTGTACGCCAAGGGAAAGTAGAGCTAAGATGGCACCCTGCATATTTCAAAGACTTAACTCTTTCGCTTTTTTATGCAGGCCCTCTGATATTGTTCATCTGACTGTGCTTCATCCAACAGCTGTCTTTCCTCTTCATTGCTACCTTTCAATTCCATGTTAAACACATGCACAGTGCCACTCCGCACTGGCTCAGGTGGTACCCTGTAGAGGGTGGCTGAGGATCATTTGGAGCTTGAAATCTGGCCTACATTCAATGTGTCACCCAGCATGTACCTGGAAAGGGTACTTCTAAATTTTCAATAGGACAGGGGTTCTATGTGAGCTGGCTGCAAGCCTGGCTATTAATTTACTTTTGATAATAAATGACATTGCCAATGAATTAGAGTTAAAGAGATTTTTATCCAAAGAGGAGCTTGGGAGCTTTGGTGTGTTTCTTCATGGATGGTATTACTTCGTTATGGTTAGAATATGAAATGTGCCCCCACTGGCTCGGGTCTTCAACTCCTGTTTTCTCGCTATTGGCACAATTTGAAAATCCGTGCAACCCTTAGCAGGTGGAGTCTCATTGATGAAAATGGGTCACCATGGGGCGGGCTTATGAAGACTAGACCTGGCTCCTGGTGGATGGTCTGCTGCCATATGAGGAGTCTGCACCGCACACCCCACTGTCATGGACTCTGCCTTGCCTCCCTCGCCACGATGGACTGCCAACCTCTTAAACTGACGTGAAATAAATCTTTCCACCCTCCACTTACTTCTGTCAGGTATTTGTCATGCCAGCTGGGGAGCACCTCCTTCTCCTCTGATCTAAGAACCATATCATGGCGCCACATCTGCAGCTTCCCAGCCTCACTAAAGGGAAGCATTCCCTGCCATCTTTCTTGACTTGTTGTCACAGTCTGTTATAGAAGGTTTCTCCAGATAGTGAGAGGCACAGTGGAAACTCTTGGCACCTAGACTAAGAGGAACTGGGCTGGGACAGGGAGGGGACTCTGGATGAGGACCACTGTACTAGTTACCATAGCTGCCTTTTTTAGTACAGCATCTCGAGAAAAGAGAAGATACCTGAAAGTCTCTAACAGAGGTTTCTGCTTCTATATTTCTCAGAATAAAACTCCTGTCTCAAGTGACAGGAGGCAAGTCTCGGGGTTGTTTGAGGCTTTCTTGAAGTGGTTGCATGGGAGGCAAACAGCATCTGCTCCAAGTAACGATTAGTGGAACTGTTCCTCCTTGGAGTCAGAAACCTTCTCCAGTCAGCACTGGTGGGTCCTGCAGTCCCAGGATGTGGGAACCTAGGGTAGGAAGGTCATGAGCTCAAGGACAGTGTGGATTACTCCATGAGATTCTATTCCAACAGAAATTAAAGAAAGAAAGGGAAATCAAGTGCCAATCTGTGTAATCTCTGCAGATGAGCAAGCTTTGACATGTTACAATTCAGGGCTGGAGGTGTAGCTCAGCTGGTAGACTGTTTACCTAGCATGCAAGATGCCCTGGGTCTGACCTCCAGTGCTGCATAAAGCTAAAAGGGTTGGCCCATGCCTAGGATCCCAACGCTCAAGAAGTGGAGGCCTAAGGATCAGGGGTTAAAGGTCATCCTTGGTTACATAATGAGTTCTAGAGCAACCTGGGACAAATGAGACTCTGTTTTCAAATAATAAAGACAGATAGACAGACAGGAAAGAAGGAAGGAAGATTTAAGTTTATAAATCAAATTACCTGAGACAAAAATAATCCAAGTCCTTGGCGCTATGTTTTGTTGAGTGCAGAGACTTGGATTCAGTTTTCAGAATTAAGCCTTCCACACGTGAGAGTAGAACTAGTATGTAACAGAGAAAGGGTTTCAGAGGATAAAGCCAAAACTCCACAGGGAAGCATTCATATATTCGAGGAGTAAGAGTTAAAACTCTCTCCTATGAAAAGCACTGTAAATAATAAACCAGGAATGAAATATTTGAAACATACATGGCAGACAAAGGGTTACTGTTGTTAATACAGAAAAATGTTCTTTTATATCAACAGGAAAAAGAGGAGTATTTTCATGAAAAAATAGGCAAAGGCTACACAAAGCATCAAATTCCAAAGACAAACAAACACACAAGTTGATATGAGTTCACGGCACCAGAATCACACAATGACTTCCATTTTTGGCTATCACACTGAGGAAGGTTAACATCAAAATGAGTTCTCCGTGATGGTAAGATTAGGGAAGGGCAGGCGCCTCTGCGCCCTGCTGGCTCCACAGCACACAGTTCTGTGTTGCAGACAGGACAGGGCTGAGGAGAGCAGGACCAGCTCCCTGGGACTTTCAGTCTACAAGGAAAGCACTACAAGCGAGACAGACACAGAATAGCATGTGCTCTGAGTGAAGCTGCAAGGCAGAGCACACAAACATGACCCTACTCCTGTGATGTGGTCTACAAAGGCAAGAATCTAATCTGGCATCCATGTGTCCAACAAGCCATGTGTGCAGAGGAGGACTTCCTATGTGTGCACAGGAGCTGGGAAGGTGGTTCATTCAGTAAAGGGATGACCACGAGGAACTGTATTTGATCCAGAACCTACTTCAAAATCTGGGTGCTTCTAATGGAACTACGAGGGATGGCAGAGACAGGAGGCTCCCCGGAGCTTGCTGGCCAGCCAGTCCAGCCAAATCAGTGAGCTCCAGGCTCAATAGGAGATGCTAAAAAATAAAGTGGAGAGACATTGGGGAAGACAACTGATGCTGACCTCTGGCTTTCACATGCATAAATACACATGTACCTGTGTATACACATACACACACACACACACACACACACACACACACACACACACACACACACACACAAGAGAAAGCTAAAAAAAAGCACTCCACAAGTGGGCTCAGAGCCAGGGTCAGGGAACAAAGGGACATTTCTTTTTCTGTTTCTCAACTTTAAGAATAAACAAAGAAATAAACAAGGATAAAGCAGGTCCCACTTTTGGTAAGAAGTATGTATAATTTACAGTGCAGTTTGGCCTGACATATTGAAAGTTTGAATCCTAAAATCCCACATCAAAATGACTTTCCCAGCACTCTGCTATCATCAATTCCTTCATCTCCCATGCAAGGCGATTTTCCTCCCTGCTAGGGTCTTCAAGGACTTCCAGAAATGCTTGGGTAGCAATTAAATGCTTTCCAGAACTCCGTCCTTATTTCCAGCTTACTCGACAGCATTCCCTGGGATAATTCCTGCTCTGCAGGAAATGATTCTGCCAAATGCACAGGAATAGAATGTCCCTGTCGGTCCCTGGCCAGGGTCCTTCTTTCTCCTAAAATTGCACCATGAAGCAGTTGTCAGCTCTGGTAACTGTCAAACTTGACCTATGCCATCTGCCAGACTGAGGTGGGAAGACTGTTTCCCTTTGTGCTGTTTCCTTCATTCCTGTGATGGCTGATGAGACACTATCCCTCCTCTGTCTCCACTTAGGATATGAAGACAAAGTACAGAGGTGTGGAGAAATAAAATCAGCCTCCAGGGATGTTGCCCTCGCTATCAAGAGTCACTGCATTCAACAAGGGTACCTGAGCAGGCTTGGGCTTCCAGGAGTGTAAGAAAAGTGATTCTTTGCTGGAACACTTTATAGATATTTCCATCAACCCAGTGACTCTGACCCTGGAATTTCTCTTGAGAAAAGGAATTGAAGTGAAGTTCAAAGTATTATGTTCCTCTCAGTATTTATTTAAAAAACAAGAGAGAGAGAGAGAGACAGAGAGACAGAGAGAGAGGGAGCAAGAGAGAGAGAGAGAGAGAGAGAGAGAGAGAGAGAGAGAGAGAGAGAGAGAGAGAGAGAGAGGGAGAGAGAGAGGGAGAGAGAGGGAGAGAGAGGGAGAGAGAACTAAGACACTCTACAATAACTTGACTTACTGGACGTCAGTAATGTTTTGATTCTCAGATACAGAGAAATGTATTTCTTTCCGAATGTGTTTTAAATGAAAAGGAGTTTAGGAAATGGTATGTTGATCATATCCACATAGTTTTACTATGTTTGTGATGAAAAGACCCACCCAAGTCATTAAAATATCAATTGCCATTTTTCATGGAGGGTGGTGGAAATGCAAATGTTTTGCCTTCTATTTTGGAAATTTCTAGACTCTAATGTTTCAACAGGAATAGTTGAGGAAATGATTTAAAGAATTACGGCTTGGGATCTACAGAACTTGTTTGACTTCTCCATATGATGACATACGTGAACAGAACTTGTTTGACTTCTCCATATGATGACATACGTGAACAATTGGGATGTTTCTCTTCATAACCACGAGTTGCTAGGAGTTGTTAAACTTCTATTTTCTCCTTTTATTACTCCCTTTTCTGCGGTATGCCTTCACTTCCTTACTCGAAAATTACAACCTGACTCTAGTAGTTCCTGTTGTTTCTACTTAAAGATTAAAGAGGGGAATTACATCTCCGAGCTGTAAGAAAACATCCATATTTTAGTGGTTAAGGAAGTTATTCCCAGGTGCGGCGTTTCAGTGCCCACCCTGTTATTTCCAATGAGCATTTCTGCTGTTAGTCATATTTTTCAAAGGGTTTCAAAACCTGAAAACCATCTAGAGCCTGGCTTCTCTCTGCTCTTTCATATCAACCAATGATTGTTCTCCTGGTGATTCTTTCTAAAATGGTATGACTATTTTGCATCGTTCTTAGGAAAGCCACACTCTTATAATTAGTGTTTTTAAATTTCAGAAGCCATTCCTGATCAATAGGAAGGAGGCCCAGGTAGACAACAGAAGAAAGCTCATGTGTCCTAAGCCTACCACCTTACAAGGCTTACTCATGGTACCATGGAACATGCTTTTTTGGGCTATGTTTTTCTATACTTAGTTTTTACCCCCAATACACACAAGCACACACTGTACAAAATAGGATTATATTTCAGTCTCTTTTCTTGTTGCTATGGCACCCTAATAAAAGTGACATGAGGGAGAAAGGGATTATCTAGGTTCACAGTTGACGGTATCATGACAGGAATGTCAAGGCACCAGGAGCTTGAAGCAGCTGGTCACACTACTTCTGTAGGAGAAGCAGATGGTGAAGGCATGCTGCCACTCAGTTCCCTTTCCCTACTTATCCAGTCCAGCACCCTATCCATGGAATGTCACCACCTACAGTGGGTGAGTCTTCCCACCCCCACTCACGCAATCAAAATAATCCCCTAATCACGCCCAGAGGCTCATGTCTCAGGTGATTCTGGATTCTGTCAAACTGATAACCATCTAACCACCACAGATAACACTCACCATTATGGATTAAATTATATCTATGTAGTTCTGCTTCTTAGTCTTCTCGTGAAATAACACGTGGTGGACATTTCCCCAAGTGGATAAAAATGCATCTACAAATACCCTTCAGATGGTAAAATGCATTCAATCATAGGCTTACTTTTTATTCCATTGATATATTCTAATGGAAAAAAACCTTAAATTGTTTGTAGTTATCACCCTCATAAGGAGCACTGCAGGGCACATTCTTGGAGGTAAATAAGAATGCAATCTTACTTCATCGGCTTTGGTGTGTATTGGAGCTACAGTCCTAATGTTAAGAAGTGTCCTGTATATGTGATCTGTTTGCTTGTTTGTTTGTTTTCTATAAAACTAAAATCATGGAAATTTTATTACATGAAACATCCACAAGAGTTTTCCTGTTTTTTGAATCGTTCACAAACATTTCCTACATAATTGAACACATAATGGAGAAATGGTACATCCTTTTTCTTTCATTGTGAATACAGCATATATACTATATTATATATATATTACATTATATATATTAAAAAGTTCAAATAATATACATTAGAAGGTTGATAGTTTAAGTATATAGGTGAGAAATTATCTAATAAAAACCAAGCAATCTGCTTTTTTAATCAATGTTTCTTAAATTTGAGAAACCTGTGACTCTCATTTAAATACTATGTTCTTCAGGAGCTAGAGACATGGCCCAATGATTAAGAATAACAGCTGTTCTTGCAGAGGACCTGAGTTTGGCTCTCAACACCCAAGTCAGGCCCATCATGACTGCCTGTAACTCCCACTCTAGGAGGATCTAATGCCTCTGGACTCTTCAGGTACTCTCATTCACACATGCAGTTACCTACCTACCTACCTACACACACACACACACACACACACACACACACACACACACATGCCTAATTAAAAACAATGAAACATTTTTATTTTAAAAGTATATTCTTCAGACCTTAATTTGAATTTAAAACATTTTTTATCAAGTGCTTCCTTCATATACACCAATATAAAGTGGACGTGAATGACTAACAGCTCCCCACTGATACACAATCAAAACCAACCTACGGAGTGGTGGGCATAGCTCAGTGGCAGAGCATTTGCCCAGCATGCTTGAGGCTCTGGGTTCAATTCCCAGCACCCATGACTTATTCACTGATCAACAGACACAGAGAACTGTGGACATCTGCTCTTTCTAGACATTTTTCATTGAAGTAATACCAAAGCCTACTCTTACAGGTCACCTTAACATTGCTGAGCCTTCCTTTGCTAGAAATTGTCAGTTGAGTGCTGTTTGTCATTCATTCCTCAGCCTCTATTACCCTGGCAAGAAAGAAAGCAGCACAATTTGCGCCAGGACCCATTTAAATGTGAATGTGATTGTAGTAGCTCTCGGTTTTCGGTGTAAACATCACACAATTCAAGACATGGCTAATATGTCCATGACAGCACCAGAATCCATGTAAAAATGGAGAGTATTTCTTTAAAATACTACTAAACCCCATTCCACTCTACTGACAGAACTGAAAAACCCAGGTGACAGATGAGCTAGACAGATGTCATCAGCCTTCTTGCTGATGTCGTTGGAGGAGCTAGAAGCGGTTTAAATCATTGGACAATGCTTCTTGCAGAGAGGTTCCCTGGCCATCTGTCCCAAATGTCTGAGCAGGGCTTCCAGTCTATCAGGTGAGGACAGACTCTATTTGTGCTCCTGTTTCGTAGTTTGGAGTTACTTAAATTCTTTTGGTCTCTTGCTATCCATCTGAAACTGCAAACAATACTAGTATCTTTCAGGATTTTTGTGCATCTCAATGAGATAAAGTTTGGCATGGAAATAAAGTCTGAGTATCAGGCCCAGATGCATCTGTGTAGCCCACACATCATTGTCTTTCTAGACTTCCACTTTCTTTATAGTGTGTGCTTGAACCCATCCTACAATCTTTGCAGTGCTCCGAGCTCCTTCTCCTCAGGAGCTTTGCCTGGGCTGCTGCTCGCTCTGCCCAAACATTTGTCTACTGACATGGAATAAGCTATCTTTCTCCACTGTCTGCTCAGACACCATCTCTGCCTAAACTACTCTCTTCCTCTCTCCCAGATCTCTCCTATGCTCAACTCAGCTGTATTTGTTTTCCAGAAGTTGTTGCTCCCTGAAATGACGCATGCTTATTTGTTGCATTCTGCCTCCCCAGGGGAACGTAAGTTTCCCATCAGATGGAACTTTGTTTTGTTCCATTCTGTATCTCTCAAGTCACAGGTGTGTTTTCTAACATACGTCAGATGAGTCATTCCCCTTTACGAAGCAAAGAGCTGGCATCTTTGGAAAGATTAGGATCTATTGTTTTGATACCTTGATCCAGAAAATACAAATTTTCCATATGCACAATTATAAGATAAATAAGCATCAATTACTATACGCCTACTACCTGCCTATTACTGTGATAAGTGCTCTGAAGAATGGGAAAAACATGAGAGGAAGCTCAAGCGTGGAGCAACAGAGATGATGTAAGAGCAATATAGTTCATTACCATACATGAGATATCTGCATTGAAATTCTCACTAACAAATGGAACTAGGGAACGCAAAAAAAAAAAAAAAAAAATTCAGGAGAGGAAAATGCAACAAACACAACTATACTAAGGGTCTGGTGTCCTCTTCTTGTCCTTGTAGGCATTAGTATCTGATGAGAGGATAGTATTAGATACCATGATTTTAGTGGATTATAACATAAGATAGTCGTGTTATAGCTCCTATGGTCATTCAGGGACAAGGTTTTCTTGCATCTCAAGGCTCTGTCCTCTTCTATATGCCTAGATTCCCATATCGTCAGTAAGTAGATAGGGCATGACCGTGTGCTGAATATGCACTGGACTTGGAATTGATGTGTGTCACTTTGACTGATATTCTATTGCTGAGAATCAGTCACAGGGGGACTCAGAATGTATGGGAACCTGGAAACCACACTTTAACTGTGTGATCAAGGAATACAGGGACCCAGTAAGTAACACACTCTTCATCCACAAACAAAATAATATTTCATAATATTTATTTGGGCTGTAAATCTGGAGAAATACTTAATCAAAGAGAAAGTCTCCCTTCATGTGAATACTTATAAAAAGCCATTGATTAGTTTGTTTGTTTCCATAATAAGTTAAATGGCGTACAACTAAATCTATTTGCTTTCCTCTGTATGCAGACATAGCTGTGACAGGTGTCGGCATGCTGTGTACTTCCTTACAGATTCATGCTCATGGTTAGTTCAGTCATGTGTGATTCTGAGCCACAGGCTGTTGTCATCACTGTTAGGAAAGTACACCCTGTCGTGTACTTTCGATCGATCAATCAGCTGTTCTATTTTGATCCTTCATTTTCACTCAACATACTTAAGATAGACAGCACCTTTAGAAAATCTTTTAAATGTTCATAAATGATGCATTTTATAAATCTGTTCCATCCATTTGCTATTTTTCTACTGCCCTCACATACAAAACACTAAATGGTCATAAAGATAATGTGCATCACATGATTTACAACTCAAAACATGTGATTAATTAAAATTAAAAGCGAGATTGACATTTTTGTTTTTTCACACTGTCTTATATTTTGACCCAAATAGTGTGAAAATTCTTTTCATTAATTTTATCGAGAATTTACTGGGAATTTCCAATTTTATAACTAAATATTCTTAGTTCCCTGCTTTAAAATTGATCTTATTTCTTCTGTTCCAACTCTGCTAACTTCCTGTCTGGGAAAACCCGGAAGCCTCGTGTCAGAGGCCTCTGCCCTGCTCTCCCTGTCTTCCCTCTTCTCCTTTATCACACTCAACTCTCTTTTAAAATCTTGGAAGGCTTCGGAGACTAAACATAGCTTCTAGGCAACGACAGAGACCAGCATCACAGGAGGAACAATGGAAGGCAATGGCATGTGAATGATGATAGAATATGCAGAATATCTCCTGAGAGTATTTCATGTTCCCTGAAGTGTAAGTGTGAGAGGATGGCAAAAAGAAAAGATACACGATAGAGGCCTGGAAGGATGATTGTTTTCAACAGTTGAACAAGACATCAACTGTCATTTTATATCAAAGAAAGAATATATTTGAATGCTGCCCTTATTTGAACGCCCAGAAGGAGGTTGTGAAGGCTGAAGTGTCATCTAGTAGGGGTTCTGGTACGAGGCCAGATGGTAACCCATGTGATGATGTCAGAACCAGGCAGCGGGAAAAGATCTAAGGGCAAAAGTGAAGCCTGTGGCTTCTGGCTTAGAAGTCTGGATAGCTGCTCTTCACATTAATTGAGGATAATAAAGAAACTGTGTGTGGGGCTGAGGCAGGAGGATTTTTTTCAAGTTTGAGAGCAGCCTGGATGACACAGTGAGTTATAGACCAACTTTGGCTACAGTGTGATATGAAAAAGCAAAAATAAAGAATAATACAAAAGAGGAAGACCATATTTGTTGTGAGATAATTGACTCGAAACTGCAATATAGTGTTAGCATGTCTGTAGGACATCTGGGTCACAGAGGTACCGTGTATTTAAGCCTTGAACTATGAAGAACTATGAGGACAGGGATGGAGATTTGAGACTGTAATTAAAAGGTATTTGCCTCAATTTATCATATCTTTTAAAACATTTACATTCCTTATTATAATATAATAATGCTCTATGATAAAATTAGGCTTTTAGTATTCTGATATCACACATGGAGAAAATATACATATGCTTTAAAACTAAAGTGAATATGTATGTAGGGCCAACAACACAGAACAACTACGCCTTGAAAACAAGTTCACCTCTTCCGCTCTATATGCCCAACCCTGCTCCCCAAAGGTATTTACTATTGCCAATCCATTCCATACCATTCTGGATGCCCACTGATGAATGGAAATGTGAAAATTCTACAACCAAATTCAATTTTAAATAAACTTAGCATAGTACATAAACAAATTTGTACTGTATTGCTTCACTTAATTTTTCAATTGCTGTTACATATTTTCAAAGAAAATGCCTTGTTCATACCATCTGTTCAGCCATGCAATAAATATTTACTGGGCATCCACCAGATCACTGGTCCTGTTCTCAGTTCTTGGGATGCTGCAGTGATCTGACAGAAAGTTAACATTCCTATGTTGATGACAAATCTCTAATGGTACAGCTTATTTGTGTCCAACTTTGTGCTCAGTTCCTGAATTTTGATCTATCATTATTATCTTATGATATATTTCTAGAAATGCTTTTATTTTTACCAAACAGCATAAGGATTTTAAAAGCTTTTTGACAAAATGCCAATTACTTTCAAATCATGTATATGATTTATATTCCACACCCAATACAATGCATTTCAACAGACCCTGGCAAATATTATCCTCTTCTTCCCTTCAATCAAGATATAAAAAATCAACCCGTGACTCGGCTTGTAAAATAGAAGGACACAGGTTTGACTTAGTACAACCAAAACCTCCAGGCATTGGTATCATATCATTCTACTATTCATCAACATTCTGAAGAGCACCGCTAAGCACTTCGGTTATATGCAAATATTTTATTATGAAATGCGGCAAATAAAATAATCAAAGAAAGAAGAGGGAAAATGTCTCAGGCAAAATTAAGTCATTCTCATTTCTGTGGAAATTGGAAACCCGGTTGCCTCACACACCAGTGCTGATTCATTAATACTAATTGGTATCTCCCATGCAAGAGAGAAAAGTGCCTTAGATCCTGATCATGCCTCATTACCATAACAGCGGGCTGCATCTAACCGATTAGTCAGCTTTTCAGTTACAGAGTTAGCTGGCCTATCCTGAAAAGACACCAGGAAATAGAAACGAATCCTAATAGCAAAACAGCAGCACTCAAAAGCCTGCCTCCTCCCTCTGTCCTCACACCCCTTCAATCCATCGACAGCTTCACTCTGTTCTATCCAGGGACATGGAAGAACTGCCCCTTTTCCACTCTGAAGTATAGGGATGAACAGGTGGAGGTAAGAGTTCCACAGTATCTGAACTGGTAGAATGTCTTTTCTCTTTTTCAAAAATGAGTACATATTTATCTCAGAATTTTGAAATGTATAAAGGAAGTAGGAAACAATTTTTCAAAATGTTGCTACAGAGATGTTTCCTCTATTAATGTGTTTTATTCTTTTTTCACTGTATGCACACAATTTAATATTGAACACATGCATATAGTTTGTGCATGGTTAGATAACTGAGATAGAACCTGTGATTTGATAAACAGAGGCTCTGCAGTCAGACTACATTCTCCTCCATGGGTGCCTTTTGGCCAGTTCTTCAACCTCTCTGAGTCTTGGCTTCCTCACCAGCAAAAGTGATGACTAGAAACAGTCCACATCAGGCCAGATGTGGTGGTACATGGCTGTAATACCAGCATTTGGGAGATAGAGGCATGAGGATCAGGAATTCAAGGTCATCCCTGGCTACTTAGCAAGCTGGAGGCTAGCCTAAAATACATGAAACCCTGTCTCCAAGTACTTACATTTTAAAATGTAGCTTTTATTAGAGAATAATGAGGCACAACTTTTTAGACCTTCCTTCATGGAAAACCATGTTCTTATTTTACTTACTTTCTTCCTCTTCTGTTTCTCTTTCTCATCCTTTTCTCCTTCCCCCTATCTCTCCCATCCCACCTTTATAATAGACTCATGATTTTGAGATTATCCCTAAAACACAAAGTCCCTCATGCACCATGAACCTATCTAACCTCTTTCAGAGAGGCACACTTCACCTCTGGATTAATTTTCAGTCCCATCAGGATGAGGATGGAGGTTTTTTTGTTTTTGTTTTTGTTTTTTTCTTGGAGTTCTGACCTTTGAGAAATGGGCAAAATGAGATTTCTTGAGTGGGTTTAGTGGCTGTTCAGGGTATGGCTAAAATGTGGATCATATGGCAAAACGATTCTGTGTCCTGGCCACGTTTACTTCAACACAAAACCTGTTAGAGGTAGGTTGAATGTTATCAAAGCATACACGAATGAAAATGCCATAACGGAGTCTCCTGCTCTTCTGTGATGAATGTGGGTTGAAAAGACAATGAAGACACACCTTGGAGGAATAGATGGGTGCTGGGAGGGAGCCTTGCAGTCCCCATCACTGCTACTCACTTTGTACTGCAAGTACCTTTATCCAAGAGGGCGACTCACCTAGGCTGCAGCAAGCACCACGGGCCCACAGAGCACCTCTTGGATCACATTAGCCTTAGATGTTTTACCTTCACTCACTCACCAGTTGGGCTAGTCTGGCTAGGTTGATTTTGCCAGGATCCCTGGTCTGTTTCCTGAGCACAGGGATGAGAGACCACCAAGCTGCACAGGATTTACATGGTGTGTAGACATGAAGGTCAGTTCTCGAGTATGCACAACAAGCTCTTCACCAACTGAGCCAGTTCCACACACCTGTGCCTTAGTTACTTTCTATTGGTGTCATAAGACCTCATAACCAAAGAAAGTTACAGAATCAGGGCTTACAGCATCAGAAGGCGATAGTCCACGGCCATGACAGTAGGGAGCAAGGCAGCAGGCTGGCAGATATGGCACTGGAACAGTAGCTGAGAGCTTACATCTGATCCATAAGCACAAGGTAAAGAACTAACTGGGAACAGCATGGACTTTTGGAACCTCAAAGCCCTCTCCCAGTGACACACCTCCTCCAAGAAGGCCACACCTCCTAGTCCTTTCCAAACAGTTCCATGAACTGTGGAACCAATATTCAAACATGGAGTATATCGTGACCATGCTCATTCAGACCACCACACCTGTATTTTGTATTTTATGGGCAACTATATATACTATAGTCCATAGATAGATAAAGGAAAATTAAAACTGGTCACTAGGCTTCTAAGGACCAGCTCTCAGCTTCTTACTGAACTTAGGAAAGGGAATGGTCTCCCAGCGATTCAGTGTGGATCTGCCAAGTGCAGAATGGGCTCAAGCATTGTTGGTTTCATGTTCTGACCCAAACTTTAGTCTTTGATCTTGTTTATTATTCTCTCCCTCTGTGATTGGCAAAGCAGAACTCTGTGTTTCTTAGAAAATCAGTAATAAAAATCTCCATGGACATTGAAATTGCTTTAAAAAACATTTTGATGAGTAAAGTATAAATGAAAAAGAAACATAAGGCTTACATTTCCCTTAAATACACAAGGGATTGTAAATAGAAAGAACACGTTCACGGAAACATGTTGGGGAATATGCTAGAACTTTGAAAAATAGTTGGAAAGAGACATTTGATGAGCCCAAGTGCAGCTGGATCTTGCTCATCCGTGACGCTTTTTTTTTTTAAAGGTAATGGATTATAAATAAAAACATGTATTAATAATTCACATCAGAGATGATAGCAACACAGGGGGAAAATCCCTCTGCATTAGTCATCCAGATGGAAAAATTCTACGAGGCTTATAAATGCAACATGAGAAAACCGTAAAGCTTCATCTCACAGAGTCACTCTTCCCCCACGATACTGTGGAATTACAAACCCTAGATGATCACAACAAGGGGGACAGACACCATATCAGTGCTGCTGTCAAAGTGAATTGCTTCCTACTCTCAAGTGGTCATATTTAAACACTGGGTCTGTTCCTTTTGGAATATATGTAAGACAGCACATGTATTATAGATTACATATGTAATCTCACATACCTTCTGAGCTGAAGTTCTGATAGTTATTTGGACCTAGGTTTGCAAACAGGTCCTTTTTTAGAGAAAGACAATTAAATGAGCTTTCAAATGGAACTATGTCCTAATGATTCTGTTTATACCTATCTAGTTACGATGCATAGAACTATCCACTCATTCACATGGGATATAGGACTTGTGTATTGTTAGACATGGTGTATACAGGCTGGATCCATTTCGCAGGGAAGCCCTGATCCATTTCCAGATACTCTAGAAGCACATGCCAGAACTTCTGGCTTGTCAGCCAGGAAGAATGCCTCTTTTTCTTGTTTTTGTTTTGAGACAGGGTCTTGCCGTTTAGCCCAGATTGCCTATGAACTCACGATCCTCCTGCCTCAGCCTCCTGAGTACCAGGATTACAGAGTGTTCACACCATATCTTACCAGGAATGCTGCTTCTTTTGGTCTAGCCATCATATGCAGTCTAGACTCAGTGTCCTTACTAGGAAATTGGTTAATTATGGGTGTTACCTAGCATGACCCTCCTCCTTCAAGTGTCTGACTTCTTCACTCCTCCAGTTCCCCATAGTTGGTTTTGTTTTATCTCCTTTGATTCCCCCCCCCCACCTCCAGATTTTATCGTTATTATCCACAGAGTTGGTTTGCCAGGCTCTTCCCTATTATAAGAAGCTGGGGATATTTATTTATTGGTTGGTTGGTTGGTTGGTTTTGAGCTTTCTTTTGTAGAGTGTCTACTCTGATTCTTGGAATTTATTAGATGTCAGTAAATGAAGACATAGACAATTTTTCTAAGCACTTGTAGGAATACTTTCATGAAAAGGGACACAAACTCTCTGCTGTCTGTTTCATTATTGAAATTAGAAGTTCAGTTTTGTTAAAATGCAGAATGAGTCAACTGTCCCTTGCCACATGAATTAAACTCCTAGAAGCTTGTCCTTTGGGATATATGCCAGATTATGTGTATGACTGTGTACTTGTATATGTGTGAACATACCATTTGAATCCAGCCTTTAAACGCTTAAAGGAAATGCAGTTATAACTCCTACAAAATAACCTGATAAGAAAGTGTTGTTCACTGGACACTGACTTTAAGAACCTATATTTGAAAATATTTGATTTCAAGTGTTGTTCATTTATATTTAAGGCTTAAGGCTTTATAACTGATATATAATTTTACATAAAATTATGATCAGTCTGAATCAGTAGAGTGTAATAATCACATAAATATATGTTCACTAACTATGACCAAGTTTTATATCTCTTGAAATGAATTATTTCTTATTATGCCTAAATAATTACAGTAAAATTTCACTTTTTAGACAAACTGGATACCACAAAGTCATAGCTAACACCAAGATCACACTTTTCCTATGATGAGAACTGTGACTGTACAAAGTATGTTGGGCCCCACTATAGTAACTGGGATATCAACTCCTCACAGATTTAAACCAGGATTTATCAGCATTCTTTGTAGGTTTTCAGTTGTGAAAATGTTGGTGATTCCATGCATGTTGTATTTGATGTGCTTCATTTGGAACAGAGTGTACCTAACTTTTGAGAGTACTTATTTACTTAACACAGTATTATATTAAATGAATGAAACACAGAGCTGGTATTATGTACAAGTTATTATATCCATTTGGTAGCTGCTTATGGACTTGATTGAAGTTGCAGGATTGAGAAAATGAGTTGAGAAGATAAGTAACAAAGGAGAGAAAGTAACTGTCCAATTGATGATGTCTCTGCTATAGACTTTAATGCCTATCTCTAAGAAATGAACAAATCCAGCAGGCATGTGATCACGAGTAGTATAGTTGGATTTAAAACCATCAATGAACTGGTAAAATGGGTATTTATAGGTGACTTCACCCAAGAGCAGCAGAGTTCAGTCTGGTCAAGCTCACAAAGGATACCACCAAAGTAAACACATTCTGGTCCCTAAAACATAACAAATTAAAAAGAGTAGACACATTGTCACAGCACAACAGAATTAAACCAGAAATCAGTTATAGAAGATAATAGGCATTCCACATAGTAGTCATAAATTAAAAAAACACTTCTAAATACTGCAGGACTCAAGAGGATATCACAAAAGAAGTTGAAAAATATTATTAAAACAAAATGAAAGTGGAGATACAATCAGCCAAAGATTTTTGGTTTCATCTAACACTGTGGTACTTGTGTAAGACAAGAACAAAGATGATAAAAATGTAAAAAAAAAAATCTAAGTTTACACTTTAGGAAATGGAAAAGATGGATACATTGACTCCAAAGTTACCAGAAGAGAAGGCCTAAAAATAAAAATACATATCAATGCAATTGTAGAGAAGAGATCAACAGAAAACAAAATAAAAAAAAAAAACCCAATAAAGGTCTAGCAGGAGAGAGATGGGGAGGGGTGGCAGATTTTGGGTATCAAGTTGGTTAGCTGACTGGATGCCTAGACCATTACTAACTGCCAAACACACACCAGGATGTGTTTAGCAGTGTGTGTTCAAAGCATACCAGCATGTAGACCAGCAAATTGCATGTGAAAGATGTTCCCAGAATGCAATTGAGCCCTATGCAATGATGAGGCATCCACACACAACTCTGGAAATAGAAGGAGAAATCTCCAGTTTTCTCTCTGGTCTTTTTCAGTGGGGAGATTTCCTGCTATTACCATCCTTGGACATAACACTCCACTTTCTGCAGTTGCAGGTTTTAGGGACCCATACCTGAAGCCCTCCTGATATTCTTGGCTCTTCACCCTTATATTGGCACTGTATCATTGACCTCTTTTACTCAAGGCTTTGGGCTTTGGGACTAAACTGAGTTTAGCTTCCCTTGTCCCCCACTTTCAGAATGTCACCAAAAAAAATTGTCAGCCTCTGAAGTCAACTGAATAAGCTAATATAGTTTCTCTTATACAAATTATGTAACTTATATGTGTACTATATATTAAACCAGCTCTGTTTCTCTGGAAAACTTTGATATGGGTATTTAAAGAATAATAAAGATTAGTTAACTGCTATAATGTCCAATTATAATTTTTTAAAAGGATTTAAAATGTCCCTTTCACTTATTCCTTCACTGATGGCATGTGATATAGAACTTCATTTCTGACCTATACCTTTTATTCCCTCTGATGAACTGCTAATTTTTTATTTTGGTTTTTTTTTAAATATTAGTGATTTCTATTTTTTTTGCTTAAAAATTCCATTATTTCTCTTTAAAACATTTATTTATTTATTTTTATTTGTATGCACACATGCACATGAATATGTGGCATGGTTCACATGTGGCAGTCAGGGGACTGTTGTGGAGTGAGCAGTTCCCTCTTGCCTGTGGATTGCAGGGAGTTGAACTAAATAGTCATCTTCCACACCCGTCTCTGCACCGAGCCATCATACCTGCTCCTCTCCTCTCCTCTCCTCCACTGTAAAAGAATGTCACGGGAATTGCAGCACTTGGCTTGGTGGGTGTCTTAGTCAGGGTTTCTATTGCTATGAAGAGACTCCATGACCACAGCAACTCTTATAAAGGAAAACATTTAATTCTGGATGGCTTACAGTTCAGAGGTTCAGTCCATTATCATCATGGTGGGACATGGTGGCATGCAGGCAGACATGGTGCTGGAGAGGTAGCTGAGAGTTCTACATCTTGCACAGGCAACTGGAAGGCAAGAGGAAGTGAATTGGGATACTGAGTGTGACATGAGTATATATAAGACCTCATAGCCCACCTCCACAGTGACACACTTCCTCCAACAAGGCCACACCTACCCCACCAAAGCTATACCTCCTAAAAGTGCTACTCCATTTGGAGGCTATTTTCTTTCAAACAGCCACATTCTACTCCCTGGCTCCCAAAGGCCTGTAGCCATACTACAATGCAAAAATGCATTCAGTCCAACTTCAAAATTCCCTTTAGTCTATAACCGTCTAAAACCTATTTAAGAGTAAAAAGTTCAAAGTCTCTTCTGAGATTCATGCAATCTCTCTCTCTCTCTCTCTCTCTCTCTCTCTCTCTCTCTCTCTCTCTCTCTCTTGGTTTTTTGAGACAGAGTTTCTCTGTGTAGCTTTGTGCCTTTTCCTGGAACTCACTCTGTAGACCAGGCTGGCCTCGAACTTACAGAAATCCATCTGCCTCTGCCTCCCGAGTGCTGGGATTAAAGGTGTGTGCCACCACCCGGCACAGGCACATGCAATCTCTTAATTGTAATCTCCTATAAAATCAAAATCAGAAAGCAGATGACAGGCTTCCAACATATAATAGCACAGGATATACATTACCATTCCAAAACATAGGGAAGGGAGCATAGTGAGGAAATACTGGACCAAAGCAAGACCAAAATCCAGTTGGGCAAACTCCAAACTCTGCATCTCTATGTCTGATGTTGAAACACTCTTCAGATCTCCAACTCCCTTTAGCTTTGTTGACTGCATCACACTTCTTTCTCTTGGGCTGGTTCCACTCCCTGTTAGCAGCTCTCCTTGGCAGGTATCACATGACTCTGGCATCTCTAAAATCTTGGGTTCTTCAAGACAATCCAGGCTTCACCTTCACAGCTTCACACAGTAGCCTCTTTGGGCTCCTATAGACAGACACCCTTGACGCATGTCTGGCCTCAGCACTTTCCTAGCCACAGAGGCAAATTCCATAGCCCCCTTCTTCTATCCTTAACTCCAGAACAATGTGGCAGAAGCTGTCAAGTTCTGCTGCTTACGGGAGCTGGAACATGGCCCTCTTGTTCAAGTACACCTTCAGCAAATTTCTGTTTTCTATAGTTTCCTTTACTGTGTAAGCTTGGCTGTCCTGAAACTGGATCTGTAGACCAGGATAGCTCAAACTCAGAGATCTGCCAGCCTCTGCCTTCCTAGTGCTGGGATTAAAGGCATAGATCACCACAGCTGGTTCTAAGCTTTGCTCAAATTCTTTTTCACAAGTTGGGAACTTAGCTGGGTGGGACCTTGTTCTGTGATCACCACTCCCTTATTGCATTTCCTAATCCCTTCATCTCCTTGAACACAGGACTTAGCTCCATGCCACTTCCTGGTGCTCCTTTTCTCTCAAATTTTACATTTTGTACTTCTTTCTCTTGCTAAGCTTGCTCCTTTTTGTTATAAATCTTCATCAGAGTTAACACTAATAACCACAGGACAGAGTCAATACTAAGCTGTTTTAAGATTTCCTCTGCCAACAGAATTAATTCAAAATTGTTCACTTTGGCCTCAGGCAGACTTTTTGGACAAGGGCAAAAGGCAGCCACATTCCTCACCAAAATATCACCAAAACCATCTCTAGGCCACATATTAATATTCTCTCCATTGAAACCTCTCAAGCCAGGCCCCCACAGTTCAAATCACTCTTATCACCACTGTCTTCTATGCTCCTGATAGTGTGGCCCATCAAACAGTGCTTAAAGCATTCCACTACTTTCCTAACCTGAAGTACCAACATTTCTCCAAACAAAAACATGGTCAAGCCTATCATAACAAAACTCCAATGACTGGTACTAACTTCTGTCTTAGTGAGGGTTTCTATTGCTATGAAGAGACACTATGACCACAGCAACTCTTATAAAGGAAAACATTCAATTGTGGTGGCTTGTTTATAGTTCAGAGGTTCAGTCCATTATTATCATGGTGAGCCATGGTGGCATGCAGGCAGACATGGTGCTGGGGAGGTAGCTGAGAGTTCTACATCTTGCACAGGCAACAGGAAGTGAACTGGGACTCTAGGCATAGCTTGAACATATATGAGACCTCAAAGCCCACATCCACAATGACACACTTCTTCCAACAAGGCTGCACCTACTCCAACAAAGTCATATCTCCTAATAGTACCACCCCAAATCCCTATACTCCCACACCTCAACCCCCATCCCCACTCCCCACCCCATAGGTGGATCTCTAGACCCCAAGGCCAGGCAATCAAAACAATCAGTGAGAGACCCTTGGTTCAGTGAGAGACCCTGCCCCCAAAGCCAAAGTGGAGATTGAAGGCACCAACTGCTATATACACTGGCCTCCAGATGCATGTGTACACAACGCACGTGAACCCAACTCCATATATATATATATTTCTCACATAGATATGTACGCATACACTATACACTATACAAACACACACACAAATACACACACACACACACACACACACACACACACACACACACACAGATTCTTTCCCCAGTCTCGTTTCCTTATCTGATAACTCAGTCTCAAGTACTTTTTTCTGGTCCTTTCATTGAATTCCCATCCCTCTGCTTACCTTGCCCATCTGTTCTGGCATACTGCATCCTCTATCCTTAGAAATCTGGGTACAGTAATCACTCCATGACAGGAGGGAGGTTTGGAAAAAGATGTCCTCACCCCAAGATCCTGGGCATTAAAATGTCTTAGCAAAGTGGCATGAAGAAGCCTTCTGGATAGAAGACATTTCTTTCATATCTAAAAATAGTTTTATGGTCAGTCCGAGAGTTTGACATTAAAGAATTTTCACATTTTTCCTTGCACAAGAATTTTAGTGGGAATTTTTTTTAATTAAATTTTTTTCATTCATTTTACACACCAATCAAAGATCCCCCTCTTCCCTCCTCCCAGCCCCCAGCCTCCCCTCCCAACTCACCTCCTACTCCCTCCGATAAGAAGGCAGGGCCTCTAATGTGGAGGCACATTCAGGAGAGGCAAGTCCAAGTCCCATCATAGGTAGTGGGCTCCACAAAGCCTGCTCATGCACCAGAAATGGATTCTGATCCCACCGCTAGGGGGCTTCTCAAGCAGATCAAGCTATACAACTGTCTTACCATGCAAGCAAAGGGCCTAGTTCAGTCCCATGTAGGCTCCACAGTCATTGATTCAACTTTCATGAGTTCATTCTAGTTTGGTTTGGTCATCCCTGAATGTTTCCCCATTGTGATCCTATTGCACTTGCTCGTAGAATCCCTGTTCTCTCTCTTTGACTGGACTCCTGGAGCTCTGTCTAGTGATTGGCTATGGGTCTCTGCATCTGCTTCCATCAGTCATTGGAGAAAAGCTCTGTGATGACAGTTAGGGTATTCACCAGTCTGATCACTGGGGCAAGCCAGTTCAGTTCAGGCACCCTCTCCTTGCTAGTGGCCCAGGCTGGGGTCATCCTTAGGGATTCCTGACAACTTCCCTAGCACCGGGTTTTTCTCTATCCCCATGATGTCTCTATCATGGTATCTCTTTCATTGCATTCTTCCTCTCTCTCTGTTCCAGTTCAGCCATCCCATTCCCTTATGCTCTCATCCCCTATTCCCTACCCTTCATTTCCCACCCCTTATCCCCAGTTTACTCATGGAGATCTATTTCCCCTTCCCAGGGCGATCCATGCATCCTTCTTTGGATCTTCCCTGTTAGTTAGCCTCTCTGGAGTTGTGTGTTGTTGTCTGATTACCCTTTGTTTTATATCTACTATCCACTTATGTGTGGGCAAATACCATGTTTATCTTTCTGAGTCTGGGTTACCTCACTCAGGATGTTTTTTACTAGTTCCATCTATTTGCCTGCAAATTTCATGATGTCATTGTTTTTCTTGCTGAATAGTACTCCACTGTGTATATGTACCACATTTTCTTAATCCATTCTTCTTTGAGGGGCATATAGGTTGTTTCCAGGTTCTGGCTATTATGAATAATGCTGCTATGAACATAGTTGAGCATGTGTCCTTGTGGTATGATTGAGTATTCCTTGGGTATATGCCCAAGAGTGGTATAGCTGAGTCTTGATGTAGACTGATTCCCAATTCTCTGAGAAACTGCCATAGTGATTTCCAAAGTGGCTGTACCAGTTTGCACTCCCATCAACAGTGGGATATTTTGAGGGAGGCTGTACCAGGCTACTGTGAAGCTGACTTTGTAACCATAAACTGTCTTTTCCAGTTCTGAAGAGTGTTGCAAATGTTTTTCATCAATCTAGGAACATGGTTAGTTCAAATGTTGCAAGATCATGGCATGTTGCTTCTAGCCTGCTTCTTGAGACACCATTACTGCCCACTGAGGCCAGATGAGGACACGGACACTGCCCATTCTAACTTGAGCAATTAAGAGCTGATTTATTTTCTTCTTCGGGGAGTGAAAAGAGATGTGAGGAGAAAGGACTTTGGACCAGCTCCTTTGGGTCTGAGCTATCACAGCCACAAAATTAGAACAGTAGAACTCCCAACAGAGCTACTGCCAGTAGTGTTATAAGCAAAGATGAAGATGCCAGGTGACTTAGAAAAACCTAGAGAAACTGCAGCAACATGTCTCTGGAGCCAGGAATTTAGTGTTAAAGTCACTTATGATGTTATAGGGCCACATTAGATCAGTTTGGTAAACAATCACACAACCAAATTCTATGAGATGTCAAGGCCTACTTCCCTTCTCATAAATATTCATATTTCAGATATTAAAATTCTGATCACCAAGTGAGAAAAATACATACTGAGTCAACTGTGTGGATGGAGAAAGCGGGTGGAGTGTTCATCAGCAGCAGAATGGGGAGGTCAGCTGCTTTCCTTAAACAAGCTGATTTTAATTTATTTATCCATGTGTCAATAACCAAGCTAGAAGTTCAGGCAAAGAAATATCAAAGATTTTTATTTAAAAGTAAACCAAAGAAGAGGTTGTTTTGTTGTTGTTGTTCTTTGTCAAGCTAATGTTAAGTCATGGGCAAAGTTATGGCTGAGTTTCAGAGTGTGAGTCACTAGCTAGTCTCATATATCTTCCACACTGCAACTTCATATATAAACTTGAGACAAACTTAATATCTAACAAAATAATCAGTTTTTCTGGAGTAGTATTTCCATTTTCTGCTGTATTTTTTAAAATAGGAGTTTAAATTTTTTCATATAGTACATCATGTTTTAGGATTTAGTTGATCTTTTCATATATACCAGGGATTTATTTTCTTGTTTGGGGTATATGCAGGTTGGTGAAAGAAGAACTTTGAACATGATTACCAAAAAAGTAAAAGATGTACAGTATTAAAGCACAACGTGCCTCTGAAACCTCAGCTTATGTGATATGAAGTAAAGAGAGCTGTCAGTCAAAAGAAGCAATATGCCTGTTCCCCTATACCACTTGTAAAGTGTTCTATAGACTTGCATCTTTAGCAGTACAGGACAAGTGTGATGTTACCAATATACAAAGTGATGGGGACAGACAACTAAAATATTATTTGTCAAAACAAACATTCTCTGGGGACCTTGGCTGTCACCTCTATTGCTATTATCTCTGTCTGGAAGAATGCAGTTGAATGAACACTATTGGTTTTGGTTGTTTGTTTTGTTTATGAGATAGGGTCTGTAGCCTGGAACTTCCGAATCTCCTGCATCAGCTTCCTGAGCACTGGCATAGATTTTGTCACTATGTCATACCTGGCCATACCTGATTCTTTTTAAATGAGTGAAGGCCAGTTACACTGCTTAGTTTTTGTCAACTTGACACAAACTAGAGTTACCTGGGAATATGGAACCTCAACTGAGAAATCGCCTCCATCGGATTGACCTGGTGGCAAGTCCGTGGGGCGTTTTCTTGACCAGTGATTGATGCAGGAGAGCCAGCCCACTGAGGAAAGTGCCACCCCTCATGGCAGGTAGCCTTGGGTTGTATAAGAAAGCAGGCAGAGCCAGCCATGGGAAGCAAGCACGCAAGCAGAGTTCCCCCAGGGGTCTCCAGGTTCCTGCTTCCAGTCTCCTGCCTTGAGTCTCTACTCTGAATTCTGTCAGTGTTGGACTCTTGCCTGGAAGTGTAAGATACAAATCCTTTCCTTTCTAAGATGCCTTTGCGTCATGGTATTTTATCACAGCAACAGAGAGGCAAACTAGTAAACCAGTGGGGGGAAAATTAATTTCTTTTTCTGGTCCTATCTATATTAGGTTTTGGGGATCAAAGCCAGTCTTGATTAGGGGTATATTTTCCCAACGTACCTTCAGGACTTATTGGAAACTAACACCAATGTGACAGTATTGTGATAAATGTTTTGACTCTACAGTTCAGAATCTCAGAGACCTGTGCAGGGACAAATGTCTCTGATCTATATATATGAGGCTGTTTGGAGTCCACTTTTTAATCCTGAAATCTGTAACTTCACTACTATGATGGTTAGTGTTCATTGTCAGCAAAATCTAAAGTCACTTGGGAGACAGGTTTGCCTCTGGGAGATTATCTTACATTAACTGATGTGAGAGACTCATCTTCATAGGGGGTGAGACATTTTCCCAGGCAGGAATCCTGGACTGTATAAAATAGAGAAAGTGATCTGAACCCTAGCTTGTGTTCATTGCTCTATGCTTCCCAGATATGGAAGCAATGTGACCAGCCTCCTTCTCCTGCCACCATGCCTTCCCTACCTGATGCCTTGCCTTTCTCCCCATGATGGACTCCATCACTCTGTAATGGTGGGATACCATAAACCCTTCCTCTCTTAAGTTGCTATTGTTAGGACGTTTTATCACAGCAACAGAAAAGTAGCTAAGACAGAAAGAGTAGCATACCTTTCAATAGACAAAAGTAAATATTATGTACTGAATATAAAAGCAGAAGAACAAAATCATCAGGGCTTTTTGCTACTTCATTCATATTATACAGTATATGACCAGAGTACTGCAACCCTAATGAAATTCAAGAATTGGCAAGATGAGAGACCAACAACAGAACCAACATGAGGATCAACAACAGAACCAACATGGGGACCATCAACTGAACCAACATGGGGACCAACAACAGCACCAACATGGGGACCAACAACAGAACCAACATGGGGACCATCAACAGAACTAACATGGGGACCAACAACAGAACCAACATGGGGACCACGAACAACAGAACCAACATGGGGACTAACAACAGAACCAACATGGGGACCAACAACAGAACCAACATGGGAACCAACAACAGAATGAAGGAATATCTCAATAGGAATGATCTATGCGCAACTCAAGGAGGAAATGGGAACAAGGTTGAAAATGTAAGAAAATATATAAAGAGTTGAACCACTGTTTTGCACATTTTAATATTTTAAGGTGTATTCTGGCTCAATAGACAGAAGTATTTGCTGTGTAATCATGAGGGCTTCCAACTGAAACCGCAGAACCTATGTAAAGCTAGACTTGGTAGCTTGTATCTTTAGTCCCAGGGCTGGTAGCATGAGATGGGAGGTGAAAACAAGGGAATCCCTGGATCCTTTCTATCCTGGTGTACAAAGTGGGAAAACAACAACAAAGTGGAAGATGGGAACAGACACCCAAGGTGGTCCTCTCACCTTCACATGTGCACGGTGGCACATGCCCTCCTGCATTCAAATACAGAAATGTAGACACATACTCACATGCCCATACACACATGTACATACACAATACACACAAGCACAAAATGTATTCACTTATTTATTTGACAGCACCATTAAGTCCTTTGCAGGGAGAATTAAACAAAGGTTCCAAACTCTATACTGTAAACATCAAGGACATAAGTAAACTAAGAAAGGACAGGGAGACAGAACATTATGGTTCATAAAATATGAAGAGAAACTATATAGAATATTTAAAAATCAATTTCCTATGTCACCCAGTGTCAAGCCCATCTGCTGGCTCCTCTTTATAGTGGAAAGGGCTTGACACTAGCTGCCTCTCTTGGTTTGTAGCTAACCTGTTTGCCACTCCACAAGTAGTTACCCTAACATCTGTGCCCAAATCAGAGTAACCCTGATTATATTTTCTGTGACATTATCATGCTAAAGGATAGACAGCAAAGATCCTATACAAAATTCCAGAGTTCACTAATAGCCTGGTAACTTAATTTCATTTCCTCTCCTTATCAGAAAGGCATAGTTATAAGATTAGTTCCTTTACTAAGTTTAATTCCAGTCACTGTTTATTTTGCACATAACCTGGAAAGCATTGCTGGCAGCCATTCTTTCAGTATTGCTAAAGTATTCCCTTAGCATCCCCAGTAGATACAATAAATGTCAATCGATAGCTAAGGCGAGAGCTGAATCTGCATATAGGATTCCCAAATTAGAAGGATTGAAAACACTCCATATGCAAGAGTGTAAGCATTCAGATTTCCTTATCATTCCTGGCACAATTTTCCCACTGCTCCACATTTAATTAAATTTACAAATTGAAATTCATGTTTGTTCCAATTGTAGAATTCCAGTTATATTTCACATATTTTGGTAAGAATGCAGAACACGTGAGCTACAAGCATATTTTACATTCATCACTTTTGCCAACAGGAAAAGATGAAATTCAATAAAACTTAAGTATTTATTTATCTAAATTTGAAATCAAATTCATTCCTATGAATTTCTTAGAAACTGAATGTTCTAGTTTGTTTCTTTGTTGCTGTGATAGAACTACAACCAAAAGTAACTTGGGGAGGAAAGGGTTTATTTCATCTGACTGGTTACAGTTTATCATAGAGAGAAGCTAAGGCAAGAACTCAAGCATGGTAAGAACTCCAGTATGGCAGGAACAGCAGCAGAAGCCCTGGAGGAATGCTGATTACTGTCTTACCTCCAGGCTTATATACAGCCACCTGTCCATCTTTCTTATACAATCCAAGCCTATTTTCCCCATGACAGCACCACCCACAGTGGTCTGTGCTCCCTTCATCAATTGGCATCAAAAAAATGCCCCTCAGACATGCCCATAGGCCAATCTGATGGAGGTAATTCCTCAATTTAAGTTCCCTTTTCCCAGGTAGTCTTCATTCAGTCTCTCTCTACCTACAAGAGGTGCAAGAGTATTTCAGGATTGAAGAATGGTCTATTAAATTCATATATGGGCTTCTTAATCAACTCAAGTGGAAGAGAAAAGTCTCAAGAAAGTATCTAAAACATGTTTCTGAACTTAAAGTCAATCTACAATAGCTTTTTATCACATACTCTCAATTTTTACTATCCTTAAGCTGCAAACTCTTCCACATTTCTCCAGGAAATCAGTTCCAAGTCCCCAGGAACTACAATGTCAACTTTATCATAATAGCCCTTCTTCTTGGGGTCATTTTTTTATTATTTACTTATCTCATTGTTGTGACCAAATACATGACAGAAGGTAACTTAAGTGGGGAGGTTTGACTCACAGTGTAAGCAGGTATCAAGGTGAGAAGGCAGGACAGCAGTGGTGTGAGGCAGCTGGTCACAATGCACACACAATCAAGAAGTAGATGGAGACGGGAGCTCATGCTACCCTAGTTTTTTCTTTGTATGCATCTCAGGACCACAGCCAGTAGAATGCTGCCACTCATGTCTTCTCAGCCAAGTTAAGCTAGTTTAGAGAAAATGCTCACCATCAGCATGCCCAGAGACTTGTCTCTAAGTGAGTCTGAATCCTGTCAAGGGGACAACCAACATTAACATCATATCACACAATTAATTTTTGATGATGGTGCTAAAAATTATGTAATTTACAAATAGCACATGGGAAAATAATTTACAAATAGCATAGGAACAACTGTGTACATATGAATGTAAAGAAATAACTGTGGACCTGTAACTTATACCATGTAAAACTTAATTCAAAATAGATGAGAATTTTACATGGAATAATAGCACCTATAAAAGTCAGAACAAAACAACAGGGGAGATCTTCAGAACATTGAATTTGGCCAAGATTCAAGAGATATGGCATGAAAAATATAGCAATAAAAGAGAATACAAAGCAAGCTTCAAATGAAAAACTTCTGTGTTTCTAAGACATTATACAAAGAGATGGAAAACCCAGAAAATGAGAGAAAATATTTACAAATCATGTAACTGAATGAGGCTTAAAATTAGAATATATAGAAACATTTTATATAATCCAACCATAAAAGAGACAAACTAGTCTTAAAACAGACAAATTGATCTAAATAGGCAGCTTTCCAAGTACACATAGGTCATTTGAAAAGGTGTCCAACACCATTATGCATTAGAGAAATGAAAATTAAATCACTCACATTTTACACATAGTCAGATGAACAGCCATACTGCAAGAGAAAGGATATAGCAAATGTGGACTAATACTATGCAGAGCATATAATTATGCACTTGTCATAGTGACGTGATGTGATTTGGTCTCTTCACAGAACAGAGTTGGGCAATTCTTCAGAAAACAAAATGTAGAGTTATCATAGTCTAGAAATCCCCTGCATAGGTGTAAACTCAAGGGAATTCAATACATGTATTGGTATAGTAGCTTATAAATGAATGATGGTAGCACCATTATTTACAATAGCAGGAAGAGGAAGAGTTTACCAGTCCATTATGGATGAACAGATAAACAATGGTGCTACAGCCATTTGTGAGTGTCGTCTGACCACCAAAAGGGAATACAGTACTGATACATGCTACCAGATGGTCCTTAAAAATATTGTGTTAAGTGAAAGTAGGCAACCCCCAAAATCTGTATTGTATATTTTTTTTGCTATGAAATACTAACAATGAGAAAGTACAGACAGACAGAATATGGTTGCTAGGAGCTGGGGACAAAGAATAAGGAATGGCCGTTAACAACTCATAGTTTCTTTCTGGCTGCTGTTTGTATAACTTTTGAATGTAATTTAAAAAGCATTGAATTACATACTTGTTATAGCATATATGTTACACTTCAATTTTTAAAAAGAAAAATTTTAAATACAAATATCACCATCCTTAGGTAAATCAGAGAGAAAAATTTTATTGACAGAAAAATTAAAGGTTATGATAGAAATTAATCTTCATAGAACAAAGTTTAAATACCTTTCAGAAAATAAAATCTGAAAGAAAATTGAAAAACTTTAAAATCAAGGCACAATGTAGGTGATGATATTCACAGAACATGGACCAAAAAGGCAAACATGGAAATTCAAGGGAGAGATTTGAGAGATGAGAACACAGTCCACCAAGCAGAGTCACAGAAAACTTCTCAAGAGCTCTGGTACAGCGAGAAGAAGTCCTGACTCACTCCAGAATCCAGGAAAAGGATTTTCAAATGACGTCTCACTCAGAGAGATGACTCTTCAGTGTATTGAAACCAAGAGCAGATTCTGTTCACAGCTATGTGTAACAGCTCACAGGACATCAGGATTTGGTTTAAAAATGATTTTATCAACACTAATAAAAACTAGTGATGGTTTTTCTGAAGTCTTGAAGGAAAAGAGTCTCTAGAAACTCAGATCTAGTTTAGCTAAAAATTAAATGTGGTATTTAAAAAAAGATATGAACAAGGATGGCACCGGTAAACAGCACTGATGGGGGAGACCCTAAGGGGCTTCCACCCCAGACAAAGTCAGACAACCAAGGAGTGCTGAGCAAGGGAGAAACAGGGTTCCCCGGGAAAGAGCCCCAAATCAGTTACCCAATACCAAGTGGTCAGCCCCCAAGTCATATACATACAAGTAACATTATAAGGACTGAGCAGGTTGTATTTATATATATGGACAAAGCAGAATACACACACACACACACACACACACACACACACACACACACACACACACACAAAATAACCATTAAAGAAATAGGGGCTAAATATTTGAGAGAGAGCAAGAGAAGGTGATGCAAGGGTTGGAGAGGGGAAAAGGAAGAGGGGAAATGATGTGATGGTATTTTAATTAAAAAATTAGAAACAATAGATATTTTTAAACAGGCAGAGTCTCAAAATTTCTCTCTATTGCAATTTTTAAAGGAATTCCCCAGAAAATGTTATTAAAGTAAGGAAGTAAACAGAGAGGCAATATTCATGGACTTGGGGAATGAGAGGTCCAAGAGCACAAGGGAAGAGGGGAACTCCCAGGGAACCTTGAGGACAGAGAGGACAGCTGTGGGCCCTGACAGGTGGCAGGCAGCCAGCTGACCTTGGAACAATCAGAACGGCGGCGGCGGGATTCCGTGGGAAGAATCACACTGAGGAAACAGTGGAGTGTGCAAGAACCGTTTCATAATCTAAAAACACGTGGAAAAGCTGGGTATTGTGGCACATGCCTGTGATTCCAGCTACCCAGGAACTGCTAGGGTAGGGAGACTGCAAATGTGAGGCCTATCAGGGCTAAACAGTGAATTCTAGAACAGCCTGGGAAATGTATAGAGCTTATGTCTCCAAATAAAAATCAAATATGGCTAGGGCTATAGCACACGGGTAGGGTGCTTTGTTCTCATCTGCAAGGTATTGGGTTCAGTTCCTATTACTGTGGGGAGGGGATTAAGCAGAAAAAATAAGAAAATGAAAAATAATTTACTTACTACTTATAGAAATGGTAAGTACAGAAAAGAATGTACTCAGAGCATCTAAGTGGCAAAATCATGAGCATAGACATAACAATATAAACAATATGGGTCTTGCAAAAATGCAACATTAGCCCAAAGGCAATAGTAATTAGTGGGTGGTGGGGGTTAGAAGGATTGTAGTTAGGGGCGCAGGGGAAGGCAGGAAAATCTTTTGTAGTAGGCTGTATCTGTGCTCAAAAAAAATTCATTGCTGTTTTCTGACCCCCTTGATAGACGCCAGAACATGTGATGCACTTGGGCCTATACGACTCGTGCAGAAACAGTGTTAGCTCTGTATGTGTCCTTGTGGCTTACCATGATCACCCACATTTACTTCCTCATAAGAAGAGTCCCTAGACCCAGAATGACCATGGAACACACTTAAAAGTAAGCCTACAACCTAAAGCAGAAATAGTAATGAAAGGCAATCTATAGATTTAAATCTAGAGACAAACATGCTCGCATAATGACTAATACTTTGTGGTTCTCTGTTATGAGTTGTTGTTGTAGCAACCTAGAAAAAGAACTACCCCCAAGAGGCATGAACTACCTAACAAAACCTCTAGTACCATGCATGAGAAACCTCTTGAGTTGTTAGTCAGGGGAGTCCAAGAGAACATCCCACCCATCCCCCAAAAAAACAATAAAGGCTACTGCCTTCATGCTTGGTTGCCTCCCAGAATTTGAAGACAAGACCCTGTTGCTGAATCATGATGCACTTTGGATACAGGACTTAGAGGAATCAAGCTGGAACTGACTCAGAAACCTCATCCCTGAGGAGTGGTTCTAATAGTATCAGAACATGCTATGCTAGCTGCCAAAGGAGAGGAGCAGCCAGTAATCCAACCCAAGCTGTAAAGCCTAAAAACTAACAGTGGCTGGACTGGAAAGGTATCCAGGATGGTGAAATAATGGCACTTTATCTTGAAAGTAACCAACAGCCGTCTAATTGGATTTAAGGCCTGCTCAACAGGAGAGAAATCATCCTGGTACTAGACACCTAGTCATCTTCCTGTGCCTGGAGAGGTCACAGACCCCAGAAGAGAATCTACCATTATCACTTCCTAACTAGTGTAAGTCCTAACTGCACTCTGACTACTTGCCCTTCTACCCACAGATAGTGGTAGGTCTTGTCCCTCACCAAAAGACTTCCTTTGGCAACAGATGGAATCTATTACAGAAAGCCACAACTGGCCATAATGCAGAGATCAACTGATTGTGGGGTGCCTACCTCCAATTAGTACATCTACAACACAACACAACTGCTGAACCTAAGATTCAGGGAGCATCTCAGAAGAGGAGGTAGAGGGTTGCAAGAGCCACAGGACTCTGAGACTGTGCCTACTAAACAACATGGCCACCTAAACAAAGATCTGAACAAATCCAACAACAGTGGACATCTCAAAGGAAATGGAAAAATCTCAAGGGGCCACATCCGTAGAGGAAGAGCTACCAGCAATAAACAACAACTGAGACACAGAGAATTAGTGTCTCCCAGGAACAAACCCCCAACAGGTTATCTAATGGCAAATAGCCCTAGGAACATGCGTACATGCAGATAACACTGAATGGACTCAGCAGGTTTTTATTCATATATTTATGCACATATGTAACAACAGTGGTTAAAGAAGAGGAGGCCATGATTTGGGGAGGGAAATGGGGAGGGTGACAGGAAGGAGGGAAAAGAGGAAGAGGGGAAATGATGTAATTATATATTAATTAAACAAAAATAAAGGCAAGAAACCATAATCATCTGAAGCTAGCTCCTTGATTCTTAAATATCTTCCATCATGGAAACATGGTAGGTGATTTAAAATGCAAAAATCAAATGTCTCTGTGCATGTGACTGTGTGTGTGTGTGTGTGACTCTGTGTGTGTGTGTGTGTGTATACACAAACAGGAAGCAACAATGTGGGTTAAATAACAAATTATTTAAATGATCTGAAAGTATTTATTTATAGAAAAAGAAAAATGGAATAAGAGGGGTAAGTTTGGGTAAACGCTATTTAAAACAACATTAGTAAAGCCACCTGACCCTTTATAAGTAACATACTAATAAATATAAAGATAGAAGTAAAATTGTTTGACATGGTGTCAAGAATGTATAACCAACAAAAGAAAAAACAAAAAACCCCAAACATTAAGAAATACAGCAAACACAAGCACACTACAGTACCTACTACACAGCTAGCAGAGAATGGAGAATGCAAGATGTCTGAGAATATTCTGGACATGAATTGAAAATAACTTGAGTTATTATAGTGGTGGTCCAAATATCAAGCAGGTATTTACTTTTTTCTTTTTGAATCTAGCTATTTCAAATATTTCCTAAATTATTAGCTCTCCTTTACCTGATCCATGTTTGTCTCTTTAAGTTTTAGAACTACCTAAATTTTATTACTTGTTCCTTTGACCCAATTTTGCAGATGTTAGCAGGTACACTGAATGGACTGTAGAAAACTGACGGATGATTGAGAGGGATGTGACAGTCGTGGCTGTGTTTCACACTCTATCCACAACAACTAACAGACTTTGCTGCCTGGTGTCCACTCTCTTGCCAGAAAACAGGACTGTCAGCATGGTTATAGCAACTTAGGAGAAAGAAGATGCTCACGGCTTTGCCTCACCCTGTGTACCACTGTCCATTGACATTTGTAGCACACTCCTTATCCTGGATGCTCAGAAACACCTAGGAAATCAGATAGCCGGATGGTGCTTAAACGCAGCTGTATTGCTACCCAGTGCACAGGAGGGCAACCTATTTGTCATCACTCAAAGCTACACTAAAACCTCAGCACAAAAGCTTTCAAATGAATTCTCTGAAATCCTTAAATCCCTTTATTGAATCCCTGAAGTTCCCACAGGGTTTAATGCTCACTGTCTAGTGAGCACTAGAAGAGAATCCTAGATAAAGGCCACTAACTAGATGTGCCCACGCTGTCTTGTCTCTCTTCTTTGCAATCCTTTTCTTTCCTGTGACTTTTCTTCACCATCCTATGATGTCCCGTTCCTGTAGGTCCATTGGGTTGGAAAGTTCTCTAAAGAAGGGACGACTCTGACTCAATAAATACAGGAAAAATGCCTGATGTCAACCTCTGGCCTGCCTACACACACACACACACACACACACACACACACACACACACACACACACACACTGGCTCACCTGCACAAGTATGTCCATACATGTGTGAACATACATACACACATGCACACAAAAACCTAAATTTCCATTTTTTACTAATATTAGAAATAATGAAATAATGGCTTTGGTAGTACAAAGTGAAATCTGCGTGTTGAATACCCAACTATGGTGACTATTTAATTTCAGTTCTAACAAAAGTAACCATGGTGGAAAGCCTCTATAGTGTCTCCTTCTCACCTGCACACATGAGAATTTTTGGCTTGGTTCATTATTATGGACTGTCTTGCCAAATAAAAATGTGATCTTTGGGAGAGGATAGTATAGTGTACTCGGTTTGGTTTAACTAATCCCCAGAAAGGTCAGGTAAGTATCTGAAGCACATCAGAGCCATCCAAACTTCCTTTAGCGTGTGGTTCAACTCTGACAATCTCATGCAAACAGTAGCCCTTCCTTCTTTCCTGATGCCATTGTGAAAACCTCGTCTCCACAAAATCCTTAAATACAGAAGTCTGGAGGCACGGTGTCTGCCCCCCATACAAATTAAAAATTGGTATTATTATCCAGCCGAGATTACACTTCTCATCTGAAACAATGTGCCCTCTTATTTGAAGGAAACAGTATCAGAAGCGTGGTGTTCTTCTGGTTTTGAGTCCTGCTTTCATCCGGAACATTCCCTTTCCTTTGTCCTCCCTGGCAGTCATTTCTCTTCCTGCTTCATCTAGAATTGCAGCCTCTCGATGCTCCACTCTGGTCAGATCTGCTCCATGTCTGCTTTGACTTCCCCTTATTCTGAATACCCTGCATTACTTATTTTTATCATAACTCTTACAAATACCTGACAGTTAACAGAGGGAGGATGTGTTTGGGCCCACACCTTACCAAGATTCAATCCATCTGAAAGAGATAGTTGGGGCGAGCAGGTCCATGACAGGTGGCCCATGGCAGTGTGAAGCTATTTCTAACTTGCTGGGACATCTTGCATCTCCCCAGCAAAGGAAGCAGCAGCAGCTTAGGTAAAGGGGCTGCATAAGGACTCATAACCTGCTCCTGTCGCCAAACAGAGCCATTTCCTCTAGCTAGGCTCCACCTCCTCAAGGTTATACAATAGCACCACTAGCTGGGGACCAAACATTCAAACACATGGGCCGGTAGGGGACATTTCACATCCAAACCACAACAGTCCCATCGTCTTTTTGCATTTCTCAAGCTTTTCATTCACAAGGTAAATATATACTCTGCCTCTTTTGTATAGGTACCAGATTTAAAACAAGGAATGGAGTATGGGGAATCTTCTTCTCTTGGTACATAATCTTCTATTGGGAATAAGCAGATGTGCACAACAAATAATGGTAAAACAGGTCATTTGCAATATGGCACTAAGGGACATCAAGAACATTAAAGCAAGTCATACAGAAAGCCTTGGTGCAAATCAGGTGGCCTGGGAACAATGACCTGAAGGAGGTACAGGTGTGACCATGAGCTGTCCAGAGGAAGGTCACTCCAGGCAAAAGGACAACACCTGCCCAGACACCTCCATGCCCCGAGTACCTTTGACTTGCTTTTCTTCTCTCTCTCTCTCTGTATATTGTTTATCATCAGGGATGAAGTTAGAATTTATCAACACACACACTCGTCACTCTTAGCTGAGCTGTCAATGGATCCTGCCTGATGCTTCTATTTTAGTGGCCTATGAGCATTTCAAACTCGAGATAATGCCCAACAAGATGGCGTTCTTCTTTGTAAACACAGATGGCTCATAGCCCTGGAAAGAAAGCACTCCTGCCCTCATGTTCTGGTGCAATTATCAAGTTTGCCAAGAAGAAGGAGAACTGCTGAAATGTGAGGAAATCCCTGGAAAAAAGTATAAAGCACATTCTCTTCCTAGCATTATTATTTTCTGGTAGCCACAAAAATACTTGGAACCTTCTCGGATCTCTCCTGTAACTAAAAGCATTACAAATTCCCAGATTAAGACATTTACCCATCGCTACCCTTCTAGATTCAGTCTCTACTCTGATATCTACTAAACATCCTTGTGGTGATATTTTATCTGTGTACCCCAATAAAGCTTATCTGAAGATCAGAGGAAAAAGCCAGGCACTATATTAAACACAGAAATCAGGCAATGGTAGCTCACGCCTTTTATCCTAGCATTCAGGAGGCAGAGATCCACCTGGATCTCTGTGAGTTCAAGGCCACACTGGGGAACAGAGCCAGGCATGGTGACACACACCTTTAATCCCAGCACTAACCATAAAGGTCTAGTGGTCTGTACAGACAGACAGGAAGTGATGTAGCTGGGCAGAGAGAGGAAGTGAAATGCAGAACAGAAAGGCATATAGGCATGGGTATACAGGAAGTAGGTCTCTTTGGAAACTGAGGCATCTGTAAGGTGAGGTTGGCTGTGGCTTTTCCTATCCTCTGATCTCTCAGGTTTTTACCCCAATATCTCCAGATTTTTTTTTTTATTAATAAGACCGTTTAGCAATTTGTGTTACACATCCTGAAATTTCTATGTCCAACACAACTGTCCATTTTTCTAAACTCTGTGATCATCAATCTTCCATTACTATGATGGAATACCTGAGAGACTCTTTATGAAGACAAAAGGTTGAATGTCTTGGCAGTCCTGTTTATAATCAGTTGGCTCTGTGGCCTTGGACTAATAATGGTGAGAAAGAACAGAGGAATCAGCAAAATAGCCAACAAACAAAAGAAGAGAGAGGATACCGTGGGTCTGAAATCTTTCAAGGCCACACCCACAAGCCTACCTTTCTCCAGTTAAGCCCCATCTCCTAAGACCACCCCCCACCTCTCAGTAGTTCCACATGGAGACTGAGCCTTTAATACATAAGGTTTGGGAGACAAATTGTAACACCCTCCCCAAACCTGTCCCTCTCCTGATCTCCTCTCTGTCAGGCAATAGTTCTCCTGTATACTGTATACTTTTCCAGGCAAACGTGATGTTTTCTTTGATTCCTCTCCTCTCTAACTCCTTATGTACAACACCAGAGAACCCACCAACCAAGTCTGCCTGCACAGCTACACTGCACATAGCTCTTCTCTCTCAGTCATCTTTACCATAGCCAGAGCACTTTTATCTTCTCTCTGTTCTATCTTGTCAACTTGCAATGCCAGGACACAGCCCCTTAACTTTTCTGCTATTAAATAGGACAGTGATTACCAGACCCATTCTCTGTCCCTTCAAGACTGAGAGATATTCATGACAAAGACATTGAGCTAGAAGAGGAGGGAAGTCCTCAAATCTTTCATTATATACAGCCAGTGCCCAGTGCGAGGCCCAAATGTGAGCTGCATTAGCACATACCTTGCTTTGGCCAGCTAAGTGAACTTCCAGAAAGCCACACGCCAGACCATGCTAGCAAAGTCAGGTAGTTCAGGTAGGATTCAGAACTGCTTTTTCTGTTCTCGGTTGCTGGAGTTGTAGGAAAAGCGGTCAGGATGAGGCTGTATTGGGAAAAAGAAAGAAGTGGAAAAGCAACCCTCTATCTCCCAGAGATGAACTAGAGAGGGGAAGGTGTGCTATCTAAAAGAAGAACACAAGGAGAAAACACAAAGCCTAACTTCCCTTGTGTGGAATCTTCGAGCGTTCATTAGCTTCCTTACCTCCCCATTGACAGGAAGCTAATCCCCTTGACATGGAGGACCAATCTGAGCATGCAGAACAGACATACAAGAGGTTGGCTCTAAAGTGTGTGCTATATGCTGACCGCTGCCTGGCAGCACTGGTCCCTAAGCGACAGTTTGCTTCTGGCACTACATGCTTCAACTGAGATACTGGACTTTTCTGTCTAAAGCCTAAATGTTTGGCATCAATAGTCAAAATCTGGCAATTTTTTGATGCTCATATGTCTAAAAGCTGGAGAGCTGGAAAACACTCGAAGTCCTCAATTGGTGTCCACTTTGGGATATTTGGCCCAGAAAAAATATCTATTCTCATGCTACAGGAAGTAGGTTTGCAAAAGGAAGGCTGAACCAGAGCCAGAGAGCCAGTGCCGTTGGCCAGCACATAGATGAAATGTGATCTTGGCTATACAGGCATCTCTCCCAGAGTTATTTGCAGCTGCCACGACACATCTTTAAGATTCTAATATGCAGAGCAGTTATTTAGACATTCCAAGAGAGGGAAACAAATCTCCGTTGTTTACATTTAAACATGATGTAGTGAGATGCTACAGGAGAAATGTAAACATTGCAGATTGGGCAAGGCAAGACATGTGTAGCCCAGCTCAAGTCACAGAATAGGCTCAAAGGATCCAGAGCAAAGGCAGAAAATTGAATTTCCATAGGAAAGCGGTGTTTATTATTATTCCACTTAACCATGTGAGGAATTGATGGGAAATACATTGTCTTAGAAAAAGTGGAAGCCGAAGTAATAGGTAGCCTTAATTATATGTTAGATGCTAAAGAGAGAAGCAGCCATAGCGTATCACAGGAGTGTTAGTGGTTTTAAAGGAAACATTTTGATGGTGTGGTTTCTTTGTTCATTTTCTTCTTCCTTTTTTCTTTCTCTTCCCCCATCCCCCTTCTTCTGTCTTTGTTTTCCTTTTCTTTTTTTCTTTCACTTTTTACTTTTACTTTTATGTGTGTGTGTATGTGTGTGTGTGTGTGTGTGTGTGTCTGTGTGTGTGTGTACAAAGACCTCTATACAGATGTAGTTCTGACTGCTCTGTAACTCCCTTATGTAATCCAACTGGTCTCACATTTGTGGCCATTCCACTGTTTCTTCTGAGTGCTGGGTTTCTAGGTATGCACCACCACACCCAGAAAATGATTTTATTTTAAATTCAGAAACTCGGTGCAACTGGTAATAGATGATTCAAGAGATGAAAGTTCCACAAGTACACAGGAAACAGGCAGTTTCCATGGATGAAGAGAAGGAAGGTGGGAGGAGGCGTGAATGCAAATGACCACAGGGAGAGCTTTCTCATTTCATATTCAATTTGTTCTGTTGAAGAGGAGCTTGCAGAGTGACAGGACGCAGATCACAACACTGAGGTCTCCTGAAGGACACTAGTGCAGTATGGGAGGCAGAGTATGTGGATAAAGTGTCTAAGGATGGGTCAGACAATTGTTTCTGATTTCCTGTCTGGATCCACATTCCTGAGTTGACAGAGGGCAACAGAAACAGTTGTGATGTTCTTTATGTCCTCACTACCAAAAAAGCACATCCACTGATACTTTCCTTTTCCTAGGAGGGACTACTGGTGGCCAAAATACAAGTCATTATTGAGATAAACAACAGACAGAGATGACTGGCACTTTTCTTGCTCTCTGAAAACATAAAAAGCGACACCTGGTCCTGGTGCTGTCCTAGTTAGCATCAACTGTCAACTTGATGCAACATAGAATCTCTTGAATGAAAGTTTAGTTGAATGACTGTTTTTATGCAGTTGGTCTGGAGGCATATTTGTGAGGGATTGTCTCCATTGTTAGTCAATGTAAGGTGGTCCTATGTAAGAAAGCTAGGTACCTATGAGCCTGAGCAAACCAGAAGGCAGCCTGCATCCTTGGTTTCTTCCTTGGTTCCTGATTTAATGCCCTTCAGGATGGACAGTGACCCACAAGTCTGAGCTAAGTAACTCCTCTTCTCCACTAGGTTGTTTTTGGTCACAGTGTCTTATCACAGCAACAGAATTAAGACAGCTACTACAGTTCCAGAAGTCAAGTTGATGTCCCACTCATCCACCATGTGACACTAGAAAAGTCACTGAGCATCTCAGCACAGACCCCCACCTCCTGTGTAATATAAGTAATAACAGTAATGCCTCCCCTCATGGCAAACATGAGCACCACATGGGAACACAGTGAGAGGCTCACAATGGTACCTGGAACTATGTCTTTAGTAAATCATAGCTATGATTGTGATCACTTTATGCTGTAGAACTTAGCAGAAAACACATATTAATAGACTTTGATGAATCCTACTTCACTAATATCCATGTGAGCACACTGGAGCATGGTCCTAAATGCTGATTCCTGAATGTTGCATGCTCCATCCAGATGATGATATCATCACACACAAGCACATCTCCCAGGCTCCTTCCCTCTTCATGAATGAGAAAATGATTCTTTCTTGCATTAGACACTAAGGGTTTCCAGTTCATTACTGTCATATTGTCTAATATAATTAGCATTACCACCAACAAAAATGACTCAGGACTCCTTTGTAAAGGGATTGAGGAAAACAATTCCATTTTAACCCCTTAACAAGAGCTAGTGAAGTTTGTTATCTTAATGAAACAAACATTCTACATCTCTGGTCTTCCCAGTGTCCCAGGCTAGAACAGCCTCTTCTCATCCTTAGTATTTTAATTCAACTTTCAACTTGGCTGATATTCTCTCTGGCTTGTTTTCTAGAGATAAATATTTAAATTTAAAAGCAATTGATGAATATCTGGAATATCTATTGATTTTTGTTAATTGTTGGAGCATGGAGAACAAAAAACAAATCACTTGCTGTCTTGGCTAATTTTATGTCATCCTAACATAAGTTAAAGTATGAGAGGAGGAAACCTCAATTAAGAAAAAATCTCCACAAGACCAGGTTATAGGCAGGGCACCCTGGAGGGCATTTTCTTAATTAGTTATTGATGGGGAAGTGACCAGCCCATGGTGGGTGGTGCCATCCCTGGGCTGGTGGTCCTGGGTTCTATAAGAAATCAGTCTGAGCAAACCATGAGGAGCAACCTAGCAAGCAGTAAGAGGCCTCTGTGGCCACTGTATCGGCTCCTGCTTCCAGGCTCCTGCCCTGGCTTACTTCAGTGATGAATTTATAAGGTATAAGATGAAATAAACACTTTTCTCCCCAACTTGCTTTTTTGTCATGGTGTTTCATCACAGTCATAGTAACCCTAAGACAACATATTAGCAAAACAAACAACAACAACAAAACCCATAATGCTACAATATGACACACTTGTACTTTAGGGAGCCTTCCTTGCCATCTGGTGTCACCTCACTGATTAACATTTATCTGAGTAAACTTTTCTTCTTGTAACCACTAGGCAAAAGAATATTCTATTATAACATGTGTGGGACCACAAAGATATTTATTTATATTGAAGGAAAAGAGGAACATACTGTAGCAAACTTTATATGTTTAATGCCATTTCAAAAGTTTTCTAAGACTGTTTTGAACTGGGTCTGGAGAGATGGCTCACTGATTAAGAGCCTTGGCTGTTCTTCCAAAAGACCCAGGTTCATTTCCCAGCACCCACATGGAGGCTCACAACTACCTGGAACTCCAGTTACAGACCATCCGATGCCTCTTCTGGTCTATGGAGGCACTGTACACATATGTTGCAAATACAGACATGTAGGCATATACACATATACATAAATAAAAATAAACAAAATTTAATGTTTTGAACTAAGATAGTAATGATAAAAATTAAAAAAAAAAACACAATTCTTGTCCAATTACTGGTCTTCAACTTGTATTTTAAAACTTAAAAAAAAAATCAGTGATCAGAAAAGGAGACTCCAAGTGCTGAATCTGTAATGATGAGGCAGCAGGTGATCAGTGGTCCTGAGGTTTTGGAGGGAAGATATTGACACATCAGAGCTATGTGACAGGGATGATAGTCTTACAACCAAAGCTCTGGGCTCCTTTAGGGGAAGGAGACAAACCAAAGGAGATGCCTTGCAAGTCTAAAGGGAAAAAGTGTTGTTAGTGTCCAAGACCACACTGCTTTGAGAACTGGTATCTGTCACCAGGTTCATTCTTATGACACTATTCAATTAAAAGCTTTCATACCATATTCACACAATCACCTTTATATTATACCAGCGCCTTGAGTAGCTTAGTCCCAGTCCTGATATTGCAGTAGAAAGTCCAAGGTATGGTTGTAGCTGGAGTGTTCCAGTCCTGCCTGGCCCACGGTCAGGACAAATCTCTCTCACCCGCCAGTCCCACCGCCGCTCAAACCCAACCAAGTAAACACATAGAGACTTATATTGCTTATAAACTGTATGGCCACAGCAGGCTTCTTGTTATCTAGTTCTTATATTGTAAATTCGCCCATTTCTATTTGTCTATAAATTGCCACATAGCTTGTTGTGGTGGCATTGTGTTCCCCAAAATATTGTGCACCCTAATAAATTTATCTGGGGTCAGAGAACAGACAACCACTAGATACAGAGGCTAGAAAATGGTGGCACACACACCTTTAATCCTAGCATTCCAGAGGCAGAAATCCATCTCTTCAAGGATACAACCAAGCATGGTGACTCATGCCTTTAATCCCAGAAAATGAGCCTTTAATCCCAGGGAGTGATGGTAGAAAGCAGAAAGGTATATAAGGCATGAGGACCAGAAACTAGAAGCATTTGGCTGGTTAAGCTTTTAGGCTTTGGAGCAGCATAGTTCAGCTGAGATTCATTCTGGATGAGGACTCAGAGGCTACCAGTCTGAGGAAACAGGACCAGCTGAGGAATTGGCGAGATGAGGTTAGCTGTGGCTTGTTCTGTCTCTCTGATCTTCCAGTGTTTACCCCAATACCTGCCCCAGGTTTGTTTTTATTAATAAGAACTTTTAAGATTTCTGCTACAACTTGTGGCTTACCGGTATCTTCTACATGTTGCTTTTCACGGCGGCGGCTGGCAACGTTTCTCTGCCTCTGCCTTCCACTTCCCAGAATTCTCCTCTCTGCTTGTCCCGCCTATACTTCCTACCTGGCTACTGGCTAATCAGTGTTTTATCTATTAACCAATCAGAGCAACACATTTAACATACAGAACATCCCACAGCATATGGTCATTGTGATTGTTGCTTAACTGTGGGGTCCAATGGATGAACACTTTTTGAATGATGAGAACAATTCTATGCTGTTTTCTAAGTATTTATAATGCTTAGTAGAAGTAGCAAAGCAAGACACTAGGGCATTGTTACAGTGCTTTTCCACTTGAATACCAATAATAATTTACCAAATACACGTGTAAGAAAGGACTGATTGTTTAAAGTCGAATCTGCTTTGGTAAAATAACAATGAGAAATACATTCATGGGTAACAAGGCTCAATTGAACAGTTATGTAAATAATTTTGTCACTCATATTAACTCTTTTACCTAGAATTATAAAATGATTAAGTCTAATCCATTTCTAATAGACCTTTGCAGAATGGGCTGAAGACCTCCGTGGACCTGTAAAGAAAAGAGCTGTGGGTTGTGCTACCAAAAATCTTATGGTGAAGGAGTTTTTCATTGGTGGTATAAATTATCCAGTTTGCTTGATGATGTGGCTTCTGCAAGTTATGGGAAATCACAGCTCTCTGGGGACTTTCTTACCACTTGTGACTGATCCATGGGGAAGACTTTACTCATGAGCTCTCTCTGTTTAAGAATGTCTTATCCTGAACTTACAGTTGGGTCAGTATGGAGGGGGAGAAGATCTTGAAGGACTTGGGAGAGGGAAAGAACATGATCAAAATACATTTAAATTAAGAATTGTTTTAAGCCGGGCGGTGGTGGTGCACGCCTTTAATCCCAGCACTTGGGAGGCAGAGCCAGGCGGATCTCTGTGAGTTTGAGGCCAGCCTGGGCTACCAAGTGAGTCCCAGGAAAGGCACAAAGCTACACAGAGAAACCCTGTCTCGAAAAACCAAAAAAAAAAAATTGTTTTAAATAATAAAAAATAAAAGGTCATCTTTTATGATTTCCCAGAAGAGAAGGACCTGGTATACCAGTGCATCTTATGTAACATTAGTGATTTCTTTCATCTGCTTATTTTGTTTTGTTTTGTTTTTGGTGTGTGTGACTTTGAAATAATTAATTATTTAATTACAATTTGAATTTTAAAAGCAGAAAAGAGTGGCCAGCTAACTGAGGTAGGCAGTATAGGATTCCATTTCTAAAACAGTGATACAATTCCAACACTGAATTCACCAATGACATTTCAGAATAATTTCACCAGAATTGGCTGTCTTAATTTTACTTTCTTAGAAGTGGGGGTAATTATAAGACTAAATGAAAACTCCTAACAAACTAGGTAAGTATTTCTAGTAAAAATGTTATCTGAATAACATCCGTGTCTCCACATGTTATGATATTGGAAATATTATTTATGCTGAAAGTGTGCGTCTATGTGAAGAAAAATAGAGAGCTTTGAGGAGGAATGAAACAGCCATTATTACTCCTTGGTTTGTGTTTTAACTATATATATTTTCCTCTTTTGTATTTGGCTGCTTTTGGTATAGAAGACATGGTATCAAGGGACTCTCTGGGACTAAAGTTATATACAGATGCTCAAATTATAACATTAAAACATGGGAATGGTTTTTTTCCCTATCCTTAGAGACTGGCCCTGGCTCTCTACTTACAAACTAACTTATTCAATCCCTGCTTATTGGGTTGAATTTTCCACATGCATCACAGTGATTGAGAGGTTTTGTTCTCATACCTAGACTTGTTGTCAAAAAAAAAAAAAAAAAAAAATCCTTGTCCTGTACCCTGTGTGAGATGCCTGAGGTCTGAGATGCCTGTGTTTGACTGGAGTACATCAGACCACAGAGAAAAGGAACCAGGTGACCAGTCAGAAAAGGAACCTGGCTGATTGAGGAGCTGAGTTGTGAAGCTATCTAAGAGAGAGACAGAGACAGAGAGAGAGGCAGAGACAGAGACAGAGAGACAGAGACAGACAGAGACAGAGAGACAGAGACAGACAGAGACAGAGAGACAGAGACAGAGAGAGAGAGAGAGAGAGGCAGAGACAGAGACAAAGAAGGAAATATTTTGAAGTCAAAGCAAAGCGAAATGGACTGAAGGGTTCAGCAGCCAGCATCCTTCTGGAACACACGCCTGAAGCAAGCAAAGTATACTATTTGAGGCATTCGGATTGGTTGGCGCTGCTCACAAAGACAGTGACGTTTCCTTCAGTGTCAAGACATAAGCCTTGTGCAAGAGGGTTGCAAGGGGCAAGAGTCATAGCTCAGTAGGTAAAAGTGCTTACCAGGCAAGCATGTAGACCTGAGTTCAGATCCCCAGCACCTAAGTAGAAGTCACGTATGGCATTATGCACGGCACTGAAGAAGCAGAGATGGGTAGATGCCTGGGGCTCATAGACCGTTTAGACTAGCCTGATGGGTGAGTTCTAGTCCCCAGTGGGGAAAATCTGTCTCAAAATTCCAGGTCGAGGGTGCTTCACCCCCACCCTACATAGAAACATGCTGTCATTTTAAACACATCATTCCTAAACTGTTTCTTTCCCTGCCTGCCCATCGTTCATCTGCCCCATGCAAGTCTTTGGTTACAAAACGCACTTCAGAACAAAAACACCCAGGCTGGTTGTAAAGGCTTCGTTCACTGAGGTTGGCCCCAGGGCCAAATGGGAGAGTCCTGCCAGCCATCAAACTTAGCCTTTACACATGTGCAGCATTTCTCTAAGCAAATTGGTTCCTTAATATGGTAAAATGTGCAGCACCCAAGAGGAAAAACTGGTGATCTCATAGCCCAAAACTGACGGAGTCACAGCCCCGTATTCCTGAAAAGCACTCAGACTTTCCATTTTGATAAAACCAGAAGCAAACAGGAGGGCCGGTGGTGTTTGCTGTTCATTGTTCATTCTCACTGAACTCTTTCTCCTGGAAGGCAGAACACAGTGGTTTAATTCACAGCTTATGGGATTTTTAAAAATACTAAACCATTCAAATGTTTTCTATATTAACCAGGGTATCTAAAGATCCACAGGGCTAAATAAACACAGTGAGCTGGCAGGGCCTTTGGTGGTCTAACAACTGCTAGTTATAAACAATAAACAAAACATAGTAACCACTAGAAGCACAAGAGAGTGCCCGTCACTCGGGGGCATAAATCATTAGCTTAATAACTTCAGCAGTAGTGTCTCCAAAGCAAAATTAGGCCAACGGTTCCCCCTGTGGCAACAACGAAGTACTGTAATGCTGACACAAATAAATGAATAACCAAGAGAAGAAGGCATCATTGTACCTTGGAAATGATTGAGAGTTGACATCTCATCAATAACCACGCAGCTCTCATCTCTGGGCAGCCCTTTGTGGAGGTGAGGAAAAGGTGTTCCCTACTCTTGGGGACACAGAGATCAGCGCAGAGTCTGCTCCTTACAGTCCCCACAACTAGCGTGTACTGTAGGTAGGGCATGGAGCCGCTGACATATTACCAATCTCAAGATGACAAATTTCTCTCCTCTGTCAAGGAAGATATTACTCACTGACACAGAAAGAGCCAAAGGAATGTTAAGCTGAGCACAGGCTAGAGAGAGGGCCAACCTCCAGCCACCAGGGTTTCTCAAGCTAGAAGGCCAACAACCTGGAAGGAAACACTTTCCAGCTCTGACTTTGGCCACAGGACCTAGCCATATGTCTTCCACATTAATTTTGCTGAGTGCCAAAGATCATTTTTAAAAATCAACTGGCTAATAATGTGTTCATTTTGGATAAGAGAATTTGGCTATGGGACATTATCACACAAAAAGACTCCAGGGAACATCTCGATCCCTGGCTCTGTTGAATCAATACTTTGTTTTTCTCAGTCCAATTTCTTTATCTGTTTTACAGATAGGCAGTATAGTTTTATCACAATCTCTGAAAAAGAGAGTTCTAGGTGAACTGCTGTGAGCACGCTGTCTCATAAACATAGATACATTTGTATCTTTCCACAATGCCAGATTTTATCACATTACAATCAATTCACAAGCTATGTTGTTTTTTATTGGCAGTCATTTGTCCCAATTTCTCCTGATAGCTGGCCAAAGAAATATTCTTTTATTCTAATCTGAACTACCCATATTAATTCTCAGATCACCCATTACAAATCACACGGTAAATTTATCTATACATATGCATTTATGTGGGTTACACACAGCTACAAAGGGTCAGCAAGGCCACAGCAGAGTTCAGGGAGTTTCAAAGAAGCCAGATTGAAGGTGAATAGAGATGCAAGGAAGGCTGTATGGGAAGATACCTAACTGCTGGCTGTCTGCTAGAAGGAATAGCAGACAAGACCAGGGTCAGAACTGAGCTTTCTCTAGGTGGAATGGAACAGGAGAAATGAGGTGAGGCCGTAGAGGTGAAAGCCAGGCCTGCGTGGATGAACCTGCATGGATGAAGGGGTGGATGGATGGACAGAGGGTTCACATGGACACATCCTAGACAGAAAGGGCAGTTCAAAGGGGCCATGTCACCAGTGGAGACAAACCAAGCTGAAGCATGCGGGATACTGGAATATTCTCTGCCTGTAAGCACAAGCTAGGTAGTCAGCTGACAGATCAGTAGACTCATCACTGTTAGTATTCCCACTCGCCCCTTGGGGACCCGCTCAGCATCCTGACATTATCTTATGGAAAGTTCCCTTTTAAGAAAAAGCTCCTCCTTCTTTTCTCCTCCCTCCCTCTCTCTATCCCTCCTTCCCTCTCCCTCTCTCCCTCCCTCCCCGTCTCTCCCTCCCCCATCTCCCTTTCATAATAAAACGTAGATGTCGCTTTTCCATGTGACTAACTTTCCACCACAACATGCTGCTGTCCACCGCGTCCACAAGGTGTGCCTCACCCACTGCGGGGCACCTTGGTCCAAACCCGCCAAAGCCTCTCTGGCGCCGTTTCACAACATTAACAACCACCATCCATTGCAATATTGTGTTTTCCTCTTTAAAGATTCCGGGTGAGGAAGCTGCCCCCTTTCCCAAGCCTGGGTACTTTCCTGGTATGATTTAAAACTAGCGCCTGTGCTCATACAATCTCAATGTGCTTCAATAACCTATGGGAGGACATTTTCTACTTCCAGGAGTAAATCATTTATCAGTCTGTGCTTCATGGGCGGTGCCGGGCAGATGGTGCCGTTCATGTGTCCACAGAAGTGCACAGTCATCCTCCATCTTCAGTCTTGAGTCCAAACTGCTGGTGAAATGGTGTCTCTTGGGGCAGGCCACACACCACTGCTTCATACAACGTGGAGGAACTAGAGCAGGGCAGAGCCTGGCCTTAACACTGATGCTGTATCTTTTTTTTTCCTCAATAGTACACTTTATTTAACAGTAGCATTCTAATAATATCCACTGGTTTTGAGTTCCTATTTGTGGACATACTTACCTTCTAATAATCTATTTAGTCTAAAAACTGTATGTTTAAATTAGGCAGATAGTATGACATCTGCATGAAGTTAGCTACCAGCTTCATGGTTCGTTCAGTAACCTGAGATTTCATCTGATTTGATTGGATAGGGTTACAGAGGACACAGATCACAGTTTTACAGATGTGTTCACAGGACAGACACCCAGGAGACAAATTCCCAATCCTGTTACTCCTCCCCCTTTCTACTGCGACTTGTTCCCAACTTGGATGCTTCAGGCTGATCAAAGCCTGTGCCGAGTACCTTTAACTCTAGCTACAATAGCTTTGGGTCTTTGAATAGTCTTCTGTATTTATCTAACATGAGAAAATATGAAGGGCAGGTTCATAACCTCTCTGTCCTTATAGGAATAAAGCTTTTGTTCCTGAGTTACATAAATTGGACCTTCATCTCTCTTTATAAAGGGACTCACCCAGTAGGATCAGTACACCATCCATGCATTTGACTGTGGAATAAAAGTAATCAGCTGAATGAAATGGTGACTAACACATCCAACTCATGTTCAAAGACAGGCCAAAGCCAGACTCTAGGTACAATTGTGACTAAAACATGGTTTGTCTTCACCACGGCTCCTTGCCCAGCTCTCCAGTCTTCTCTCCACCTTTATTCTTTCATGGTCTGCCTGTCGTACTTCTTCAAGAACCCTAAGGATCCATGACTGTCTCCCTTGATATTTAATTTTGGTTGTTCCCAATGCTTTTCATATTTATAACCAGTTCAGGCCAATTACAAAAGGAGAAATGGGAATGTTACCCATTTCAGATTACTGCTCATGGTGGATTGCCAATGCTGTGCTCTACTGGGCCAAAGGATCTTCTAACCTGAACACTCTTTAAAAACAGTAGCTGCCAGGTCTGGAGAGGCATACCCATTATCCCATTATCTCAGTACTCAGGAGCCTGAGGAACAAGGGTTGTGAGTTCAAGACCAGCCTGTTACATACAGAGATCCTGTGCCAAATAAAACAAAATCTAGAATCAAAACAATAATGATAACAAGAACTAATAATTGCTAGCCGCAGTACATGAGGTCCTGGTACACTCCACAGCACTACCAACAAACAAAAAATGAATCTAGTACCTGCAACTGTAAAATGCTGGTATAGTTCAAAGCAAATCATTTATCTAATAAGAGTTTAATACCAAAACACACAAAGAAATTTTATGGTACATTAATAAAAAGGCAATAGCCCAATTAAAAAAATAACAAAGAATCTCTATAGGCTTTTCTTCAGAGAAGAAACACAAATGACCACCAAATAACATTAAAACACATACAACATCATTAATCATTAAGAAAATGCAAACCAGATGTGGTGATATAATCTCAGAACTCAGGAGGTGGAGGCAGGAGGATAAGGAGTCTAGGTTTAGCCTTGGCTAAAAAATGAATTGGAGGCCAGGCTGTGTTTATGTGAGACACTGCTCTCCCCATCCCCCCACCCCCCACAAAAGGGAAGGTGAAACCCCAAATCCATGACATCAGCTCACATTTGCTATCATGACTGCAATCAGAAGGCAAGAAAAATAAATAGCAAGTACTTAGGAGGAGGTGAGGGTTTCGGTATCCACACACTGCTAGTCTGTAGATGTAACCAACCTTCTTATTAAATAAGAAACACAGAACCAATGCAAAGAAGAAAGCCAAGAGGTCAGAGCTAAGAGCTAAAACCTTACCTTTCCTCCTGCAGTGGTCCTACCTCTCCGAACTCACTACCCCTGTGTTAATGTCTTTATATAGTGTTCCTGTTCTGCCTTCTCATTGGTTGTAAACCCAACCACATGACCGCCTCGTCACGGCCTGTCTGTATAGGCCTCCAGGTTTTCCTTGCTTGGTATTGAGATTAAAGGCATGTGTGTCCAATAATGGCTGTATCCCTGAACACACAGAGACTTACCCAGCTCTGCATACCAAGTGCTGGGATTACAAGTGTACGCCACCACTGTCCTGCTTTCCTATGGCTTGCTAATAGCTCTGACCCCCGGGCAACTTTATTTATTAACATACAAATAACATTTTAATACAAATAAAATATCACCATACTAGTCAGAATGCCAATGTTGCAGCTTCTTTGAGGAATAATTTGTTAGTTCTTTAAGACGTAAACATGAAGTTTCCATGCAACATAGAAACTCTAGCCAGTCGTGGTAGCTCTCTGGAAGCACAGACAAGCGGACCTTTAAGAGTTCGAAGCCAATCTGGTCTAAATAGGAAGTCTGAGGCCATCCAGGGCTACACAGTGTCTCATAATAAAGAAAACAAAAACAAAAGCAGCCTGGCAATTCCACTCCTAGGAACAGACCCATAATAATGAAAATGAATGTCCAACAAGAACTTGTATAGCTTTTTACAGCAGCACTCTTTATCATACTCAGAAAATGAAAACTGCTCAAACATCCATGAACTGATAAGCAGCATATTGTACAACTGTATGACAATTAAATCCATACCAAGAAATGAAATGGTGATGTATCTACACCATGGATGACTTTGATGACACTATGCTAGGCAAAAGAAGCCATACATGGAAGACCAACCAATGTATTGTCAACAGGCATTGTCTGGGACAGACAGACCCACAGCCTTAAAAAAATGGATTAGTGGTTACCAGGAGTGGATCTGAAAAGATGACAGACCATGGTTTACTGACAGATATGAAGCTCATTTTTGAGGCAAAAGAATTTTTTTTTTTTTTTTTTGGTTTTTCGAGACAGGGTTTCTCTGTGTAGTTTTGTGCCTTTCCTGTAACTCACTTGGTAGTCCAGGCTGACCTCGAACTCACAGAGATCCACCTGGCTCTGCCTCCCGAGTGCTGGGATTAAAGGCGTGCGCCACCACCGCCCGGCTCAAAAGAAATGTTTTTGGATGAAATGCTGGTGCTAACTGTAGTTTTATAAATATGCAATAACCACTGAAAGGCAAAGGGTCAATTTCACAATATGCAAATTATACTTTCAATTAAAAATAAAATAATTGTTTAACATACTACTTGCCATTCTCATGTCTCCACCTGTTTGGACCAAAGTTAAAAAAAAATAGCATTTTTTTTCTAGCTCTGAATCAAACAGAGATTCTTTCCTTCCAGAATTGATCATATTTAGTCCATTTTGAGTATATAGATTTTTTAAATTACTGTTTAAATTGTCCATATTTATGGGGTACCATGTGACAACATAATACATATACACAGTATGTGACTATAAGATCAAAATACTTAACATGTGTACTTTATTAAGTATCTTGTTTAGAACTCTTGATTAGCATGTATATTTGCACATACTTATGCAGTCTAGAATGGTAATTCAATAATTGTATACAAGATAGACCGACGGAGGTGACAAATCTTTACTTTTCCTTCTTACTAGTGTCTGGGGAGTTTGCTCTCCTGTCCTGTAGATATTCAAATTTAGAGAGTCACCATTCAGTAGAAAACTAGAACTTATTACTTCTATCAGTGTTTGGGTACCCATCAACAAGATGCCTTTTTCTTTATGTGTCTAGAATTACACCTTTACAGGCAGGACAAGGAGGAGAATAATTCTGGAAAGTGGAAGGATGAGTCAGAGACACTGCCAGCCACCACCATGACTAGCAGCATGACCGGTAAGCCACAAGCCACGTGGCAAAGTATAGATTTATAGAAATGGATTAATTTAAGATATAAGAACAGTTAGCAAGAAGCCTGCCATGGCCATACAGTTTGTAAGCAATATAAGTCTCTGTGTTTACTTGGTTGGGTCTGAGTGGCTGTGGGACTGGTGGGTGTCAGAGATTTGTCCTGACTGTGGGCCAGGCAGAAAAACTCTAGCTACAAATGGCGCCCAATGAGTTGGCAAGAGTTTCCACCTAAAACCTGAGAAAAGATTCTAAAACGGACCTAAAAAAGCTTCCTAATTGTCTCTCTCAAATGAGCGGCAGCCTGCCACTTTGAGCTACTGGCAGGTTCCTAGCGTGCGTGCTCGACCTGCCATATGGTGGGAATGAGGCCTCTGCAAGTGGCACATTAAGCTGCATGGTAGATTTAGCCTTTGCTAGTAGAAAACAAAAAAAGAGGTTTCTGGGCTACACGCTGCTTGGATAAAAGCATAGACCCATGATAGCTCCCAGAGCTGGTGGTAAATGCACCACCGCCATGTTGGGAAGCTGAGGTGGGCGGAGCTAGCAGCCATAGCACTGTTTCAGTCTTACAAATGCTGCAGTTTAAAGCAATAGATTCACAATAAGACAGATTCAGATGTAATAGTTTACAATGTGTGTAAAATATATGTAGGCTTGAAAGAGACCAAAAACGGTGATATATACAGTTATATAAATGAATACATAGTTTTAAAAAATAAAGTCTTTAAAGAGAGTAAAATTCATATAAAAATAAGCCACATAAGATGAATATTACACAGAGAATCTGGATTGTGTTGTCTTTGGGATTTTCAACTGCAGAAAAACATTTGACCGTAAAAGATGTTGAGTTAAACCAACACGTATATTTTAAAGATACCTTGACTTCAAAATTTGGATCTAAGGTTATGTTGCTTTGGAAAGGAGGCTCTGCTTTTGTTTCCACAGAACGCAAGAGGCTATGGATTTGTTCCAGATTAAGATATATCAGGTTTGACCAGCCAAGACCCCCAGTAAGGTCTCCAATGACACCATGACGCAGATGACCCAACATCCAGAACGGTTTGAAGGCAACTGGCTCAGACAATACAGCCTCATGGACTATTCCATAATCCTAAAATTTTTTTTGTATCCCCATAAGATACAGCTCCCCCCTCTAGCAGGAAGTAGTAAGAGAAGCTACACCAAAATTCCCAAATTATATGTAATTTTACTTTGCTAAAGTTACAACCTTCCTTTTTGAAAAAAAAAAAAAGAAGAAGAAAAGGGGAAGTGCTGTGGGATGTTCTGTATGGCAAATGTGTTGCTCTGATTGGTTAGTAAATAAAACACTGATTGGCCAGTAGTCAGGCAGGAGGAAGTATGGGTGGGACAAGGAGGAGAATAATTCTGGGAAGTGGAAGGATGAGTCAGAGACACTGCCAGCCACCACCATGACTAGAAGCATATGAAGATGCCGGTAAGCCACAAGCCACGTGGCAAGGTATAGATTTATAGAAATGGATTAATTTAAGATATAAGAACAGTTAGCAAGAAGCCTGCTACGGCTATACAGTTTGTAAGCAAGATAAGTCTCTGTGTTTACTTGGTTGGGTCTGAGCAGCTGTGGGTCTGGCAGGTGAGAGAGATTTGTCCTGACTGTGGGCCAGGCAGGAAAACTCTAGCTACACACCTTTCACACTTGGAAGGTCATGTTGGCTGTAGGCTATTCAAAAGCTTCCCCAGACTACAATCTGGGTCATACCCACCAACGTACTTAACTACCATTCCCTAAAATAATGGTCACTTTTCTGGGAGTAACCCCTCCCCGCTTACTTGTTTCCTTATAAAGAGTTTATAAAAGAGTTTATAAAGAGTTTATAAAAATGAGATACATTGGAGATGGAGAGATGACTCAGTAGGTAAAGCAGCCCAAACATGGGGACCTGAACCCATGTAAAACAAGGTGCAGCAGCTCACATCTGTAACACCAGTGTAACGATTATAATACAGTAAGATGCGGGATGGAGACAGGAGAAACCCTGGGAGCTTGCAGGGGAGCTAGCCTGGCATCCACAGAGGTGAACAACAGAAGACCCTGTCCCAAATGACATGGACAGGGAGGATCTGAACCTAAGGTTGTTCTATGACTTCCACACAAGCACTTTGGCATTAATGTGCCTGCAATCACACACGAGAATATGGGAGCTTGGACACACACACATGCAAATGCACATGCACACTCACACAATTTATTGTCTCTTCAGTTTTTGTGTCTATGGTGCCTGAACCCCCCTCTCTGGAATGTTAGCATCCCCCCCCAAGGACATTGATGTCGGTTTTGTGTTCCTTCCACCTGAGACAGAGGGAGGCAGAAAAGAATGAATACTGAAGTCCGGAATGTCAAGTCCTTCCCTAAGCCAACCCTCCTTCTGATTCTAACTCAGGGATCCCCATGGCTTTGAGCTCTTCTACATCCAAAGCCCTTTGAACTCTGAATGCCAGCAGCCTTATTCCCCTGTCTCTCTGCTTCATTCACACATCCTTTCCAGGATTGCTGAGCCCAGCTGAGAAACCAAATCCATATTCCCTATTAAACTGCCTGTTGCATAGCTTGGCTTGGGATTCTCAGGGCTGACCTGGAAATAAGTTCTGATGAATGGTGTCCTAGCAGCCAAACCAAAGGTTAGGGGTCTTTGCCTTCTCTCCTGCTCTTCATTCAAGTTGCATTGTTTTGGCCAAACAAAACAATCTATTGCACATTGTAAGGGACATGTAAATCAAAGCCTGTGGCCTGAGGAAAAAAGTTAAACAAGAACCAGGACTCTAGAAGCAGACTCTGTGGCCTCATTCCTGCTGGCATGATCATTTTGCCCTATGCTTGATCTTAAGATTTGTTTTTAAATATCACATTATACGTCTACTTAGAATCATTCCAGATCATTCCATTCACTTACGGTTGCCTTCCTATATGTTTGAGGCCTTTATTAGGTAAAACCCACTTCATGTTTTTGTTGGGTTTTGGTTTTGGTTTTGTCTCAGATCATCAGACTAAAAGAACGAGGTAAACTTTACTTTTTGAAAATGAATGATTTACTCATTGCTTATGTAGGAGATTGGCGGCCATCTCCAGTCTCTAACTAGTTGAGGCTCCTGGATTGCTCTGGGGCCTCTCTGGCGGAAAGGAGTGTTCTCTCTGCTGTCACTTGAAGCTCAACACACAGAGCTCATTCATGACTTCCTGTTATTTAAGCCTTTACTTTCAGATAGCTTCAACTGGATATAAATGTTTGAGGGGAGAGTGTGGAAAGACTGACATCTGCCTGACCCTAACAAACTTGCTAGTGACGATGCTGATGACAATGTACATCTGGATACTTTGAATCATCCTGATGATGGATTTGAGTTTCCCACTCTTCACCTAGACTCTTGGCACAACACTATGGAGCTGTGAGACTCACCAGGCTCAAGCTTGCTGTGCACTCTCTGCTCTCTACAATGCTTCACCTTTCTTCTTGGCTGTGTTCATTCATGACTCCATGCGTTCTCTTTCATATGTCAGTCCAGGTTCACTGAGCCCCAAACATTAGTTCTTTGAGTATAGAGTCATGCTCTTTGTCCAAGACTCATCCCTTCCCCAAGTCACGGTATGCTTCATCCTCATATGATGCAGGCATAGCTGAGACTTGTAAGGCTAGCAAAGACCACCCCCGATGAAGCAATCAACAAGACTTAATGAACACCTCCCCTGAATTTAGCATGTAAACAGCTCCTGAGGACCTAATTTACGAAATTCCAATCTAATCCTACTCCCTCCCAGCACAAACTCTCCAATGAACTAACTAGTCAATTCCGTTTACCAACAGCTACATTTCTTAAAAGGCACAAAGCTAAGATGTCTTGAAGGCTACAAAGATTAATAAGGCCCATTCCTCATCCTCAACCAGTTCAATAACACGAGGAAGTGAGTCTAGATTAGGGACAACTTGAAACTGCAGGGTTAAAGAAATATTCTCACCTACATTTAAATGGATGAGGAATCCAAATTATTAAATTCTTCCAGATTATTCATTTCTTCCAAAACAGCATACTTTGACAAGGGAGTGAACTGCAAACTATGTTTGTGCTGATACTCTCCCCAAAGCACTAGCAGAATGGAACCCAAACCCTCTTTTGTCAACATCTAAGTTTCCAGAAGGGACTTTTGGTTTTATAATCCAAGCAAGCAGAGTTATTATCATGTCTCAACTCATTCTTCACACACTTCCACAGTAACATACCAGTTCACTTCATGGTGCAGCAGCTAGGCTGAGAAGCAAACTCCAAAATCTCACCATGTGACAATGCAGGACACTAGAGAACAACCTGCCACCAGTATTCATGTCGGAAAGAGCCCTTCAGCAAACCAACCAAAGAAACGCAGAAAAAAAATCACTTCAAAGCAAATACACACTAAAATAACTGTAAATTTAAAAGTTTAAAAAATGAATTTCCCTCCCTTTGGGAAAATTTGTTTTGAATTATTTGCTTTTTAAGTTATATGAAGTCTCCAGGAAAAACACTTGTCTCATAGGAAAAGCAAGCACTCTCTACTAAAATTGTATTCCCACAGCTCTACCTTACAGTCTGTAGAGTTTGGTCAGAAAAAGAGTTCTTTATTATCCCACACATCTTCTGCCAAGGAACCAGGATTATTCCTCTCACTGTGTCTTTTATTATGCTTCTCTTCCTGTCTTAAATATCTCCCCTCTTCCTACCACTAATCCAAACACAAGGCCTGGCTTTAAAGGCCCACTCAAGATCCACTCCAGGGGCAAAGTGGTACCTGCCTGAGAGGAGAGTGTGTTTGAACTGGATCTTGGAGATTATCTAGCTCAAATATTTTCCAACTGTGTTGAGCAGACCTTTTGGAGCCTTTGGAAAGAGCATTAAAATGGGAAAGGGCGGGAACAGCAGCCATTTCTGGGGGAGGAGAGGAAGGCAGAAGCTCCCCTTCCTTACCTTTCCCAGAAAGAAGCTGTTTGAAAAAATGGCTTCCAGAGCTTTAGAGTGTAAAAACGTAAGTTTTGTAAGATAAAGGAAGGAATTAAGGCTGATTAACAATAGTGTACTTTACCCTGCTGGACAAAGAATTGGGGAAACAGGAAGGGCTGACATCCTCAGACCCAGAGCCTCCCCACCCTAGGTACACTAGAGGTTAGAGGACAACTGGGAATTGATCTTTCTTTTCCTGCCTTCTGTCTCTGCTGCTGCATAAGGCAGGCTAGCTAGCCATTGGGTTTCCAGATTTCCCATCTCCTGATGTGGCTGCACTGGGGTGCAGAGTCCTCATTACTGCATCTGACTTTGACATGCATCCATCCTGAGGGTCTGAAATCCTGTTGTCAGGCACAAGCGCTGACTCATATGCGCCATTAGATAAGAGAGCACTCAGAGTCCACTCCAGGCACCGGCTGAACGATCACAAGCTGTGTCTTCTTAGACACTGTGGACGCCGACACCAGTGGCAGTCAGCACAGCTGGGCTTTACACAGAAGAATAAATTCATCTTTCCAAGCCCATGTGTCTTTACACTTGTCATGTTTACAAACTGACAGTTAATCACCAGCTGATTTCCCTGTCAGAAACGTCTCTCTGTTTTTAACCCTCAACTCTCATTTGTGGAGGGAGCATTCAATAATGCAACAAGGTTTTCAACAAGGAAATCTGATTCTTTACTTTTATTTCAAAACTGTGAACTTGCCCTGATTCTGATCCCTGTGAAACACTTCCTCTGGCTATGTTGCATTTTCTGCCTTTGCTTTTTTTCTTCCCCAGGTCTATCTTTTGGTTCTGTATCACCCTATTTGGTAGTGTAGGCATTATTGCCTTCTCTCTCTACTTCCTTGAGAGGCTCTGTGGTGAATTGAAGAAAATATGGCCCCTATAGGCTCATAGGGATTGGCACTATTAGGAGGTGTGGCGGTGTTGAAGGAAGTGTGTCACTGGGGGTAGACTTTGAAGTTTCAGATACTCAAGCCAGTCCCAGCATCACTATCTCTTCCTGCTGCCTGAGGATGCTGATGTAGAACTCTCAGCTCCTCCAGCACCATGTCTGTCTGTGTGCCACCATGCTTCTCACCATGAGGATAATGGACTAAACCTCTGAACTGTAAGCTAGCTCTGATGAAATGTCTTCTTTTGTAAGAGTTGCTGTGGTCATGGTGTCTCTTCACAGGAATAGAAACCCTAACTAAGACAGGCTGTTTATTTCATTCACACCCATGAGTGTGTGTGGCTCTCAAATCAACATTTCCAGGAGTGTTTTCTAAGTAGTGCTTCTAGGCTATGGCAAGAAAAGGATTTTTTATAGATATCAGACTTTTAAACCTATGTCTTGCTCCTTACTTTATCACCAGGATGAATTACCTGTCCACACAATAGAACATGTGTAGCAGAATCTTAAAAGTTATTATTAATAAAATCAAACCTGGGAGCCAGGTATTGGGGTGAATGCTGGAAGATCAGAGAGACAGAACAAGCCACAGCTACCTCACCTTGCCAATTCCTCAGCTGATCCTGTTTCATCAGACTGGAAGCCTCTGAGTCCTCATCCAAATGAATCTCAGCTGAGCTGTGCTGCTCAAAGCCTAAAAGCTTAACCAGCCAAATGCTTCTAGTTTCTGGTTCTCACACCTTATATACCTTTGTGCTTTCTACCATCACTCCCTGGGATTAAAGGCTCGCTTTCTGGGATTAAAGGCGTGTGTCACCATGCCTGGCTATTTTCAATGTGGCCTTGAACTCACAAAGATCCAGAGGGATTTCTCCCTCTGGAATGGTAGGATTAAAGGTGTGTGCTACCACTGCCTAACCTCTATGTTTAATATTATGGCTGTTCTGTCTCTGACCCCAGATAAGTTTATTAGAGTGCACAATATTTTGGGGAACACAATACCACCACATTTCCCTTTTTTTTGTCTAAAATTAAAAAAAGCTTATAACTAATACAAGAAAAACTATCCAATAAGTATATACAATATATACAGTCAAGAATTACATTAACTATGTCTAGTCCATTAACATTTGACAAATTCAGACAAAAAAAACTTCATTATATGTATTAATAATGTCCAGCCCAATAACATTTGATAAACTCAGACAAAAAATTTTTCATTGCTTATCCTATTTAAAACAAGAAGTTCCTTTTTAAAAGTATATTCAATAATTGGCCTTTTTATCTTATCAAAACATGCCTACCTGGAGTCTGTGCTGGCCCATCTAAATTATACCCAGGGCCTCTGAATCCCTTATTTACATTTTTCTGGTTGAGTCTGTTTCCAGATTTGGGTTACTTCTGGAATTTGAGAATATACTCTTGCTGTGGGCAGCACATGCCCACATCCTAAGGGTGGTTAAAGGGGGACCGTTAGTGAGGAGGATGAGGGCAGAACCTGAGGTAGTGATGCACTTAAACATGCAGGCTGGCCTTCCCCTGAGTGTTCCCAAGACCTCTGCAGCATGTGACATGGATGAGGCTTGGTGAGAAGAAAGAGAAGAAAGGGACTTTGCTGAAGCTATCCTCACATTTCAACCTAATCCTGACTTCAAGACTGATTGGAAAACATGTTCGTCACAAGGGGGATTAGCCTGTGTCTTACTGAACAGCTTGTAGCTTGATTTATAACCTTTACATCTGTTGCATGTTATGTGTGGTCCTCCATATGTATTTTGGACTTAGAATCTACTGATCTTAGGCAAAGATTTGGGCCTTTTCAACTTCAGGTTGCCTTTCCTTTGCAGTTACCTCACATATCAAAGGAAACAAGGAAAGCTCATTTAAAGTCTTCTTCTCATCTTAAACTGCCAGCTTGTGTTTGGGTCACCTTTTAGTTAATGGCGTCTCTGTCCACTCAGTCACCTGCTAAAGCCACAGTCCACCAATGAGTCATGTTCCAGACTCAGAGACAGTGACAGTTTATGTCTGAAATCACTAGCCTCTACTTCCTGCTTTCAAGTTCCATCCCTCAGCTGATGACCTTTAATGTCCATTCCAATCCTCCCTCCTTCTGTCCTTAATCAACTCTCCATGTATTCACCAGGATTATGCTCATATTCTTGCCCCATTCCCCACTTCCTCCCAATTTTCTGAAAACAAATTTCTTTTCATCATTTCAAGGGTATCCCACAATGGCCCATGCCTCCCCTGCCCACCTTCTTTCCTACAATTGTTTTTTGGGTTTTTTTGGTTTTTTGGTTTTTTTGTTTGTTTGTTTGGTTGGTTGGTTGGTTGGTTTTGTTTTGTTTTGTTTTTTTGAGACAGGGTTTCTCTGTGTAGTTTTGGTGCCTGTCCTGGATCTCGCTCTGTAGACCAGGCTGGCCTCAAACTCACAGAGATCCGCCTGCCTCTGCCTCCCGAGTGCTGGGATTAAAGACATGTGCCACCACCGCCCGGCTCCCTTTCAGCTTTTTTATGCAGGCCCTCTGATATTGTTCATCTGACTGTGCTTCATCCAACAGCTGTCTTTCCTCTTCATTGCTACCTTTCAATTCCATGTTAAACACATGCACAGTGCCACTCCACACTGGCTCAGGTGGTACCCTGCAGAGGGTGGCTGAGAATCATTTGGAGCCTGTAATCTGGCCTACATTCAATTAATCACCCAGCATGCACCTGGAAAGGGTACTTTTAAATTTTCAATAGGACAGGGGTTCTATGTGAGCTAGCTGCAAGCCTGGCTATTAATTGTCTTTATCTCTAACTTTTTTATAGCCATCCACATAGCCATATGCACATGTTTCATTGCCCAACTGTCCAGACTCCTGGGTCAATCCCAGACTATTTGAGAATTTATAAATTTTCATAAACCTTCACATGTACTCACAGTTACTCAAGCTAGCCTAGCTGGACTGTTGTTCTTTCTTTCCTTATTCTATAAAAAACCCACCTAACTATTCTAGGGCATTCACCCAGTGAAGTCTCTCACAGTTACACTGTGACATCACTTCTTTTATTCTCAACTAATGTGTTTATGACACGATTTTGACACTGTATGTGCTTTATGTATAAATGTCCTTCTGTCTCTTAAATGCAATTTCTTCATGTACAGTGACTCTATTATATTCATTCATTCGTGTGTGTGTGTGTGTGTGTGTGTGTGTGTGTGTGTGTGTATTCTCTGTGCTTTGCATATCGTCTCATGCATAGTAGGAGTTTTGAAAATATTTGCTTTGAGAGCCAAAATTAAAAAGAGATTGCTTTAATAAAACTCAAAACAAATGATGCAATATGTTCATTTGTGAAGGGTAATGAGGGCTTCTTTGTGCTGCCCTAGCCCATTCTGCCACTGGCAAACACTTACCTGATCACCAGATTCCAAGATTTCCCTCTCCAAAATGGCTTTAACATCCTCTCTGAAAGCCACAGAGGTAATGTCTGCAAAGCCCGTCAAGAAGTTCCAAGGAAAGGCAGAGCAGCACTGTAAGCCTCATTACAAAGGCAGGTGTGGCATCCAAGGCAGAACCGGCACCTGTGCAGCCTCCCTCTTCAATGGAGACTCACACATGTCCATGTCACTTATCGCCCGCGAGCACCGCTCCTGAAATGGAGACCATCTGGTGTTACAGAGTTTTCCACTCTCAGCTTCTCTTACGTTTTGATCACCTGCCCTGACATAAGCTTGGTGTCATTTCGTGTTTATAGTAAGTCTCCTGGGCAGTTTATGGATCTGTTTCTGGCATTTCCTCTAAAATCATTTTGAGAATCACAGCATGAAGCTGGGATGGGGGAATCCAACTTAGGCTGTTTAATTTTCTGTCAAGGGACTTCCATATCCTTTTGGCTTTGGGAACTAGTGTCACTAAAATGCAAGATGTTTATAGAATACACATGCACAGGCAAGGCAACAGAGCCCACTAAACATCTGGATAATCCCAAGAAGGAGCAAACAGCTGCCCGTTTCACAAAGGAATTCCATGTACTTTGTCTAATTTAATTCTGATTACAATCCTGCAAGGTACATTTCCTGTCTTATAGATTAAATAAAGATTCACAGATTGTTGCATTCTTTCACAGTCTCTCAGAGCTAGTAAGAAACAGGATAGGACCTATCCGGCCCTAAGCCTGATGATCTCTCACATAGTGACATGTAAGAAGGAGAAAATCCACAGAAAACCAACTACTAGCTGTGTTTCAGACAAACCTTATCTATTTTTCTTATTTGAAGAATTAAATTGTCTCAACATATGTAATAATTATGCTTGTGAGAAAGTATGGTGCAGTCAGGGAATTAACCAAATTGTAGTGTTTTAAGATACTTTTCCTATTAGTGTCTGTGATAAAAACAGTTTGTGGACAGTAAGTAGGAAAAGTGCAGATCATAGAAGGGGAAGGACTTACCCTAGTCCTCATGATGTGCTGTCCAGCTGACAGAAGCAAATACTGAGTTGGTCCACCCTGTGCAACAGTTGCCATAGGCTATACACTAGCAAATGGCCCCTTAGGCCTGGGCTCTGCCTCCCACAATCTGTTTGGTTTTCCTCACAACAGTTATTTAGAACCTTTGTCCCTTTCTATTTGAATTAGTTTTCTTTCTGTTGTGGATGTACAGAGATTCTTCAAGCATGTGGGACACAAGTCTCTAATCAAATATGATTTCTCTTGTTCTGTGGGCTGTTCTGTTTACTATTGTCCCAGACAAAGAATCCGCAGGAGAAAACATCAGGGCGAGGAGTACCTAGTGCATGAGCCTGTGTTGTCTCAGGAGACACAGACAGTGAGGAACTGCTGCGAAATATTCTGGAGGCTTCAGGTGAAGAGCAGAGAATGTTTTTCTCCAAATACCCATATTCTCATACCTTAATACACAGTTCAGATATGAGTTATGACCGTTACACAACAATGCTGTTGAAATCCCAGCTGTACTCCCAGAGCACAGAGACCTAAATATTAATAAGCAGCAGATCAAGAGATGAAGGGATTTTTTTAAACCTCTTGTTAATTAAAATTCCTTTTATTTAGCATTAATTAGGAAAGGATACTTTTAAATAAATAGTGTTTGATAAAGAAAGAAAACAAAACATGAAAGAAGAGTGACAGGTAATTATGTTTCCCAATGGTATCAGGGAGTTTATAGATTAAATTTAGAGACACAGACCTTACTTTTTAAGTTTAGAGGCATTAGTTACTAGCATTATTATATAATACAGCATGTCACTATATTCAGCCTGAAAGACTAAACAAGACAGGGAAACAACTGGGCCTTTCTGGCTTTGTCCTTCATCTTATTCTGTATGTCATTACTACTTCTTCCTTGGTTTGGTTGACTACTGACATTAGCCAAAGAAGAACCAATCTGTCACTGCACTTGACAAGTCTAAGCCAGGGTAGAGTAACACACAAGCTGTAGATCATCAGCAGATATCTTTTTTCTTTTTAGGTTACCATATTTATAATCAATGTATAAAACACTAGACATCATTATGGATTTTCATACATGCATGTAATGTGCTTTGATAGCATTGACCCATTCCTCTGTCTTACCCTCTAGTAATACTTTCTTCTTCCCAAGTACTCCCTCTTCTACTGTCATATTTCTAACAACATTAACTTCTGGGGAGCTGGAGAAATGGCTCAGTGGTTAATAGCCCTGGCTGCTCTTACGGAAGACTCTAGATCAGTTCCTAGGACCTACATGAAGGCTTACGACTGTCTGCAACTCCAGTTCCAGGGGATCTGATACTCTCTTTTGGCCCTCATGGGTACTGCACACATATGACACATACACATATATTCAGGTGCTCACACAGTATATATATATATATATATATATATATATATATATATATATTAAAAACAAATAAATCTTTAAAAATAATTTCTAGATGACACATGAGAGAAAAATGTGATGCTGCCATTCCTCTTTATAGATGAATAAAACTCTATTCTGTATATATAAAATCTCACTTTCCTAGTCCATTCCTCTGTTGATGGGCATCTATACTGGTCCCATGTCTTGGCTGCTAAGAAGGGGGCTGCAATAAACATGAATGTGAAGGTGTCTCTGTGGTGTGCTGACTTCGATTCCTTCTGGTTTACACCCAGGGGTGGTTTGGTTGGATCATACGGTACTTCTATTTTTAGTTTCCTGAAGAACCTCCATACTGATCTCCATAGGAGACATCATAATTTACATTGTCACCACGAGTGTTTATATCCTTCCCAGCATTTGTTGTCACTTGTCATTAGCCATCCTGGCTGATGTGAGACAGAATCTCGATATAGTTCTCTCTGATGGCTAAGGATGTTGGATTTCTTCCCCCATACATTTATTAGACAGAGCCCATTTTTTAAGAGGCATAAGGAGGTTTATTTCAGAGCTCTCTTTCACACACCAAGTCTGTCCTTCTGTTGGCCCTTTCTACATTTTAGGATAGGTCATCAACATCATAGGCACATCCCACAAGGTGAATGAATAGTGGCAGAAATCATCAGAATGAGCCAGTTTTACCTTTCGGCCCCAGTGGATCACTCCTATGGCACATCTTCTGTTTCTACAACATGTATTCATTGTATGTCTCACTGATGTGGCTCCTCCAGCCACTTGGAAAACATCAGTCCCCCGCCAGAATCATTCATGTGTGACAGCTAAATTAATACCTCTCGCTCTTAACTCTATGTTCTCATTCTCCTCCTCTCAAGAAACAAATCCCTGTTGACAGAGAAGAGTTTAATTTGATTTACATACCTGGCTACCATTTATGGAAGCCACGTTATTTCTTCCCAGAGTCTGAAACACTGATGCACAATCCAATCCACAGACGGCAAGAAGAGAAGAGTGCGAGCCAGTTGGTACTCACCTGTGTTTAGTCTCATCACAGTGCCCTCCCAGCTCTTTTTCACTTACACACGAGTGTGGCACTCAAGGCACTGGGGTCTTTGACTCATGGGAAACACTTCATGTGGGTTGGGTAAGAGCTACAAGCATGCCCATGCATTATTGGTAGAATAAACTTCCTGTGTCAACAGAAGAGTCCAGTTTTTCCAAGGCAAATGAATAGGTTCTGAAAGCAGTGGGCTTTTCGTGATCATAATTAAGAAAAATAGAGCCAAAAGCAAATTCAATCTTTTCAGGACATTTTGCCTTTAAAACCACTTTCTGTAAAAATCACGTAAAATGAAGTAGGTATAAGTTAACTCTGATTCTGCAAGTTCAGTGGAGTCAGATTTAACCTGAAAACGTCTTTCATTTCTATAGCTACTTTATTATACTTATACAAGGCAACAAAAAATTAATTGGGTGATTTAAGTAAGTCGACTGTCACATATATTATGAGATCTGCGTGTGTGTATTACGAAGCCCTGCTAACTGTAAGTTCAGCCTTTTACCCACTCACTCAGCCAAGGTTGCTAGAAGTTACTTAATGAGCATGAGCACACAGACTTTCAATAAGCCTTCAGTAGAAAAAGCAGTCCGTGACCTCAAAGAACCCCTCTGTTAGGCCAGGGAGGTGATGAAGTGCCTCAAGTCGCCAGCCTCTCTGTATGATGGGAGATCCTGCTGCCAAGGCATGTGTGGTAAATCTGCAGAGCTGGGGGTGGGTGAGTGAGTAGAGGCCATGAGGTTCCAGATCCATCTCATGGTATATGCCAGCTAAGAAGCCTGGGAAAAGGACTTTTTCCCCCAATTAAAATGCAAGAAGGCACGAATTTTGTGGCATCTAGAGTTTGACCTCTCAGTACCTAAGTTGCTCCTTAACTGCACTTGGCAATCTATGTTTAACCTGTTAGCTCATCGAATATCTGAGTGCAGAAGAAACCTTTAAAATTACCTGTGGGAGACAGGGAGTAGCAGCGCACACCTTTAATCCCAGCATTTGGAAGGCAGAGGCGAGTGGAACTCTGTGAGTTCAAGGCCAGCCTGTCTACATACTGAGTTCCAGGCCAGCCATGGCCACATGGAGACACCCTTTTTCCCAAACCCGATGGGATGTATGGAAGGGTGAGTTACTAGTGCCTTAAGAAGCACACAGAGCTGCCTTGAATTCTTATGCCACTCCTTACAAGCTGGGCTGCATTAAGCAAATGGCTCAGATGCTTAAAGTCCTAATTTCTTTTATCTGTTAAATGGGAATGATAAATAATGTCCTCAAAGATGCCTGTAAGTGAAAAGTAATTTGCGGCCATTTCCTCAGAATTCTGACTTTTACATTTTGACAAGTCCATGGTCTTTAGCAACAGGAACTGATTTGGGCTAAGCTAAACAGAAAAGGGATACCCTAGCCAGGTATAAGTTAATGAATAAGCAGAGAACGACCCTCTGGCAAAGTCCGAAGGAGGCAGATGACAAGTGTGTAGTGTGCTGAAGACACAGAAACTCAGATGTTACTAGTGGATTTTGTAAAATTAGTTATTATTAGTACTGTGTGCATGAGTGGGGTGTGTGGAGGTCAGAGGACAGCTCTCCAGCCATCCACTCTTTCCCACCTTGCTGAGGCAGGGTCTCTCTCGTTTCTGCTCTGCTATACACTCCAGGCTAGCTGGCCAGCAAAATTCCAAGCAATTTTCCTGTCTTGTCTTCCCATCTCATCATAGACATGCTGGGATTAACAATATGGCTACTGCATTAGGCTTTTTATGTGGGCCTCAGGGATTAAAATCTGGTCTGCAGGCTTGCATAGCCAGTGCTTTAACCTGTGGATCCATATTGCCAGTCCCACTACCAGATACTTGCTGACTCTGTCCTGACTTTTTAGCCCTTACACATTGGTTCATGAAAAGCTCTAACTCTCCAGGCAAGAAAACCTTGTGAGGCAACCTAGAAGCATAGACCTTTATGCTACACAAATATAAATATGAATTCCCAGAGTTCTGTAGTATATCAGAGAATCTGTTGGCCATTTGATAATTCCTGTAAATAAGAATACAGTGAGAGAGGCTGGAAAAAGATTTAAGGGTTGGAAGAGCTTGCTACATATACAAAAGACAGCTTGACATATATGTGTGTGTGTGTGTGTGTGTGTGTGTGTGTGTGTGTGTGTGTGTAACACATAGTCTATCAGGGGGTTACAACTTCCTATAACTCCAGTTCCAGGGAATCTGTCACCCTCTTTTGGCCTTCATAGGTACATGCACAAACTCATACAAAGACAAGAGTTTGGATCCCCAGCTCCCAGGTAAATTGTGAGTTAGTGTGGCAGCCTGCCTGTAAGTCCAGCCTCAGAGAGCAGGAGCAAGCTGGCTAGGAAGATCAGCTGGATCACCCAGCTCTGCGTTTGACTGGGGGACTCTGACTCACAAAAGAAGGCAGAAGAACAGACAACCAAGGTATATTCCTGATACCAGCCAGAGGCCACCAGCCAGAGGCCTCCACCACAGCACACATGCATGCACACTCCCACGCAAGCAAACATTCACACATGCTGTGGGATGTCTTTTGATATGCTGTGAATATGTGTTGCTCTGATTGGTTGACAAATAAAATGCTGATTGGCCAGTAGCCAGGCAGGAAGTATAGGTGGGGTGAGGTGACTAGGAGAATGCTGGGAAGAGGAAGGACAGAGTCAGGAGATGCCAGCACCACCAGGATAAGCAAGATGTGAAAATACCGGTAAGCCACAGCCACGTGGCAACTTATAGATTAATAGAAATGGGTTAAGTTATAAGAACTAGCTTGCAAGAAGCCTGAGCCATTAGGCCATACAGTTTCTAAGTAATATAAGCCTCTGTGTGTTTGCTTGTCCAAGTGGCTGCAGGATGGGTGGGACACAGGGAAACTTCCAACTACACACACACAACACATACATATGAAAAGAAGAAAAATGAGAGAAATATACACACACATCACAAATACAATGAAGATTTATAAAATAATACAAAATCAGTAATGTGCACCAGAGCAATGGCTCAGTGGGTGAAGGTACCTGCTGCTAAGCCTGGTATTCTGAGTTCAATCCACAGGACCCACGTGATGTGGGGGCGAGAACCAACTCCTGCAAGTTGTCTGACCTCCATATGCAAGCCATGGCATGTATACATGTGTATACACACACACACACACACACACACACACACACACACACTCACAATGTAATAAAAATCAGTAATATAAATTCAATAAGTTGGATATTTTACTTATAAAGGAATGCACTCCTTAAAAAGTTCATATCAAACTGATTCAAGATGTAAACCCATGGAGATGAGAAAACCCCATGTACATGAAAGACTTGAGTTGGGTGTTAAAATGCTCCCCAAAGTTAATACCACCCTGAGATTATTCAGATCACTTTCCTGGAGTATCCTAGCATACTCTAGCTCCTCCCAACTTGAGGAAAACATGAGCTAATTCCTAACTCACCATTTGAGACCAGCACTTCTTTGCTCCACAAGCCATACAAATATGGCAGATATTATCTACCTGTGGTTCATTCTTACAAATGAGTCAAGGCTTTTAAAAACCAATCCGCTAAACTGAATGAAATACCCTTAAAAACATGATCACCCATAACAAAGTTCCACTTTCATATAAATTCACGAGGCCATTCACCTTTTTAAAAATTAGTGAGTCCTAAGCATCAAATAAGCAGAGTAATTTAATATTCTGTATGGATAAAGCAATGGGTAAAATCTAACTTTGTTCATGATAACATAGCTATGGAACAGGAGTTTAAGGATTTCCTTAGTCTTATAAGGTGTGTCTAGAATCAGGACATCATGCAGTACGGGGAAGTATGAGAGGGATTCTCTTTAGAAAGGAGATAAGCATACTGTATATTGTTTACCTTTGAGTCAATATTCTCCTAGAGAATATTATCAGCATTAGATAGAGAAATCCAAAGTTATAAAATCTTTAAATAACACTGTATGTTTTCGAGTCTCAATAATAATTTAAAGATAAATGATTAGGAAATATTGAATTCAGAAAGAGAGCAATAAGCAAGACCATATAAGAAAACAGTGATATTTTCATGTCAGCAAAGAATATCACATAAAATCTAAAGCTAGACATAAGGAAATATATTATAGAGTGGAACACAGAGAATCACTTTAAAATCTACTAAAAAATACAGGGGATGAGGAGATGGCCCAGTGGGGGAAATGCATACAACACAAAAAAACCCACGAAGGTCCCCAGTTTCCACATAAAAGCTGGGCAGGGTGGTGTGAATACCTGTAACCCAGTCCTGGGAGCTGGTCAGACAGAGCTTGAGAGCTCGATGCCCAGCCATGCCCAGACCCTGCCTGAAAAAACAAAGGGGAAAGCAACAGAGGAAGCCACCCAAGGTCAACCACGAGCCCTCATAAATACACAGAGAGGCATGCTTACCTCCACATACAAGTACACATACACACACACAGACAAAAACTACGCACCCAGTGGGAGGGTGGGATTTAACAATAGAAGACTTAATATTTTTTTAAAAACCACATCAATTCTAGACAAATTAAAGTAGAGCTTGAAAGCTATTTATAAAATGTATGTGAAAACCAAATGATTAAAAATAACCGAGGTATTCTGGAATAAAGAAGATGTTAAGTAAATAGCTCTTTTGGACACTTCGGTGTACTATTATGAACTATGAAGCCGAGCACCAACCAAGCACATAGAAACAAATGCATCAGCAGAGAACAATGGGAGTGCCAAAGGGGACCTGGAAACACTGGCATCTGGCAAACGCTACTGCCAACACGTGTCAGTAGAGAAAGCAGCCCACCAGTAAAGGGGGCTGTAACAATCATCCAGGAGACAGATATCTAAAATGATCATTCTGACGCCAGCAAATCCAAAGTGCTCACAAAAGCATTTGGCCAAAAAGGAGAATATTTTTTCTGACTTTTGATCAAAACCTAACATTTAAGCACAGAATCACAAATCTTACCTTTGAAGCAAATATCATAAATTTAATCACATTAAAACAAAGAACATATACTCACTGTCATTATAAAGTAAAATAGAATAAAAGCTAGCAACCGCACATAATCTTTTCTTACAAAAAAAAAACTGAATCTAAAAAGAACTCTAAGAAATTCATAAAAACCAAACAACACAGAAATGGAAAAACTGGTGTGGATAAATAGTTTATAGAAAAAGAATTTCCAGGTACAGAAAAATAGTGCTTAGCTTTAGAAGCAATCAGACAAATGAAGACCAGAAAGAGAAATTCCATATCCAAGAGGTTTTCAAAATTTGAGTGTGACCTTGTTGAGTATGGGAGTGAGTATCCCTACACATTGGTCTTGGATGTTTGAGTTTATGAACCACTTTGGTGAGTGGTGCACACTGTGTCATGAAGTTGAAGACTGTATATGCAGCAATCCAGAAACAATCCTCTATAGTATATATGTCCTAAAAAATAATATTCATGAACACTGAAGGACTGCTCAAGATCTGCAATACATTTATATTAATATGTATCAAAATACAAGAAACAGAAGCAAAAAATAGACAAATGGGATCATATTACACTAAAAATCTAAACTTCTGCTCAACAATAATGAAATAGAAAAAACTGACAACCTCCAAAACAAGGAGAAAATATTTGCAAACTGTAGTGGGGTGTCAGTATCAGGTACTGTATCAGGAATATACAGATAACCCCCCAAAAAGATGAATGATTTTTAAAAATGTTGTTTAAAAAATGAGCAATAGATCTGAATGGATGTTTCCCAAATGAAGCTATATGTTTAGTCACTGGTTGTGGACAAAATGCTCACCATTTCTAATCTTCAGGGAATGCAAATTGAAACCACAGTAAACTGCCATCCATCTCTAGTAAGACCAGCTATGGTCAAAATATTAAAGGGAACAAGCACTGGTAAGGGGGTGGGGGAAACGGAGAACTCTGGGACAGTGTCAGCTGAAATCTACGTTAGTACAGTTGTGGGAAACACTGAAAATGCTTCTCAAGAACAGCTGAAAGGAGAACTGCTGTGTGATCCAGCAGTTTTGCTAACAGGTGCATGTCCAAGGGAAATGAGCTCAGTATGTCAAAGAGATATCAGCACTCCCAGAATCAACACAACACTGTTCACAGTTCCCTCAAAGGGGAGGCAAAGAAACTGTCCTCTGGTGAACGAAGACAACGCAGTGCATACGCTGTGAGCTCCTCTCCAGCCAGAAGAAATAACAAGAGCCTGTCATGGGCAGCAGAAATTGTCAAGGAGAAAGTAAAATACATTTAAAAATAAGTAAATACGGATTCATCAGGAAGTTCTGTGTAGTATGATGGACTCTCATGCTGGCATGCTCTACCCACCCAGGACTTTGCATGCTGACGCAGTATGTGCTACCTGTTTCTACCTCACTTAGCAGCTGCCAAGGTGATCCGCTGTTGCATTATAGGGGTTCTCGTATTCAAACAGTGCTTATGTAAGAGCCTATGCTACATGCCGGTGCCTGTGTCAGTTTCTCTCATCACACAGGCATTGTGTCACCACCTCACAGCATCACACGAACCGTTAGGTCAGGATAGTAAGATGCCCTGTAAGGTCACGTACAACTTATCTCAGCATAGTGTATGACAGTTTTAAACTACTGCAGCCAATACAGTGTCTAATCTGTAAATTAGATTTCATCATAGTTATGTATGAATATAAAAGGGCGTAGTATATATAGGGCTTTGCTCTATTCATAGTTTTATGAATCCCTAAGATTACTGAGGAGGCGTATCCTCTGAGAAGGATGGGTGACTACTGTACCACAGTCTAGAGTGGTTTCTTTAATCCATTCAGCTGCTCTGTCTTTGATATTCATCTCTCTAATTCATTCATGCTTCAGGCATTGTTGATAGAGAAAGAATGACTTATTGCCATTTTGTTTTGTAAATATTTTATAGTTATTTGTCTCTCATATTGACCCCTTTGTGTTTTCTTAATTTTTGTAGTTGTATATTTGACATATTCTCCTCTGCCCTTGTTTATATTCTATGGCCATTTCTTTTGTGGTTATTATAAGGCTTGCATAAAACATAGTTATGGCATTCTTTTTATCTTTTTTAAAGAGACTTATTTTTATTATTTATAAATTCTAAAACATAGTTATGGCATTCTTTTTATCTTTTTTAAAGAGACTTATTTTTATTATTTATAAATTCTATGTATGGGATGGGGTGTGGGTGGGTGATGCTGGGATCAGAACCCAGGACTTTTGGAAGAGCAGCATGCTCTCCTAACTGCTGAGCCATCTCTTAGCCTCATGGCATCCTCTTGACGATTTAATTTTACTCATATGCAAGAGCTGTATTCTTGTTCTGCTCTTCATTCTTTGTTGGAAATGGTCCAATTTGCATATTTTAATGTGCATTTTTATTAATATGTTGTATTTATAACTGTTGTTAATGTCTTTTTCATTTTGCTTTTCTACTAAAATTGAAAGCAATTAATGGACCAGGCTTGTGTATTGTAATATCCTGTTTCTCTCTTTACGTCAACTTATACTGGTAAGTCCTGTCTTTCTGTATCTTGTGTTGTTACCTCATGTCACTGTTTTTCACTTGAAGAATTTCATTATTTTATTTTACTTATAAGGCAGGGTTAGCAGGAATAACCTCTTTCAACTTCATATTGGAAAGATTTTCAATTTTTAAGGACACTTGATTTCTGAGTATAGTGTTCTTGCTGATATCCATGTTTGTTTTGCGATAGGGCCAAGCAGGCCTCAAACTCACTGTGTAGCCTGGGCTGGCCTCAAGTTGACAATCCTTCCTTGGGCTCCCCAGTGCTGAGATGATGGGCCTGTAGCACCACACCTGGCTCAGACCCACTGCCTCCCCTCTTCCTGTCTTTGGATTTATTGTCTCTTTATTTTCTGGTGTGCAAGGCTTCTGCTGGAGCATCCTGTAATGGTATCTGGTGAGGTGATGCTGTGCTTAGTAAGTCACTTTGTTTCAATTATTTTTTGAATTTTGAAAGATAATTCAACTATCATTGTCTTTGACTTTTGGCAATTTGGTTACAATGTTTCCCAGTGTCTATTTCTTTGGGTTCACTCTACTCCACATTTTTTAGGCTATTCAAATCCACACATTCATTTTCCTTCCCAAATCAGGGAAATTGGAATATATTATTTCTTTAAATAATCCATTTTTATTTTAAATAATAAATTTTAAATTTATTTTAAATAATCCCTTATTTTCCCTCTCTTCCTTCTAAAATTTTCATAAAGCATGTTGACTCCTTTCCTTCTGAGTAGGTATCTTCCCTCTTTTCTCATTTGATAGTTGATCTTCATTGTTAACTAGATTAGAATCACCTAAGAGAACGTGAGGCACAACTCTGGGGTTGCTGTGATGTAAAGAGCTGTCTGTCTTCCCTGTGTTCCCACCAGCATGATGGTCAGTTCAAGTGCATCTCCTGAATCTTTCCCGCCTTGTGTGGCTTTACTCAGGGATTCTGCCACAGTGATGCAAAAGCTAGCTAACAAGCATGATGAAGTCAGCATTCGGAGTTTTCCACTGCTGAGCTCAGTTCGGAAATTACACTGTGGCTCGGCTCTCGACCTTCTTCAGTCTGCCTGTGCAGCCCCTATGTCTGCACTGTCATTTTCCCTGTTAGCTGTCTGCCTGCAGCTGTCTATCATTGAGCTTTCCTAAGCTGTCTTTTAAAATTTGTTGCTAGCCCACTAAAAAAACTTCACTTCTATAGATACTCAGCTATTGGGTGTATTTTATTGTGTCCTATTTTTCCTAACTGTGGTTTTTGTAGCCCTGCCCTGTGTCTCACAGTAGACACCCCACACACCAACTCCAGTCTTTACAGCCTGGTTTTGAAAGTGAAAGATTTTCAGCACCCAGTTTTGTTACAGATTTTTGGAACCATGAGCACAAGCTCTGCTTCTAACTTCCTCCTATGGAGAACCTTGGTGCTTTATCTCAATCTGATAGAACTGTGACGGCCACACTTTCTCTAGGCATCTCAACTATGACTCAACCAGAAGAGCCTTTGTGGGTAGACACCACATTGCACAGCATGCTGAAAGAACAGGACGTTCCTCCATCTCTCCCTACCCTAGAAAAGTCTTGACCTTAGATTAGCTCTCTAGATGGAGGATGAGCTGTGGTGGCTGGGTGAAAAGCAGACATCGGAAACTAGAATGAAAATTCCTGACATAATCACAAAACATCCCCCTTATTTCCTTGCCTCCATTTGATGTCTCTCAATTCTTGTTATATATATGAACTATCTAGAAAAATTCAAAATTCTTGTCCCTGTGGCCTATTCTAAGACATTGTACTTTAATTTGTCTCAGCATGGATTCCAGGCATTGATATTTGGCTAAAATACCCTAGGCATTCCTAATGGTAGCCATAGATAACACTGTTGTCTGCAGTGAATCCTCAAGTCTTCTGAAAATCTGTATAATATAGACTATTGCTTGTCTTCCGGCTGTTCTAGCTCAGCATGGCAGTGTGAATCAACTCACTTTTCGTGACTCTCTTGTAACCAGAACTCACTGATCCTCAACAACCTTGCTCCTATGACAACCAATCTACAGGGGATTTCTTAACTATGCCATCAAAAGTTTAATCCATACAAAGAAAAGTAATATAGACATTACACCAAAATTTAGAATTCATGTTTCTCAGAAGGCATTAGCTTGTACAAAGACTAGCCATAAACTAGAAGAAAGTATTTGCAAATAGAACATATAACAAAGAATTTGTACACAAGATATGTAGCAATCTTCAACTACCTTCAACAAAGAAAATAGACACTTATCAAGTAAAATTTGAAAACTTCTCCAGACAGTCAGTCATTAAGAAAATGTAATTTTGGGATTGAAGAGATGTTGTAGTAGTTGTGGCTCTTGTAGAGGACCAGAGTGTGGTCCCAGCACCCACATGATGGCTCACAAAAGCCTGTAACTGCAGATGCAGGCACTCCAACACCCTCTTCTGCTCCCTGAGGGCATCACATGCACTTGGTACACAGAGGAAAAAGGCACACAGAGACATAAATACAATTATTAAATTAAATACTAAATTCAGAAAAAGAACATTTGAACCAGGCTTCTGTGGACACCAGCCCTTTTGTGATAGCTCTGTTTCCTTATGAGTTTGGGGACAGGGAATGTGCAGGAGCTAGGGAAGCAGTTTCATAGGTATAATCCACCTAACTAACTAACTAACAATCTAACTAACTAACTAGCTAACTTCCTCAGAAATGAAGATGGCATTCATAGCTTCCATTACCACCTCATCACAACAGCTACAGGAAAGACTTAGAGAAAATAGTTACATTCTACTACAAATTATTTTGTTTTCCTAGGATGCATGTTTGTATCAATTTTAATATTGCGTTTCTATCCATAGGAATCCCACAAGGGGAAATAGCTAAATATGCAGTAATGGCCCCTCCCCTCAACAACATATGTTTCTGATTTTAACTTGGGCTCTGCCTGGATGAATGATGAAGCATGACTCTGCAGCCTCATTTTTTTTAAGGAGCCTGATTATTTTATGATACAAACAAGCTTTATAAAACAAAGGTAATCTATACCCTACTGAGCAAAAGTATCTCTTTACTCATAAACACAACGTTTAAATGATTTGTACGAAGTGCATGCAACTGACAGCTGGGTCTCAGATCTTTTTGTTTACTTTTAAAGCAGAGCATGCCCTCCGATAAGCCAGGCCTGAGTGTGCATCTATGAAGCCTCTTTCTGCACAGCATTTGCTTGCAGCAGCCTCCTTTGTTCACTTTCGCAATCTCCATCCAAGTTGCAAATCAATGGATCTGTCATCATTTCTCAGAACGTGTTGTTTTCAACATGACCTGTTGATTTTCCCAAGTGCTCACTGTTATTGTGGAGTCATGGTAGCACAGCCCATCAACCCTTTTGCTTGCTTTTTGGCCACTGAATCTCCTGCCTTTCCTTTGACCTCCACCCAAGTATACAGTCTTGCATCATTCTTTTTTCCAGATGTGCCTCTCTCTCTCTCTCTCTCTCTCTCTCTCTCTCTCTCTCTCTCTCTCTCTCTGTGTGTGTGTGTGTGTGTGTGTGTGTTTGACTTAAGTCCAAGGAATTTAACTTGCACTTCTTGACTTCTCCCAAGAATAAGAACAGCTACTGGAAAAGAGCCGAATCTACAGAGTGAAATCTTGGTAGCAGAACTCCCTCACTCCCTGACACTCAGAGCAACTTCACTCTCAGTTTCCTGAAAAATGGGCCTTCTAGTTTCATTCACCCCACAGAGTGCTATTGAGAAAATCAAATGAGATCAAAGCAGTGGCATTACTGGTTTTCTGCAGAAACAAAGAAGAAATATATCTTCATTATAGTTTTATCCTTTATTTGATTCAGCTCTGTTACTCTGCTAAACAATAAACTAAATGAATTGTTTGATGAATGGATGGATTGGTGGATGGATGGACAGACAGATGGATGGATGAATGATTAGAAAGGTGTGACACCTACTTTTACCATCCCCCAAGTTCTCTTAGGTATCATCTCTAGGAACTATGAACCTTGACTTTCAACCTGTCTGCACACTGGGATGAGCAGAGAGTTTCTTTAAGACCATAATGACCAAAGGACATATCTCAGAGGTACATAACAGAATCTCTGGAGGGGGAAGCCAAGACTCGTTATTCTTATATCTAGGCTACTACATTAGCTGTGCTTGTCACTGAACCCAGTACAAATTGTTATTGGTCATAGTCAATCTCTTTCTAAAGAAAAAAGGGGGGTATGATATAGAAATGATAAAAAAAAACAGATTATTGAATTTACTTTAATGTAAAAAATAACTGTTAATCTCAAAATACTTTACATTGGTATGGATTTGGGTTTAATACAAATTTAAAGTTTATTTTGTTATGCTGTATATATATTTCTACTCTTGTTTAAGGTATTATATTTATGCAATGCATTTAACATTATATCATTAAGAAATACAGACTAATACTTAGTCATCTATGATAATCAAACTTAAAGTCATGTTAGCTAAATTTTTAGGTATACAAAGATATACTTCAATTAGATAGGTAATCTTCAAACACTTCAAAGACCTATAGAATATGGTATTTAAAATGTTTTAATAACTTAGACTCTTCTGGATAGTGAGACACGTTACTCTTGGCTGCACCAATTACTTCAAAGGATGATGGACATCAAAGAAACTCATTATGGAGTTTGCTTACAATGTGGAAAAGCTAGCCATTTGAGCAAGAAACTGTTCTTGCCTGGACTGTTTGACAATATGTTATATAAACTGGACATGTAGGACCCATAAGAAACTGACCACTGAACTTTGCCAAAACAAGGTGAGATGGTCCTTCAGTTTCCTGCTTTGTGAAAGAAACTGTCAAATATTCTGCAGGACACAGAGAAAAGTGACTGATGAACTTTGTCAATAGGCAGAACAGTCCTTCAAATTTCCTGCCTCACTGAAAAGTATGCCAGAGACTCTAGGCCTGTAGGCTGAAGATAGATGCTCCAATGTTACAGAGGAACTTTGGGTAACTATCCAGGCAGCCAGATGTCTCTGTCATTTCTAGAATTTTGGAAGTTGCTTACAATGCACTTCGTGTTTACTTAGGTAATATTATATCCTCCTGGGATCTTTGATGGAGTTGAAGACTAGATAGTTATAATTTTACTTAGTCATGATAAAAGATAAATTAGATATAAAATTTAGACTCTCAAAAATAGGATATATGATAGAGTATTTTCTTTAATTGTACCAAATACAAATAGATGTTCTAACTGTAATTCTTTCTTGACAACTGCTTTGTTATATGTAATTTTACTATGTTAAAGTTAAACTTTCCTTTGGATTAGACAGAAAAGTGGAAGTGCTGTGGGATGATCTTTCTGTATGCTGTGAATATGTGTTGCTACCATTGGTTGATAAAGAAGCTGCTCTGGCCTATGGCAAGACAGCTTATAGCCAGGCAGGAAATCCAAGAAAAGATACAGGCAGAAGGAAAGCAGAGTCAGGGGAGATGCTGCAACCTGCCTGGAGAAGCAAGATGTAATAGAATATAGGTAAAGCCATGAGACATGTGGCAATACATAAATTAATAGAAATGGGTTAATTTAAGATGTAATAGCAGGCTAGCAATAAGCCTGGGCTATAGGCCAAACAGTTTGTAATTAATATTAAGCCTCTGACTGGTTATTCAGGAACAGACAGGTGGGAGAGATTCATCCATCTATAGCTTGGGAGAGGAGAGGGTTGTTCTAGCCAGTCATTTGAGGGGCATTCATGATGGGGAAGGCATGAATGGTGTGTGGCTGTGGGAGTAAGCTTGTCACATCGTCTCTAGAGTCAAGAAGCAAAGAGAAAGATGAACTTGGTGGCAAGGGGGGTTGTCACCCTGAAGATCCACACTCCAGTGGCCCATTTCCAGCAAGGCCCTTCTGGCTGCTTCTCTGTAGGCTCTTCTCACCAAAAATCATCATCTTTGGTATGCTTTATTCATTTAATTTTCTTTGGTGTTGCATCAGGAACCTTGTCCAATATCTGTCACCTACAATAAGCACGTAATAAATGGAAGAGAACTATAAATTGTTGCAGAGCCCCTCTGATAATTTTTCCTATTATTCTGGTCAGACAAAGCTTTCCACGGCTGGTTGGGGTTAAGATGATATAGTAAAAACTGAATTTTTGCTTGTTCTGAATAGTTTCACTATTGGTTGTGAAAGATACTAATGTCAGACTATATCTATGGTAAAACATTTTTAGGATCAGTCTTCTAAGTCACATTGGGATACTATTTTATTTAAAATAAATAGAAGAAACATATGTTCAGATAACTAAATTATCCTGTAGACTCCACAAGGTGGAATGAATACAATCCAAACTAGTTGGAGCCCATTTTCCTCTCTAAAAAGCATTTCCTGACACACCCAGGCTCTTGCTATTACACACTTTCTGTCCTCTCCAACTCAGACTAGCTTCCAGTATCACAGGTCCAGTAAGAGCCATTATCAGGCATGTTCCTCTTTCTAGTGATACCAGAGTCTACCGAACCTGTCCTTGGAAGGAAGGATTGCTTTAGGAGATGCAGGTGATTGGCAGCTTGTTGAGGCTAAGTATACAAAATTATTCTTTGTTCCTGGAATGATGCCTAGAATCCTACTCTTAACTGGTCCACCCAGGAAGTGGACGCCTGTGCCAAAACAAATAAGCTCCTCCAGAAATGTACAGAAACAGTCCCATCTCAACACTCAGACAGACCAAGGATGTGATTTGCTAGCATCTGTCTATGTGATACCATCCTGCACCTTCTCTGTGTGTTGCTGACTTAAAAAAGCTGTGGACCCTGTGGTAGTTCGAAGTAAAAATGTTTCTTCCTGGCTCATGTATTTGAGCATGTTGTCCCCAGGTGGTGGTACTGTTTGTGAGGTTACAGAAACTTTAGGAGGCAGAGCCTTGCTGGAGGAAGTATTTCACCAGGGTGAGGGTTTCAGAGTCTAGTATCTTCCCTCACTTGTAGTTTGCTCCCTTTATCCTGGGTGTAAAGATGTGATCTCTCACTTCCTACTCGAAGCATCTGTAGCCATGCCTCCTCTGCCATCGTAGACTCCTGGCCCAAATAAGCCATTTCTTCCATAAGTTGTTTTTGGTCCCAGCATTTTTATCACAGGAACAAAAAGTAATGAATACAGACCCTAACTCTGCCCATTTAGGACTCAGCCAACTCTACCAAAGTCTGAAATGTTTTCTGTCTGCTTCAGTTGAGATTCAGGGGAAGATCAGAGTCTTGGTGCCTTAAGCCTACTAACTGATGTGTCCTGGATATGAGAAACAAGAATCATCACTTTACAGTGAGAGCACTAACGACCCAGAACAGCAACAGGGTTGCAAAGTCAGGTGCCAGCCCAGAATGGCAGGTTCACCAACTGAGGTAGAGGACAGTATTCACAGCCACAATGCATGATCCTTCAATCTTCCACATCACATAGGTCTTATCTTTTCCCTCTTTCCCTTACATTAGTCTTTTTGCCACAAAAAGTGTACACAAGTTCACATTGTCACACATGGAGGCTGTTAGGCAATCATGAAAGTCAGGCATTTTCTATTATAATTTTTTAGTTTAGATGAGGGCACTGTGTCTAGACTATCAGAGGCAAGGGGGTGGCCAGCCTAGCAAAGTTTGGGTAGGAGGTAGTGTATCAGGATGTTATCTGGGATCCATTGATCCCTGTTAATTTGGACCTAAGCTGGTTCGAGGTACCTTTGAACATGAACTATTGGATTTTTTTCTTGCATTGGATTTGCCCTTGGCATGTACAAAGCCACCAAAACTCAGCATTCTCAGTGACTTTCCAGAATTTTGTGTTGAATCTCTATCATGAGGCCAGGGCTTCAATGTCTTGTTTCTCTTCTACTTCTACCACTAAGACTCCAGCACTGGTCTGAAGGGTGGCATGCTGGGATACAACTATAGCATCCCATCCCGATTCTAACAAGAGCCATAAGGCTGGATCTTCATTGCTGGCCAGAAATATGATCTGTCTTTGACATCTCAGAGACCTTGCTAACACAACCAACCAACCCAAGACAACCATTTGGGTTCTGTTCAGCAAATCAGACACTTCAACCTCCTATAGTGTCAACATAGATAGTATCGCATGATCCTTGTGCACCCAGAGTATGCTGGCTAGTTAAAGTCCTCAGTCTTATCTCTATGTGTGCCAGGGGGTCCATAGGTTTACAAGGTCTCAACCTACTTTTTCAAGGCATTGTATAAGTTACATTTCTACACTATAGCTATCGATTACATCCCCTTTTTGAGTGTGGGGCAGAGTGTCTTATAGGCCAAGCCAACCTCAAACTCACTTTGTATGCAAACAATGACCTGGGACTTCTGACTCTCTTCCTTCTGTCTCCTGAGTGCTGGGATTATAGGTGTGTGTAACCATGGTTAATCCATGTGATACGAGTGACTAAAGGTCCCAGGACTTTCTGCATGGTCCTTAAGGACTCTGGCAACTGAGCAACATCTCAAGCTGCTATTCATTCTTTGGTCCAATATCAAGTTCTTTGTTCATCTTCCCTCATTCACGTTATCTGATGTTCACACAATGTACCTTTATCCCACCATCCATCTCCCAGCATTCTTTCAAACACCATGTCTATGAACTCGTCATTAAAGTCTTAAAGCTCTCTGCCCCTCGGCACAAGCTTTGGATGTGGAGCTTCTCAGCATGCATTGAAATATTTTGTTCTTATCCCCAAAAGGCTGAGACTTCTTCCATAACTAGCTTAACCCTTAACAGCTCTTTCCTCACTCCCAGCTAAGACCATCTGTGCCCTATAAAATGTGTCCCTGGGGCAGCTTCAACATAACATGGAGTGGATCCAGAATCCACCCCCATTCTTTTATCCAAATCCCCTGCTCTAGTTTAAGACTCATGGGTCTCATATCCAAGTGTTTTATTCCTCGATATTTCTGTCTTACCCTTTAAGGTTGAGCCCTCACATGACTCTTAATTTTGACTCAGTCTTTGCATCTACTTGAATGCTTTGCTCTTATACATTCTGGCCAGAAACACCTGGTCCAGCCTCTAGTGACTGTAACTGAGGTCTTGCACATCACAGCAAGGAGTTTTGACAAAGCAAATAACTGCATCTGATATTTATGAAATTTTTCCAATGAAAGAGAATAATGGTTCCCTCTCTCTAAAATCCAGTTTCATGTTTATGGCCTGTAGTGTCACACAGTAAGATGTTAGTCATCCAAAACATGATTTTCAGCCGGGCCAAGTGATGTAGGAATAAAACTCAACATGAGAAAATGTAAAAAACAAAGAATATATTATAATAATATAATAACCTGATATTTAAAAGATATGATCAGTAGGAACCAGTTGTGGAAATGCCCAGTCATTATTCACCCCTCACTGTGCCCTCACCTTTACACTGACCTTTCTGGGTTCTGCACACATGGTTTTCTTAGACCCCAGAGTCTGCTATAAACTCTGCGCAGAACAGTCTCTACTCCATGGTTTTTTTTCTCGATTGTGTTATTTCCTCTTTCAAGTTTCTGGCAAGTACCATCTCCTCCTGGAATTCTTTCTTAACCCATAGTTGAATACAGTGTTCTTCTTGTTAAGGATACTTCTTGTTAATTTGATCAAAATCCCCACTAGACTTTAAACTCAATTAGACAGGGATTGGGAGTCTAGATGCATGTGCATCTCACAGACCATGGTGTGGCTTTTATTTCATGCTGAGTAAGTCCTTATTGAGTGACTATCTGAACATCAATGGCATATATCATTAACAAATTATGTAGTCATGCATAGAGAATATTAGTGTGTAGGACGATGGAGTCTAGGCAGTTAAAAACACTGGGGGGTGTTGGCAGAGAGTACTGTATCCCATACAGTATGGGTCAGGAAATGTAACCAGGGCAGTGAGGGAATGAAGAAAGGATGGACAGTAAAGAAATGACAGACCCATGGCCAAAGAAAAGCTGGGGTCAGGTAAGCTGTACATACTCAGATGGAGATACACCACCTATGGCTACAACCAGGAACCTCAGTGCATTGGTTATATATAATGCAAGGGTGGTTTATGTGGCTAGTCTCAGTAGGGGATCTCCGTAGGTGAGCAGTCTCAAGCTACAGTCATCAGGGAGAAGAAAGCTGCAGTTGCTAATTTTTGGACACACTGGCCAACTATTCATAAATACTCATCCTTGGACATAGGAAGGCCTTGCCTTTCTGAACCTCAAAAAGACTTTGCGGATTTCCAATGAGTCTGATTCCTTTGTGCTAGCAAGGATAGAAGGTAAGAAAACAAAGTTCCAGAAGATAAATATTGATAAGCAGACAGACAAGATTAAAGTAAGAAATTAAAATCCTGCTCCTGTGGGTAAGAGAATCAACAAGAACATCAGTAGCTAACCGTATTAAGGGACGAGGGGCAGATTATGTGAGTCACATCAGTAGCTAACTGTATCAAGGGACAAGGGACAAATTACATGAGTCATGAATCATGTACTCAGACGACATCATGAATGGATGTGTTGTGAGAAATGTGCTGTAATGTGTCCTCACATGGTCTCTCTTTCTGTGATACAACACCAGGACCAAAAGCAACTCACAGGAGAAAGAGTTTGTGTGGGTTTAAGGTACAGGATGGAGACTCCATAACAAAGAAGCATGGTAGCCTGCAGCCAAAACAGGAAGCTAGGAGAGCATACAGGAAGTTGAGAGAGCTAACTGGAAGTAGAGTGAGGCTATACACCCTCAAATCCTGTCCCCAGTGATGCATTTCCTCCAGTGAGACTCTACCTCCCAAATATTCAATAATTCCCCAAAAGAGCACCCCAGACTAGGGACCAAGTGATGAAATACTTAAGCCTATTTGGGGACATTGCTCTTTCAAACCACCACAGGTGACAGTATCATCATACAAACACCATCTACTGTATTCACACAAGTCCAAGTGGTGCTGTTTAACCATGCAATGTGGCCTTTAAATAAACAGACACACAGTAAACACAGAATGGATTCTCAGATAAACCCCTCTAGAAATACTGTAAATACAATCAAGTGGTCAGCGAAGCTAGGCCACCACTAACTACCTAAGAGAAGACAACTATAGACATACAAATCTGGCCTTCTGTACTATATGAAAAGTGATCTGTGCTCTTTGTCCTACTAATTCCACCACAGAAGGATGACACTATCTCTATGCTTTCGATTTTTTATTTTAAAACACCTCTAAAATAAGTGATATACCCACATCTTTGCTGAGTAAAAAGGCATTTCAGAAAGCAATTGCTATAAGAATGCCAAGTTATCACTTTCAAACCCAATTTTATATTGTATAGATAGTGTGTTACTGAGTGTGGGGACTCACATCATTAATCCGAGGACTTGAGAGGGTAAGTCATCAGACACTAGAGTTCAAGACCATTCTGGGCTAAATAATGAGAGAGATGGTGTCTTAATAAAAAGAAAAAAGATGAGTAGGAAGCCATGGAAAAAGTAGAGAAGGGGGAGAAGAAAAAAAGTAAAGCCAAAAACCACAATTAAAAAGAGAAATATACTTCATCTAACCTTTAAAATACAAATGAGGTTGGAATGACCATAGAAATCAGGAAGTAAGAAAGGGCCCCATGAGGTGGTGGGGGGATGGCGGTGGAGGTAGGGGGTTATAAGAGACTTTAAGGGGGTAAAGGGATAGTAGAATACATGTGCTGTGAAAGCAGATGGGGCATTATTGGAGGTTAAAGGTCAAGGTGAGGATGGGGTAGGGGATAGGGGAAAGGAGATAATGGGGATAAGATAACCCAAGCTAAGGCTGTATTAAAACACTTATGGAAACTACTTTGTATGTTAATTTAAAAAACATGATTTATTTTTAAAAGGAGTTTGAACATAGGTACCCTGCATTAGTGAACAATGCTTTCCTCAGAAGACGGGTTATTAAATGAAAAATCTCATTGCCAGATGTGGGGTACTTCCCTATGAGTTACTGGTGGGGACAGGGAAGAGTTGCAGGGCACAGACTTTCAAAACACAGGCTATTGGTGTTGCTTTTGGCTGCCCACTGTAAGTAGATGGTAAGACCCTATTGATAAAGGCACAACATACCTCGGCTACAAGACAGAGAAAAATCAAGCTAGATCCGACTTGAAAACTTCCTGCCTGCTGATTAGCTTTCTACGATACCAGAAAGAATTGTGCTGGCCAGTGGGAGAGAGAGCTGTGTCCTGGAGAAGGTGACAGAAGGGAGAGAAGCCAGCACTGGACATCTGCTTCTGGAGATGGTGTGAAAGCTGCGTGGTAGAGGTAAAAGCAACATGGAAGTGGCTGGCAACCGACAAGGAAACACGCACCCCAAGCCTTAATGACATCACCGTTACTAGATTTACAGCAGGCTACAGCGCTGTATGTAAACCCTTGAGATGTAACAAAAGGGATCATTTAAAAGGATCAATAAAATAACCCCTTAAAACAATAGAGTGAACACATTCCACATGTTTTAGGGGAAATAAGAACAAAATTAGTTAAGATTTAAGCTTGTTTAGGTCTCTTATGCCAGGTTTGATTAGTAAAAATTCAAAACAGAAGTAAATGTTATTCTTCTAAAGTAGGAAGATTTACAAATCAAAAGGATACAAGCAGGGTATATGAGAGAGTTGGCAGTCTTCTGGTCACTTTGTTTAGTGTAGATACCCACAAGGTGTGTGTGTGTGTGTGTGTGTGTGTGTGTGTGTGTACAACTCATGGTCCTACAACTAACTTTCTATTTTCTATAATATTAACCTTATGAGAACCAAGTTTCTTCTTTGGGCCTCATAAATTTATTGTAAGTATTTTAAATATATAATTTAAGACATATAACAATATATATAATATAGTAATATAACAATAATTTGTACAATAAAACATATATTATACCATTAAAATAGATATTAAATCTTATAGACACACATTATGATCAGAGAAAGCAGAAATATAAGTCCTTGGCATAAATGACCTGATTTATTCCCTGAAAGTAAGTTACTTCCATCTGATAAGTTAGAACACAGAGGCCTGGAGGCTCTTTTGAGGTTCTCTGGGTCACAGAGGTTGGTGCTTTGGCTTGAGTTGGAACCTCTGGGGGAACTGGACTCTCAACCATTATGTTCCATAGCCATTGCATAAACAGGAGCTGTCCCTGACTTGCATGGATGGGAGAGGAAGCTAAGGAAGTCTTACTTGGAAGTAGATATAGAATTTGCTGAAGTGCTAAGTTGGAGCAAGACATTTCTTGTAGAAATATAGATCTATGGCGGTGTGAGATGGCATGTATTTGGGAGACAAAGATAATGAACAGATGTCTGTGGTACACAAAGCAGTGTGTGTGTGTGTGTGTGTGTGTGTGTGTGTGTGACATGTGTATGCATGGGTATACAGGCGTGTGTGGAGGACAGAAATTAGCACTGGCAGTCTTTTTAGTGGATCTCTGCCTGATATTTTGAACCAGGTTTTCTCCCTGTAACTGGAACTCACAAATTCAGCTCGAGTGGCTGGCCAATGGTCAGCAGAGACCCATCTACCCATCTCTAGCACTGGTATAATGAGGCTGTCATCTCTGTGCCCAGCAATGGTCAACAGAGACTCATCTACCCATCTCCAGCACTGGTATAATGAGGCTATCATCTCTGTGCCCAGCAATGGTCAGCAGAGACCCATCTACCCATCTCCAGCACTGGTATAATGAGGCTGCCATCTCTGTGCCCAGCAATGGTCAGCAGAGACCCATCTACCCATCTCCAGCACTGGTATAATGAGGCTGTCATCTCTGTGCCCAGCTTTTACTCAGACCCTTCAGCTTGTTCAAGCACTATACTGGTTGAGCCATCTCCCTGGCTCTGCATGAATTTATCATCATAGCTTCATGGAGATGAAGTGAACATTCATTTGTCACATTGAATCTCTTCAATGTGTAATAAAAAGTACTCCAGTCAAGTGCAGTAGACTGCCCTGTTAACTTTAAGAGGGAGTAAAATAACAATGGCTTGTTGTTTTGGAGGTTAATTTTGTCACAGTGGACAAAGTGGTTATCTGACCATTTTGAATTAAGCAAAAGAGATAGAATATTGGACTCTCAGTTCATCAATTTGAGATACATGAAGATAGGTTCAAAATTCATTAACTTTTACCCCCTATCTGCAGAATTCAGTCTTAGAAATATTCCATCTTCTTTGTTTCCATTAACTCTCATTTCTTTTTACAATTCCTGTTTTTTAATTATTTGAACAATCTTTAATATACTGTAATATGGCCTGTTTTCTCACAAACATTTTTTTAAGACAGGGTTCCTCTGTGTTTCTTGTGTTCTCTCTTTGCTATTGCTTGCCTGTTTGTTTGTTGTCCAGAGAGAGAGAAAGAGAGAGAGAGAGAGAGAGAGAGAGAGAGGGCATGGAGTTGGATGAGTGAGGAGGTGGGGAGGGTCTGGGAGGAGATGGGAGAGGTGAAAGAGGAGTTGTGGGTAGGGAAATCATAATCAAAATACATTGTATGAAAAATAATTTTTAATAAAAATTCATCAACCATCTAAAAAAAGATAGGGTTTGTTTTAGCCTAATTATCTATCCTCTGACTCACTAGCTCAGGATGACCCTGGACTTGTGATACTCTTGATTCTACCTCCCAAGTGCTGTGATTACAGACACTGTGGGTGCCACCATACCCAATTTATGAGGCTTTAGGAGGTATAACTCAGAGCACTGTACATGCTAGGCAAGCTGCCTACCAACTGAGCTACAACCTCAGCCCAGATCCAGTTCAGATTGGCTTCAAACTCATGATCTTCTTGCCTCTGCTTCTTCATGTCTTCCTACTGGCATGTACCACCATATCCACCTATAATCTTTAATAAGAATCAAACACAGACAGCACTATAATGAAGATATATTGTTAAGATAGGTTAAGTATCAATATATTAAGATCAGCCATTTTAAAATCAGTTCTCATGTTTAAAAATGCTAAAAGCTATATATGTTTCTTTTAAGACATGAGATCATATTCTTAGTAAAATAGTTGAAATGCTTTGAAATCTCATCCAAGAAGACATGATGGTTAATGTTCTGGTGAAGAGTTGGTGCCCAGAATTAAATGAATTAGATAGTTGATATTGAGATTTACAAAATTTAATTCTCACTTCCCATCACTCCCTGAAAGTCTGCCAATATACCACTCCTCTTTAACTCACTGATGTTTTCCTGGAATGAAAGTGGACCTCGGTTTTGAAAGCAAGAGGTGGGATGTGATCTCTCAATTTAGGTCCTCACACTATTTCAAATAAATGTTATCACCATTGCTGCCCTTGCCGCTGCTTCTCCCAAGCAGGACGGCCTCTAAGGAGGGGCTCTTGGGTTTGCGCTCCTTGCTAACCTCATCTCTGGTGCTGATCACTCTGGACAGAGAAAATAGAATTTGAGTTATTTCCATCTTTGTAAAGCTCCTAGTACATGATTCACAGAAACTACCCCCAACCACCTCTCAACACTGCCTCCAAAAGACAAATTCAACAGTTGTACAATAGTAATAATAAAAAAAATACAAACAAATAGAAAGCCCAACCCCTTCTCTGATTCTCTCAACAGACTGGGAATTGAAAGGCTTCATCCAGTCACTCTGCAGAACTGTCACTAGACCGTGGTTGGACTTTGCCCTGGATCTTCCTAAAACACCTTCAAGCTGCTAGTCCAAACAGCACAGTTTCCATCTTACTGTCATCTCTCCAGAGAGATGAGCAAAGCAGAACATGCACATCTATGACCACCAGTTTGCCTAGATGCCAATTAATGACAGACCCTTGTCAACCTGTTTCCTATAACAAAATACTGTGAACTGGACAGTTTATTATGGAAGATCTGTTGTCTGACAAGGGTCTACTTGTTGGGTTGTAGGGCCTTCTTGTGGCGCAGCTGGTGAAGGACAAACAAAAGGCTCCCTGGAGTCTCTTTTATTACATTAAAACCTATTCCCAGCCTCTAACCTTATCACATTAGGGTTCTATACTAATCCTACCTATGAATCTGGGTAGGATATAGATTCTTGGAGTCCCCCTGCCCATGGTCTCATAAAACTCAAATGCTTCTTATATACAAAATGCATCTATTCCATCTCAACATCTCTGACTTAATTCAACCCTAACACTGAATCCAGCTTCTCATTCATCTATCCCCTCAATTAGACATGGATAACACAAGAGGCACAATTCATCTAACATACAATTTACCTTCAATGGTGAGCCTGTGAATGAAACAAGTAATGTGACTCTGAAATAGGGTGGTGACAGCATGCATAGGATTAATGTTTCCATTCCAAGGGGAGAAAAGGAAACAAAAACATCGATAACTACTTCTAAACAAGTACCCAACCTAGCAAAGTAAGCCCCATGAGACTGAAAAGCTCGAGAACAATCCTCTTGGTTCAACATCTTGCCTTCTAGGCCTATTAATACAACACTCTCTATACTTTGGCTGGTCCTTGCTCACAGCACAGCTTTCTGCAGAAGGCTGCCTGTGTCTTGGTTTTCTGTCAGAGAAAGGTCCCAGGTCCTATAGTTCAAGTGTCTATTCTCTCCCCGAATAACCACACCCCCACAAAGGGACTCAAATCTAGAAACTGTCTCTACCATAGGCCCTTTGTTGGTAGATATTGTCAGTCTAAGATGTTGCCTTTGAAAAACAAAAGATGAGATAAGAAGGAAATTGGTCCTTCCAGGACACCTGGACCATTGCATTGTTGTGTGGAGTCAAGTACAAGAACCTTATATGTCTTTAAATTAGAAGTACGGCTTGGTGAGAATATTTTAGTAATAACGTATTATTTCTGGTACTTAGGGGGTACATGTCTTTGCCTTTTCATCTTTGCATAAATTACAGTTCTGGGCAATTTTACACAAATTAGGAGACATAAACAGTTACTTCCTTCTCTCCTCATTGTGCATCCACTCTGTGTGTGCATGCATGTATGTGTCTACATGTGTAAATATGCTTGTGTTCAGGTGTGTACATCAATGCATGCTCACATGGAGACCAGAAGTCTACATTAAAATTGTTTTTATAGAGTTCTCCACTTCTCCAACTTATCTTTTTAACTAAATGTATTATTAAGTTTTAATAATATCACACTTGTATAAAATGCACTGTGATCACACTCACCCTCCACTGTCCTCTCAACTCCCCTTGACCTTCTGCTGACCCACTTTCTGTTTCCCAACCAGCCCCCCTCTGACGCCTGCATCACAGCAATGAAGGAACTAAGGTATGTGTGTTTTGGGGGAGAAGTCTAAAGAAGGGATAGTAAAACATATCTAATATGAAAGCAGAAGGGGGAGTTGTGGGAAGGAGAGGCTTAAAGGTAGATGGAGATAAAGAGTAAGGGAAGGATAAGGATGTAGAAGAGGATCAACCAAAGCCAAAGATGGAGGAAAATGTCATATAGAAACTACTTTATAAACAAACTCTTCCTGGGTGAGATGGATTCCCAAAGTAGTTTAGTTTCCATTTCCATGGTAGCTAAGGATGTTGGGCACTTTAAAGAATGTTTAGCAGCTGTTTTGATTTCTGTTGAGAACACTTTGTTCAGTGCTATAGACTATCTTTTTATTGAGGTGTTTGTTTTTATGATATTTAGATTTTGGCTTCTTTGTATATTCTATATGTCAATTCTCTGTCAGACATATAGCTAGCAAAGATTTTCTCCATTCTGTAGACTGCCTCATCACTCAGTTGACCATTTCCTTTACTGTACAAACCCCTTTTAATTCCATAATGCATCATTTTGTCAATTGTTGGCCATATTTCCTGAGTAACCAGAATTCTATCCCGAAAGTCCTTCCTCTACCTACGTCATGTGGTGGACTTTCTGCTTTTAACAGTTTTAGAACAAAGATCTTAAAATCCACATGGAAACACAAAAGATCCCAAATGGAAAAACAGTCCTCAGTAAGAGAAACATTGCTGGAGACAAAACCATTCATGTCATACAAATTATACTACAGAGACATAGTCATAAAATCAACATGGCACAGGACAAAAACAGACTTAGAGATCAATGGAATAGAATAGATGACTCATATATGTCTTTATAACTACAGACACCTGTGGGATTTTCCTTCTTTTTTAAAAAAGATGCCAAAATTACACATTGGAGAAAGAACAGTATCTTCAATAAATCGTGTTGGGAAAGTTGGATAGTTACATGCAGAAGAATGAACTAATCAACATCTCTCCCCAAACTTAGCTCTGTGAAATAGCTTCAAATCTGGTATAGTCACCTAGCATTGTTCTTTTTGCTCAGGATAGCACTGTCTATTCAGAGTCTTTTGTACTTCCATAATACAAATTTTAGGATTTTTTTCTATTCCTGTGAAGATGTCATGAGGATTTTGATTAGGATTGCATTGAATCTATAAATTACATTTGGTATCATGGTCATTTTCATGATATTGATTCTTTAAAACTGTAGGCAAGCTTCTATCTCCTAGTGTCTTCCTCAATTTAGTTTTAAAATTTTCACTGTAGCATCTTTCACTTCCTTTGTTAGATTTATTCATATATATATATATATATATATATATATATATATATATATATATATATATAATTGTGAATGTAATCATTTACCTGATTTATTTCTCAGTATGTTAGGCTACTGACTTTAATAGGTTAATTTTGTGACCTGTCAGCTGTAGGAGCTATCTGTCCACCTTAGTTCTTGAGACAGGGTCACTCACTGAGCTTGGGGTTACCATTTTGGCTAGACTGGCTGGCCAGCAAGCCCTCAGGCTGTAGAGGAGGCAAATGTCTCTCCCACTTCTAGCTCTGGGATTACAGAGGAACATCACTATTACTCAGTTTTCATATGAATCCTAGGAATCAAGTCTTCATGATCCTTTAGCTAGTACTTTACATACAGAGTCATCTCCAGAGTCCTCCCCCACCTTGTTTTGGTGGTATTGGGGAACTAATTCAGGCTCCTATGCATGCTAAGTGAATGTACTACAATTGAGCTACACCCTAGTTCCTCATTTTGTATTCACCATATAGCCTTTAGTGAAGTTATAAATAGTCACTAGAAAACTCTAAATTACCAATGACAGACAAAGTCTAATTAAACCAACCATCTCTTCCCCATGGAGGACTACTAGTAGAAATGTGCATTAAGATATGTAGAATTGAATTGTATTGCAAAATAAAAAAAAAGATTTACATGAATGATAATTTCCAAATAACTTTAGAGTGAAAATGATTATTTTCTGAAGTATACTTTTAAATGAATACTAATTGCATAAATTACATCATTTTTACACATTTTCTTTAACAGACTCTTCCATGCCTTAGAAAATCAACTCTAAAAAAACTACAGTACTACATATAATTAAACTGTAGTAAAAATATAACATACATCCAATTTCATAATAACTTAACCTAGGGGCATGCTCCTTGAAGGCACGATCTACATATTTTATTTATTTTTAAATCTGCGTGAACCCTGGGCATATAAGAAAAGTGCCTTAAACAAAACTAAATAATGATAAATAAATCTAAAGAGTATGTTCCCTTAAAATGTTTTAAATTCAATGTACTGAATAAATTCAACCTCAACATTTCAAAATTTAGCTTCTTTGTAATTGGTCCAAATTCCCTAAGGTTTTAAGTATACTTGAATTATTCTGTGATGAATTTGATTACTTGAGATTAAAGAGCTAGATTGGTAACCTCACTACAATACATTACAATGATCTGGGCTCTACACATCATATAAAAATGAAAGAATAAGGAAATTGAGAAAACACACTATTACAGAAGAATAAACTGGAACAGGCTTACCAGAAAATGTTAAAATATTTTGCTGGATTTGGGTTTTGTAAAATTCTTAAATATGTTTGGCCTAACACATTTCCTTTAATTCCCTTAATATGCCCTGTGGATTTCCACAGAAATTTGAACCATATGTTTCTGATTCGTTTATACTTAACTCATCAACATGTTTGGGGAGAATAATGTGAAGCACAAAAGCTTCATGAACACTTTTTTGCGGGCTCTTTCATTTTAGTTGGTAAACAACTGGAACCTGAACCCAGAAATCCTGGGTCTTCATTTAATGCTCAGATTTCACCAAGAGTAAGGGCGCTCTGAACTGGATGGGGCACACTTTGCCGGGGACAATGCCTCGCTCCAAATCTTGCAGCTGGGGGGAATTATTTTGATAGTTCACTCTACTCTTGTCGCTTCCATTTTAGAGGATGTAAGCGAGTCTTTGATGGTTCAGAGCTTGTGGTGTCCCCGTTTAATGACACCGTCAGCTCTATTTGTTTTTGTTCTTTGAGAAAAATGCTGTACCTGCTGTAAGCTTGCTCCGCAATAAAGAGAATTAAGAAAGCCGTTCAAAAACCTTGTCAATGTTCTACCTGCTCCAGTTTGTTTGTGTGTGCAGACAGAAGGGAACAGAGACAAAAATTACTACCTAACTTTCTCTGGTGTCTGTTCGAATGAGTAGAAAATTATTTAATGGCTGTTTTTACAAGTTGATTATTCTCATCTGACTCCACATTTTTGATATAGCACGGGACCCATCTATTTCCTTTCTCTGTCAGCTTAGGGGAACATACCCCAAGATTCATGTCGGTGGTTAATGGCTCGGCATGATGAACACTGGCTGTTTGTTCTCTGCCATCTGTCGTTCTTCTCATTAAGATGGCTGGCATCTCAGTGTTAGACAATTAGAACCCCGTCTCTGCTTCTTCTTCTTTGTAGACATTCTAAAGAGCTGTAGAACTCAGTTACCCTGTGGTTTGTGTTGACAAAGACACTTGAACTCTGTAAAACATTATAGATAATTTGCTCATAGTGGTACCTGCTTTGTCCTCCGCCCAGCTCCACTACCTCCTATATTACCAAACTTCAGTCCCTCCCTGTTATTTCTAAAAAGTTCTTTGGAAACAAGATCTGGGTTCTGAAAGCATTCCTTTCCATCTGCTGCCCATTGCAAATCAGAGGTAACAATCCTCTGGCTTAGATATACATGTAATTTCTGTGTAAGGAATGTAAAAACAGAGGATTAGCAGACTGAATGAGAAGACTCCAAAAGAAATTCCATAGGAAGGAGATGTATGTCTTTCATCATCTTTCCCAGGAATTAAAGAAAGATGAAGCAGATATGTGCGCTGTTTAGAGGAAGAAAGGAAGGAAGAAAGGAGAGTCACTTTTCAATCCACAACATTACAAATTTACCTTCTGAGTTTTCACAAATGAAGGTCCTGATCGTTTCTTTTTATCAAAGTGAGTGGAAAATGTAAAGGTTTGAGGGGGCTGTGTGTGTGATTATAGCGAGGGAAACTGCAGGAATGGGGTCTGAGCACCTCATTTAGTAAACATTCCTGGCCCAAGGTGTTACAGAAAATAAGGCACCAGGGATGGAAATATATTGCCCTTACTTATAATCATTAAGGACTTTTATTTCCCTGTCTCCACAAATCATTCTGCCCTATTAAAATAAAATTCTGCAAGGCCCCACTCCAAAGTGGGAAGAAGAGTGTTCTAGAACATCAAAAGGTTACAAGCTTTAGCTGGGTCTCTTAAGACACTATTTTAAAGATATATGGTATAATAGGATTAAGATACTTTACTGTGAGGGTACATTTACACACATGACACACGTGGAGTAGAGGAATGACTCCGGCAACCTTCTGGGGATTATCTGTTTTGTTTTAATGAGGAGATGGAGAGTCAGGATATGTTTGGAGCCCACCCACAGACTTGTCAAAAAGTACCCTGGACTTATAACCATGGAAATGGGACACAGACCTGCTACTACTCAACTGCTTCCTGTTGCAGAACTTATTTTGGTCTCTGATGCTCTTTCATTTTTTTCTTTTGTTGAAATGCTGGGAATTAAATCCAGGGCTTCATGTATATTGGGCAAGTGCTCTACTCCTGAGCTATATCTACAGACCCACTTTTTTCATGTTAAGGTTAAAGTAGCTATTGCCTAGAGGCCATCACAAGAATATCAATTAGGAGTGTATGCATGCTTGGTAATAATTGCAACTATGGCACTAAGAAGATAGCCCAGTCAGTAAAGTCCTTGCCATGCAAGCACGCAAACCTGACTATGATCCCTTGAGTCTATGTGCAAGGACTGTGTGGTGTCACATACTTACAGTCCCAGTGCTGGGAGTTAGAGACCAGTGGATTCCTGGGGTTACTGGCCAACCAGTTTGGAGAGCCTACATGGAGTTCTACATCAATGAGAGATCCTGTCTCAATAAACAAGAGGTATGGCACCTGAAAAATGAAACATGGGATGCATCTCTAGCCACTATACACATGTTGACCTGCACACATACAAACCTACACATACTTACACATAACACACACACACACACACACACACACACACACACACACACACGTACATGTAACACATTCATCTAAAGACATACACAAAATACACATACATACATACTGCACATATACAAACATGGGCATACATACTCACAGACACATATATACATATACATACATACTCAATATATACACACATGCACACACATACTCATGCACACATAAACAAACATACACACAAATGCACTCATTTAATACATACATGCATACATATACATACACATGCACACATACACACATTCATGAACAGACATACATGCCTACACACAAAAAAAAAGAAATTCCACTTCCACAGTGATGAACAGCTGCACAATCGTGAGGATGAAGACAAAAAGCAATGGGAGTCTTACTCTATTTCTCTTTTTTCTTTTAGGAATTTTCTTTTTACATTGTGTGTGTGTGTGTGTGTGTGTGTGTGCGCGCATGTTGGTATGGCTTCCCCCAGAGACCAGAAGAGGGCAGCAGATACTCTGGCATTACTGGTGGCTATGAGCTGCCTGACTTCAGCCCTCTGCAAGTACCGCGAGTGCTTAACTACTGTGTTATCACTCTTCAACAAGGCCACAGGAACAGGAGCCATCTTCCTGCAAAGGGCAAAGACACAGGTTCCAAACACCTCAGGATTTTCCTGGTTGGTGACATTTGGGGCAGAATAGTGAATGCACTGAGGGGAGGAGAAGTTCTTGGTGCAATAAATTGGGTCAACACAGCTGTAGAAGATGAAGTAAAGATAGTTACCCTGGCGAGAGTCACGCCTGCTGTGTTTTCTTCTAAGCGTTGTTTAGTTACGCCTTCATACTTCTTCTGTAGAAAACCTTTTAGATGTTATAGCATATATGAATGCGAGGCCAATCTGGTCTACAGAGTAAGTTCCAGGATAGCCCAGGCTACACAGAGAAACCCTGTCTTGAGAAACAAAAGCAAAACAAACAAACAAAAAGATCTGACTTCTTTTTTCTCTTTCTTTCTTGAGTGCATGTTCACACTGGTGAATGTGCAGGTGTGTATGCATGCATGTGTGTGCATGTGTACATGTGGAGGCCTCTTGCTAGGCAGAAATTTGCCAAATAGACTATCATGATTGGCCAGGGATCTGTGTGTCCTTTCCCAGCACTGGAAGTCCAAGCAGATCACCATCCTGACTTTGTAAGTATATTCTGGATATCTAACTCAGGTCTTTGTGTTCGCAGAGACACAAAGATGGGGCTTTGTGATGGGGCTATCTCTCAGCCCCTCAAGGCCTATTCTTTTTATAATACCATACTTCTTCTTAAATGATTATTTTGGGGTATATCCATGGTAAGTTCAGCATGCTGGTTCTTAAATCCCTACATCTACTTAGGTTCTGAACACTAATGGCATCACTTAGTTCAAAGAGTATCATTGGTTCTTCATAAAATCAAGCAATGTTTATGCCTTATCTAGCTTGCTACAGTTTTGGTGCTTTGGTAAACAAAGGCAGCATTTGGCTAATTTTAGGTGCTCTAAAGTTTAAGTAAAGTTTATCACAGTCTCCAAACATGTGCTGAATGCAGACGTGAGGGCATGAGTGAACAGCAACACAGAGCAGAAGATGCTAACCCAAACCTAGATGCTCATGTTGAAAAGGGCTCTGGGCACTGTTTGTGACACTCACTCATTTGCAGTGTGGTCCAAGATGAATGTTCTGGACCCATTCAAACCTCTGAAATCTCTCATATGTTACTAATAAGCACACTAAGAGATCTGTGAGACCCAAGCTTTCCCTTTGCTTCTGAATTTTGTTTGGAATACTATTTGTATCCTCAGTTCCACATGTTTATGGGAATTTGACAGTAGAGGATTTACCATGGCAGTGAATAATTCGAGGCTATCCAGAAATAAAAACTAATATTAGCCACAATGTATTAAGCAGTTTTGACATGCAGCATTTTATAGATTTATAATAATATAGTTCATTTAATGCTCTTACTAGTCCCTATTTATTAGGTACTATTATTTGGTCCATTTTATAGGTAAGGAAACTGAAGCTTAAGGAGGGTAATTTGCTCACTCATGGCTACACAATTACAAAGTGGAAGGGCTAAGGTTGAAATCTGAGCACTGTGGCTCTAAGTCCACACGCTTGACATTGAAGCTAACCTGCCTACAGAAAAAAATGATAGAGAACACAGTTCTGGGTTTGGAGAGAAAGCTTTGTGGTTAAAGAACTTGCTGTACAAGCCGCAAGTGAGGAGACTCCATATCTCCAGGAAGGTATGGAAATTCCAGCACACTTGGAAAGTAGAGACTGGGGGTCCCTGGACCAAGCTCTCCATCTAGACAAGCCATATTGATCATCACTGGGTTCAGTTGAGAGACCTCAATGAAAAAGGTGGAGAGAAATCCAGGAAGACTCTTGACACCAGCCTTGGATATCCTCATGCGCATGCTCAAACCTGCAAACACAAACATACACACACACACACACACAGAGAGAGAGAGAGAGAGAGAGAGAGAGAGAGAGAGAGAGAGAGAGAGAGAGACTCCATGCACAAAGACATGAGAAAAATAAAAGGAGGATCTCTAGAGAGTTCAAAGGAGAATAAGAACATTATGCTGCCATTAAAAAAAAAGATTGCTGAGAAGTTAATGACATGCTTCTACAGCTATGAGCTACTAAAAATCTCTGAGAGCCTTTTCCTGAACAACCATTGCTCAGTAGCACTTATCTCTATACTCTAGTCAAAATGGTACCTCTTGGAGTCAGTATTCCTAGGACATTCTAGCATAAACTGTCACTCAGGGAATTTGAGGTTTCAGTGCAAGTGAACAGAATTTTAAGTACCCTGGGCAATGAATAGATACATGAGGCAAATTGAGGATTTCATGTGATACCTAAAAGAAAAATCACAGTTTGTGAGCAATGTCCATTGTTCTCTTCTTCACCGTGGGCAACTGGAATGTCAGAACTAGGACTTCCTCATGCATCTGAATGCTGAATCAGGTCATGTGAGAGTTATCAGAATAAAGGAAAATGAAAATAGTGATTCCATACTGTGTCATCTGGAGGGGTCTGGAGTCATGTTTATGAGATATCTTGGGCAACCGGGCAGCTCACCCTCTTAGGCTTGGGCCAGAAGGATAGCCAGGCTCACTTTTGACAGTTCTTTCCTCAATCTTCTAGGAAGAGGAAAGACTGAGATCCAACAACTTGTTTTTCTCACAAGAAAGACAGGGTCTTTCCTGTCTCCCAGAATTCCATCTGCCAGAGTTAGTCCCTGTGGAGATGCTGTTGAGATATGGTGGAGCCTCAGTGGAAGTCTTTAGGTAAGTGGGCATGTAGCCTTGGAGAGGACACTGAAGACACAGTACCTTCCCATTGCTATTTTATCTTTTATTTTGCTTTGGTTGTTTTGATTTCTGGGAGTGAGATGAGCAATTATGCTTCTCTACATCTCCCAGGGCAAAGAGCCAGCCAAGCATGGGCTGAAACCTTCAACACCATGAGGAAAATAAACACCTTCTCCTTATCACTACAGAGTACGTGCTGCATGTGTTTTACACTCTGCTTGGCCTCAGTAAGACTTGAGGAATTCTCATCTGTGTGACCAAGATAATGGAGCAGTTTAGGAAGGAGGTTGGAGCCAGTTTTACTCATGGGTCTGACATGGGCCATGCACTTCACATCTGTAAGCACTTTCTGAATGCCTGTTTCATGCCATGCTCCAGGCCAATCCCTGAGGTGTGGTATAGGTCTGATGAGACGTATGGAAGCAGTGTGCAGCTGGGCAAGAAGGAAGGGAACAAGGCAGATCTAGCCATGAGATCTAGGGGACACACTCAGGAGAGGTTGTAAAATACAAGACTGCTCTGAGGGATGCACTGGGGCCTGATTAAATCCCCAAAGCAGGCTTTAACCAAGTCTCTTTCCCCATCTAGACAGGATGACTTCTTTTCCAAAATAAATCCCCAAAATAAAATTGACAAAAGTGAAAGGTCTGTGAAGAAAAAACCCCCACAAAATCTAGTTCTCAAGATGAATATTTCAGCACAACTCAGCATGTATTTAAAGTGAAATGTGAAGTATTCCTATCAAGAAGGTTCAAAGCTCCATGAGTGAAATTGTTTGACCTGTTTGGCAGCAAAATAAATACAATGGGTGGTCTGTTTCAGGCCCATGTCCAAATCCAATCACATTACATTTTCATAGTCTCAACATTTAAAAGCCCCATCACTGTTGTGTCAACAATGGCATATGGGGACATCTCCCAAACACATGGCAACCAGCATGTTATGCAAACACGTTTGCTCCATGAGCCAGAATCGGCTGATTTCCAGAAAATGAAATCTCCCCAAGTGACAGAAGGATTTTCGTGTTATAGACCAGAGCTCCTTCATCTGAAACACACCACATGAGCTTGAAAAGTGAGGATCCACTCCACAAATAGTCAGTTGACTTTCCCAAATCACGACCATCCTTTTCCAGCTCAAATCAGGGAGTAGAGGCTAAAATGCCAGGCCTCTGGCTTTGAAACCTGTATGCTTTCCATTACATAGAATGCTTAGCTTAATTTTTCATGCCACTGAAGTCCAAGATACAATTAGTATATAACCATCAATGTTTTCCCCTTTTCATTATTTATAAAGCAAGTAATGTAGGACAGAAAGCTTTAACTTAAGTCCACAAGCTGGCCACCATGGATCTAAATAAATCAGTTAATTTTTCTAAGCCAATTTTGTAGTCTACAACTATGTGGACTAAACTGAAGAGTTTTTGAAAGACAGAATGAAGAGGATTACAAATAATATGCACTATACAAATACAACACTGTTATTAAGAAGATTCAATTCTCCTACAAGAATTAAGAAAGGTGGGGGGGAGGGCAGGAGTTGCTGCCAAGCCTGAGGACCCAAATTCTATCCATGGAACCCAGGCAGTGGAAAAAAAAGAACCAACTTCTGGGGGTTCTCCTTTGCCTTCCACAGTGTCCTGTGGTATGTTTGCATGTGTGCATACACACAAACACACACATACACACAAACACACACACACACACACATAAATATATTTTTAAAGAAGGAAATTTCCTTGGGAAAAGTGGGAATAATAATCAAGTATGTGGCTTGATCATAACTACTGAACCAGTGATTAGCAAGACTTTCTCTGTTTTCTGGTTCAGTGACTTCCTAGACAGAGTCCAGAACCAAACAGATGTTTACAAAACACTTGTTATGCTCAGAAAGCCACCGAAAATTTGAGCTACATATTTTCCACAAATGTCTGAATCCCATTATACCTGCTGACTTTACCAGCATGTGTGAGGCTCACTGAGCAAATGCATTTATATGATACTAGTGTTAGGTGTCACTCACTTGTTGGCTAGTGAATGAAATACATTTGAACACTCATTGTATCCTTGCTTTGGTCCAGTCTAGTGTATGAAGAGTTATGCTTTTGTCTTCAGGCTGGAGCTTGCTTTTTCTTTCTCATTTATTGAAAAGTCAGGAGACCATGGAGACATATACAAGGCCAAGGAGCTTGCTGCAAGTTCATCCTGTAAATCCTCTCTGGGACACACAGATCCTGAGGGAGTACTCCCCTGCCAGACCACTTCCTGTGTTACATCCTGAGGCCTCCACATTTTTTGGCCCCTCTCTCCAGCAGGCTCTTCCCTTTACAGCTGGTCTGGCTGACAATTTTCAAACTAAAATACTACATGTCTGAGATATTTTATTACCACTTGTTTTGAGTTGAATACTGTCCCTTTCCTCCAAATGGCTGCCTCTACCTCAACTGTCTGAACAGCAGTCACTAATCGGGTAGATACACTGTCTTTGCTGATGGAATCAGCCTGGGATCTCAAGTAGGAATGATTTAGGATTTCGAGTAGGCTCTACATCAGATGACTAGTGTCCTCATAAGAGAAAAATGAAGGTTTGAGTATGAAGTCATGGAAGAAGCAGAGAGACAAAGAACATGATTGGAATACAGATGCAGGCATTGCCGTGATGTAGCTATAGGCCATGCAACATCATGGCCTGTACCAAGAGCAAGTACAGTATACATAGAATTTCAGCAGGCAAGATGGCCTAGAAGACACTTGGCTTTAGATTTCTAGGCTGTAGGGCTCTGAATGATCACGTTTGCCTTTCTAAGCCATTGTGGCATCTGACATCAATCCTGTCTTAGGATAACTCAAAGAAATTAAGGCATCACCTCATTGCTTATTCCCTAAAGAATAAAGAGGAGTACTTAGGGACTTGATAATCCACTTACAAATCAGAGATCCCAATATAGAACCAAAGTAAAATGTGTAAATTACACTGTACATGGAGAAAACCTAATGAGAATCATACTCTACACAAGGAAAACACCAGTAGCTGCTCAACATCTATTCTTGCTTTTGAGGCAATATCATCTAAAAATTAGAGCAAAGTTGACATGAAGCAAGAACACAACCCCCTCCCCGTAGCATACTTCCATCTAATTATAAAGCAATATGTTCTTAGAACAGTTCCATTAAAATAAAGGAAATAATTTAGGAAAAAATATCATAAAAGTCTGCCATATTTTTTTCCATGAAATAACCATTTCAGAAATTACCTTCCCTACTCTTACTTACTATTGATCTATCTGGCCCAGTTTTAAATCTACTGCACAGTAAATTTCACTTAAAATATCTATTAATCTACATTTTCCCATAACCTAAGTAACTAGGAATCATCAAAACTAAAAATTTAACCAGGTTCACTCAGGCACTTTTGGGTATTTTCTCTTAGATGCAATACAGAAAAAAAGACCCCGATTTTTAACTTATTAGGAAGAAGAAAAATGCCTTTAAAAATTTATGCTTGGCAATCAAAGGTAGTATTCTCAGCATGGTGTCTGCTACCCATGTGCAGCCGTGACTGAAAAAACTCAAGGTGTGATTAAATGGTCTTTTTCATATTACCCTCCCCTGAAAGTTGTTAATTGGAACACAGCCATCATTCACAGACTCTGTTCACCAGAGGCCACTGCTCTGAAGGACCAAATGAATCACCCAGCCTCGGTCTTCTCCATGCCATAAGAAGTCAGCTACTGATGGTCTCTGGACAGCTGAGGGCTTCTCTACATGTCAGTTTTAGTAAAAGAAGACATGATAGCAACTCTGTTTATATGCTTTTCACATCCCATGACTTCCTCTGGAACATGCTTTTGTTCATTTTCCCCACAACACAAACAAGCAACATCCAGGAGGAGCCCTTCCCTCCTTGGCTTTCTCTTCTCTTGTTTCTTCACAGTCCTCAGTGGAAGGATTATTATCTGCTGTCTTGTTAGAACCTCCGTAACTTTCCTTTCTGTATCGGTGTGTATGTGGGTGTGTCGTGTGTGTGTGTGTGTGTGTGTGTGTGTGTGTGTGTGTGTGTGTATGTGTGTGGTTAATTTCAGGTGTTGCCTTTCCCAATTATTTCTCCACCTTATTTTTATTTTATTTTTTTTTTGAGACAAGGTCCCTTACTGAACCAGGAGTTTACTGATGGCTAGAACAGCTGGCCAGCAAGCTGTAGAGATGTCTTCTCCTCTCCAGTTGGGATTACAGGTATCCAGAATTTTACATCGAGGCAGAAGGTCCAAACTCAGCTCTTCATGCTCTTCTGGAAAGCACTTAAAGGACTGAGTCATCCCCCCAGCCCCTGATGCTGTTCCCTCTTGCTTGAAGCTGTCTCTGTTCACATCACTGCTGCAGATATCAGGCCTCCCGCATCCTGTTTCCTAAGAATTTTGGATGAGCCTCTCTACAATGACTTGTAGAGTCTCTGTCCAGATAACTGTCAAAAGCATCATGCAGCTTGTGACATTCCCTAGCTCAGTGTTCTCTTGTGGTTCCTAGATTGCTCTGTAAAAGAAGGCTGTCATTCCACAGGGCCATTTCAATATTGTCTATTCTTGTTGAGATATATTCATCTCCCTTAACTGCAGCACACAGCTTCCCCATGGTCTGTTCATTTTCTTTCTATACAGATGTCCCTTCTCGAGTCTCATGATAACTCTTTCAGTATGCCCCTTCTCTGGTGTGGACCACAGACCATCTTCCTATCCCCCCACCATTATAAATCTGACCAGTTTTTGAGAACCAGCACAGGCCCACTCACTCAGGAAGTCTTCTGATGCTGCTGCACTCAAGACAATGGCCTCTGATTCCCCCACCTCTGATGCTCAGTGTCCTTTCTCACACCTCACTTCCTGTCCTTCTGCTTCTCTCAATCTCTCCTCTGCACCAAACTGTTTCAGAAAGTCCACTGCTTTGTCTAAAAGTTTTGACTCTTCGTTGTTTTCCCAACATATTTTCTCTTTTTTGACTTAAATCTTTCCTTGTATACAGAACAGACGTGATACTCTTGCCCATCCAAATTGAGCACCTCACTCCATCTTGACCTTCACATTTATGATCTCCAATGCCAGAACAACAAATCCTTCATTTTTTCTGGTTCTGGTTCTTTCCTCATTATAATTGAGGACAATGTAGATTAGCTTCATTGCAGTTTCTATATGCAGCCACCACTAAGTAGGAGCTGTTCCATCTCTCAGTTCTTTTTCTCCAATCCTTTATAGATTGTTCTTAAGTCACCAACCTTTTGTCCCATTCCTTTCATTCCTAGACACAAGATTCCTAGATAGATGATGGTGAGCTAACTAGATAGATAGATAGATAGATAGATAGATAGATAGATAGATAGATAGATAGAGTCCTACTACATAGCCTAAACTGGCCTCAACTCTCCAGATAACCCAGGCTAGACTTGCACATGTGAACCTTCTGATTCTGCCTTTTAAATGCTATTATCACACATATGAGAATCGGAACCTACTTCTACCTTGTCCATTGTCGAAGCATGCTGCTTTCTCAGCTTCTCCATCACTTCCTGCTCCCTCTTTTTTGAGTTCTTGCTTGTCATTGTTTTGTTTCTCTCTACTTCTTGAACTGTCTTGTCAGTTTATATAATATTTTTAAATATCTTTCCCCCCAGCTATGATTAGTGTCTATTGTCACCTGGAAAAGATCTGGAGTCACCCACCTGCTGGGGCTTATTATGATTAGGTTAGTCTCTAGGCATGTTTGTAAGGGATTAATCTTGATCAAGGAATGATTGAGACCTTCAGGACTGATGACTCACTCTAAAGGAGGGTGGCTTCATTCCTTGGACTCGGGTCCTAGATGGAATAAAAAGGAGGAAGCTAGATGACCATAAACATTTATCTCTATTCTTTCTGACTGGAAATGCAATGCTGCCTTGAGCTCCTGCCACCATGATCTTCCCTCCTTGGTGTAATGTACCCTCAAAGTGTGACCCAAAATAAATCCTTTCTTCATTGTGTTTGCTTCCTGTAGAGTATTATGTCACAATGATGAGCTGAGTTAACTAATATGTCAATCTCATCGCTTTCTTGAGTTTACGTGTATTGAAGCCTCAATTGTACTTGCTACAGACACTTGTTCACTCACAGTTTCCAGTTAGGGCTGAAATCTGACTGCTGCACTGAGTCCATTTTCCAAAGCTTTTTGGTCATCTTGCTTCCAGCTCCCAAATCCAATGGCCTCATTTTGCTCACTTGTGACACCTACCATGTGTTCCTCACATCTCAAGACACCGGTCGGTCTGCTTTCATGACATTCCTCCCCTCTGTCTCCATGCTCCTATCACTCTCCTCATGGGCAGCTTTTCTTCCCGGGATTGTCCTTAAGGTAAGATTAATGGCTCTTAAATTTTATTTCCAACATCAATCTAAGCTCTAGACCCTCATTTCTTATCTTCAATTTTGTTTGGCATTTCAAACATTCCTCCAAAAGTCGAATGTATTAAATTCATATCATCTTTTTCTTTGTATACCTTGTCTTGTTAATTCTCTCACCAGAACACTTTCAACAGACTTTAAAAAGTATTTTCTGAATTTTCCCAACAAGTACACTTGGTGTTTTCCATTTGTTCTCTCTTTTCCCCACTTTGGTCTACCAAAACAGATTTCTAGTGAGTGTCTCCTCACAGCCTCTTTCTACACACTCATATATCGTCCTTAAATATATTTTTATTTTGTCCAAGCTAGCTCATTAGATGCATGAACATGTCACTCTCATATTTAAAAAAAATAACAAGCCTGATCTAATAGAAATTTTCAATTGCTAGCCTGTCTTTGGTGTCTAGACTTAAAGGCTGGTTAAGGAGATCATGTATGACTTTGGCTTCCATGACTTTCTGTTGAGAAGTAACCTCTATTTACTTCAGTTGCATAAAGAGCTAGGTGCTACCTGTGAGCCTTTTTCTGTTCTTTCCAGATTCAGTCTCTTGCTTAAACACAAATCTATGCCTTTCAGGGCTATAGGCTAGCCACATTGGCCTGTGGTAACCCTTTCTTACACCTCCCAACCATGGCTAAGAGACAGAAGGCACTCTTCTGTGAGCTTTATTAAACATCCCACATTTATTTATGAAGAAAAGCATTTTCATTTGGCATTAAAATTAATGTTGCTTTTGAAAATGCCTACTGATGCTGTGGGATGTTCTGAATGGCAAATGTATTGCTGATTAGTCAATAAATAAAACACTGATTGGCCATTGGCTAGGCAGGAAGTGTAGGCGGGACAAGGAGGAGAATAAAGCTGGGAAGTGGAAGGCTGAGTCAGAGAGACACTGCCAGCCGCCATGATGAGAAACAGCATGTGAAGATGCAGGTAAGCCACGAGCCATGTGGCAAGGTATAGATAAATGGAAATGGATTAATTTAAGCTGTAAGAACAGTTAGCAAGAAGCCTGCCATGGCCATACAGTTTGTAACCAATATAAGTCTCTGTGTTTACTTGGTCGGGTCTGAGCGGCTGTGGGACTGGCAGGTGAGAGAGATTTGTCCTGACTGTGGGGCAGGCAGGGAAACTTTAGCTACATACTGAAGCACCCTGTTTCTTGACTTTCTGTCTAGACTAGTGGTTCTCAACCTATTGGTTGCAACCCCTTTGAAGGTAGAAGGACCTTTTCACAGGGATCACATATCAAATATACTACATATCAGATATTTACATTATGATTTATAACAGTACCAAAGTTACGGTTATGAAATAGCAACAAAAGAATTTTCTGGTTGGAGGTCATCCCAACATGAGGAAATGTATTAAAGGGTCACAGCATTAAGAAGGTTGAGAGCTACTGCTCTATACAAAGATTATGATTACTATAATCAAAATAACTCACCTAACTGAAGAGGATCCTAGACTTTCAAGATGACGTTCAAAGATTCCTAACTGTTAGAGTGCATTGCACATGTTCAAACAAAACTGTCAAGATACTCAAGGCTACTTCCAGTTAATTTTGACAAGACTGAAAGTTGTTTCTTGGCTATTAGGGCCAGCTTTCTGCAAGTCTTGACACAGAGTTCTTCCCTCCTACTGTTGCTGCAAGTAGCTGAGCATCTTCTGCAAGCCTTGGTACAGAGCCTCTTCTTCCCCTCTGCCTTTCCACAGTGATTAGTGCTCAGTAGATGCCTGAAAACCCAACCCTGCGTTGATAGATGAGCTGTCCACAAAGCACAAATACCCACAGGATTACCCGACTTCATCTAACCTGCCTCACTCAAGATGAGGAAATGCTTTAAGATTCTTCTCCTTTTTCCCCACACGTTAGGGTGTACAGGAGAACAGGGAAAAAGCCGAGGATCAAATGTTTACCTTAAAATTGTGAACCTGTCATCAGTTATTGAAAGGTCCTACACCACTGTCATTGTTTAGCCACTTTCTTTCTGGAGATGTCAGAGCTCTGTTACATCAACCTAGTTTTGTCCTTCTGAACATGCTCTTCCTATGTGAAAACTGACATGGAGCTTTGAAGCTATTTCAGGAGTAGGTATGTCAAAAGTCACACACAATCTGAGTGGATTGCATTATTATCTGTTGGCTTACTACTCTGAACATATTTTCCAGGCCAGGTCCTCATAGACATGGGATTGCAGTCAGTGAACTCTCTCATTAAATAATTAGTTAATTCGATTCTTGCTTCAGTTTTCCTCTCATCACTTAGCTGTTAACATTTCTTTAAAAGAGCCAAACATAGTACACCAGTGATCACTCCCTTGAGTGATCCATGTTGTACAGGCTATAACACAAAGTCACAACATCACAATGTAATTTAGAAGAAAAAAAAAACCTTCCCAAAGAAAAGCTATAAATTTAAGCCAATATAAACTTGTCCCAGGACTCCCTCTGGGTCTCACAGCGGGGCGTGGTGCTGCACAGCTGGGAGCTGAGCTAATCAGTGGTGAAAACTGAAAATGCTGCCTTCCCCAGCATCACAGAAACTGGCAGATGGGATCCTTTTATCCCCAGTCCATTCTTACAAACCAACAGTGAGATGTAATGCTGTGAGAAGGAGACTCCACGGTAGGAGAACTTAGAGGCACACAGAGTTATGGTTTGGGACATTTCATTTTGTAAACTAGTACACGTAATCAGAAGTGCCTGGCCTTTGTAAAATTGAATCACTTTTTGGTTGTTTTTGAACTCATCGGGGTCATTTCTAGGAAAGTTGCTGGAAATACTGCACAATAGTCTGTTTATCCAGTGGAGAAACATGGCTGTACCTTCCGGAAGGTGACCGAGCTTTCTCAAATTATCTAAATATCGGCACCCAAGTGCAGGACTTGAGACTTCCAAGGAGCATCAGGTTCAGCTTCTCAACATTTGAAGAACTGTGCTAAAGACACTCCTTAAGTGACAGGAGTAGTGCATCAGGACCCACTGTTTGCCTTGGCCCATGGTTTCCTAGCTGATGGTTACACTCTCTCCTTACACACTCAGTCACTTATCAATCAACTGGTCAACATCCAGTCATCCCACATCAATGACAAGTTTACAATCTCTAAGCCACATATGCTTAAATCCAAGAGAACCATCATAGTACCATACCAAGATCTGGCCAATTTATCAGAGGGAATTGTGCTTTTCTTGGGCTTGAGATAAAATGAGATGAAGCCAGAATAAAGAAAAGAGGCAGAGAGAGGTAATAAAGGATATTACTGAGCACATCGATTTGCTGCAGAAAAATGCTGAGAGAGATTGGGAGGATAGGATGTGGCTAGCCTTGTTCTCCTAGACCCCATTGTCTGAGAATTTCTACTTTCTACTTCATAGGACTGTGGTGTCTATTGCATTGGAGCCTTCTCTGATTTTATATGACTATAAACATATTGTTTCCCCCTGAACCTCTAAAACCTGTCCTGTCCCCTCTTTAGTATTTGTCATTCACACCAGGCTGTTGTTCTTACCACTTTTCTTCCTGTTGAGTATAAACTCTGTAAGGGCAAGAGCCTTCCTGTTCCTCACCAACAGTATTTAATCCTGTGCATTGGAAGAGTGGATATTCTATTTTAATTGGTTGAGTAAAGTTCTTAACAGATTCAAGTAATGTATTTCCAAATACTCACTGTACCACAACAATACTTATTACAGAGATGCGCAGTGAAAAATTAGAAAGGTGCAGGTATGAGCAGCATTTGGGAGGAATACTTAAGAGGATACTACAAATCATGTGCAGATTCTTGTTCTATTCTGGACAGAAATGAAGGCATTCTATTTTAGCTTGAAGATGACAAATTAGATCAAGAAGTATCTGCAAAGTGACCCTTTTTAAATCCCCAAAGGTAACTGAGTATGCAATCCAAGATGACAATGTCATGAATTGTGCAGTACCGTCATTTTTATTGTTATTATCATTATTATTATTATTATTATTATTATTATTATTATTATAGCTCTCTAATTTAGTAGCATATATTGCTGAACCACTTTCTCTACAAATATTGATGCACGTGGCAGATGTCTCTCAGAAACAAATCTATTCTCATGACTACCATATTTTTAATGTTGTATAACGTATCCTAGAAATCTTAAAAATAAGAAATTGTTGTCTGTAATAGGTTCCAACTATATCATAGTTGGATAATATAAATTGTACCTTTTCCTCATCTTTCAGTTTTTTCTCTTTTCCTGTTTATAGCAATTTTATCCATCATTTCTTATTTCATGCATTTATACAATGTATTCTGATCATATTCATCCACCATTACTCTCCTCCAACTCCTCTAGTGCCCCTAACCTCAGATCCTCACACCTTCACAGCCTTCTTGAGTGTAATTAGTGCTGCCCATATGCACATGGGTGTGTGGGGCCATCCACAGGGCCATCTACTCATGGCCAGGTCCCCAATAGATAGTGACTCTCCCTTAGGTTTCTCTACACTATAAAGAAAAATTTAAAAAACAAAGTCCTTTTAGAGTATGTATTTGTCAATTGTAGCTTACCATAGAAGCAACTCATTCTACTAACAGCTTCACAAACTTAAGTTTAACTAATCTTCAGGAAATGATATGTTAGTTATGCAATGGAAATACACAACGATTAACAGACAATAGGAGAGCCAACTTACCAGGCCTCCACATCATCTCTAGAACACTAGTACTGAATTCCAACTTCCTGCTGGAAAGAATGGTTAGTGAGTTAATATTTTTGATACTTGGACTATCCACATTTAGAAGATGGGGCTGTTTTATATTTCTGGTTATGTCATCTAAGTGCTGATTTTAAAGTGCTATAATCATGGTTTTCATCCACTTGAAATCAGGTGACATTCACAGCCACTCAATTTGACTGAACTTTAGAGATCTTCATGGTTCAACTGCAAGTAGCAGGAAAAGAAAGCAATGTGAGAAGAGCCATATCCCCTTTCCCCAACAATGGCATGGAGGGGTGGGGAGACAGGCATCTCAATGATGTGAAAGAAAGCAATGTGAGGAGAGCCATAGGCCCTTTCTCCAACAATGGCATGGGGGTAAGACTGGTAAGACACTGTGGGGAATGAGGGGACATTGTGAGTAAGGGATTTAGTCAAGCAGAGGTCAAAAAGGAAAGTAATTAAAACCAATAGTGGCCTCTGAGACAAAAGCCAGAGGCACAGAATACAGTCCTGTCTTCAGATAAAAAAAAAAATGCTATGATCAGCATAATCTTTAACCATAAAGAACAACATATTTATCCTCAATAGAAACCACTATTTAAAAGAAGACAAACCGTTTTTTTTTCTGATTTAAAAAATCAATATGTACTAAACGTACAAAACACTAGGTTTCATCGAGTTGTTCCATCCATGTGTAAAATACACTCTGATCATATTCCCTCTTGTGACCCCTCTTACCTTCCTTGTCCATGTCCCCAGTTCTCTCTTCTTCCCTAACAGCCTCCTTCAATGTCCATGTCTTTTTTTTTCTGGGAAAAAACATATTAAAAGAAAACACATGACACTTGTCTCTCTGAATATATTCTATTTCACTTGACATGAAGAACTCTAGCTCTATCTATTTTTCCACAAACCACATGGTTTAATTCCTCTTTGAGGCTCAATAGCCCATTGTGTATATATGCCAAAGTCTCCCTACGTTTATTCGTGGGCACCTATACTGATGCCACAGTTTGGTTGCTGTGACAAACATGGGAATACAAGTGTTTATTTATGTACAAACTTTGATTTCTGTAGGTATATATACTCAACAGTTGTACAGTTTGATGACAGAGTGATCTTTTATTTTTTATTTTACATTTATTTATTGTGTGAGTATGACTGTGTGTGTACCTGTGCACGCATGTGCATGTGTAGCATATATGTCATGATTTGGATTTGGGGGTCAGAGAACAACTGGCAGGTATCAGTTCTCACCTGCCACCCTTGAGGGCTTGGGATTGAACTCAGGCCACCAGCATTGGTGGCAAGAAGCGTCACTCACTGAGCCATTTGGCTGGCTCTGGCAGTTCTGTTTCTACTTTTTGAAGTGCTTCCATATTGATTTCCATAATATTTGTGTCATGGATCTCCTGCCTCCTGTTTATTGGGACAGAAAACTGCTAGGCCTTTTCTATGATTGTATTTCTTCCTTCTCTCCCTCATAGTCATCTTTGAAATGCCACCAGTCCATACAAATGATCCTAGAAACAGAATGAAAACATACCATCATTAGCAAATTCTGTATTAAAGAAATCCACAGAGAAACATCTGCTTGATGCCATCGGAGATGCCAGAGAGATCTGCGGAGCACAGTTGAGAGATGGAGACTGTTTATTGAGACAGAGAATAGCTGGGCTTTCTCTACCACTCTCTATGGTTTTCTTTTTCTATATTCAGAGACGTTCTGGAAGACACAAATGTGCTATCCCACAAAGCACCAACTGCGTTTGCAGCTGGGCCAACCTGAAATCCCTGCACTGGGATTTCATTGCTGAACATTTCTGTGTCCTCTGGAGGTTTGTTTGAGGACAAAGAACATATTTATTGACCTTTTACCTTTTCAGTGGCTTAATGAATGATTTAAAGGCAATGATGAGACTCTAAGTCTGAGAGTGTTGGAAGAGACATGGGATTTACCCTTTTCTCACCTGTTGATGTATCTGCTCTGAAAAGCAGCAAATTGCAAGTAGTTATTGCCTCATGTGACCTCCAGATGTTAGCCATACAATCAGCAAAACCAGGCTCCAACAAGCACAGCAAGATGACTCTTAGAATATATGATTATTTCAATAGCCATGGAAAGTTTATTCTGCTGATCAACTCCACCTGTGTGATGTAAAACACCTGTGTGGATAAGATATGTTCCTACGGGGGGAAAGACGAGCTTTAAATCTAGGAACTGTGCATTAACTTTCTTATTTATAAAGAAGAAAAATAAATTGATGAAAAAACTAATCATAATTTATCCCTTAATGCCTTATATATCTTGTATTTCAAAATCTGTGCCTATGATCTAGACAGAAAGTTAAATTCTTATACTCTATGCTAATTGATGGACAGTCCTTTGGGTGTTTTTTATATGACATAATAAAAACACACTGAAATTACTTTCAGCTAAAATTAAACATGGATGCAGTTCATATTTGCTGTTAAGAAAACTAGTTATGTAGGTTGGTGTTCTTGCGGGACTCCTAACAGTGGGAGTGGGGGTGTCTCTCACTCTTGCCTGCACTTGGGACCCTTTTCCTCCTACAGGGCTGCCACATCCAGCTGTGGTATGAGGGTGTGTGTCCCGTCTTATTGCATCTTGTTATGACATGCTGGGGGGCTGTCCCTAAGAAGACTATTCTTTTTTTTTTTTTAAGGAAAGAGAGGAGGAATAGATCTGGGAGGAGACAGAAGATGGGGGAGGTGACCGAAAGGAGTGGCAGGAGGGGAAATTTTCGTTGGGATGAAATGTATGACAGAAGAACAAAAGTTAAAAAGAAAACCAAATTATGCATGTTCATGAAAATGAAGGTTTTTTTAATGACCTTCTTGACATTGTATTATTAAGAGCAGGAAGTATCGAGGGAGTCTGGGGATGGCATTTCTTGCTAGGAAGACACAAGACATGTTTTTATTAACATCAACTCCGTCTTCTTAGGAAAGCATTAAACACTCACATGTATTTAGACTTCAGTCCTAGTAAGGATACACAAGTTGTTAGAGCAAAGAAATGATCAGGGTGAGCCTGGGATATGAAGTGAGATCGTGGCATACTGCCCCCCCTCAAAAGAGGACAGAGGGAAGGGGAAGAAGGAAAGGAGGGGTAGGAGATAAAAGAGGAGACAGGATGGGAAAGGGGAGAAGGGGGGAGGGAAAAGAAGGAAAGGGGAAGAGAAGGGAGGGGAAGAGGAGGGGAGGAGAGAGAAAAGAGGAGGAGAGAGGAGGACAGGATCTTGATAGTTTTTCAAAGTCATCACTGATACAAACTGAAACAATTAAGTAACAATTGTTACTTAAGTTTCCAAAGGGGGGAATGTTGAGATTTTCTTTGTAAATTAAATTATTGAGGGGTGTATTTCTTATTTCTTTTAGTTTTTATTTTGAAGCAGCTGTAAGGATCAGAGGTGTTAACAGCCATTTGTGTATTAAACATTCCACAATAGTTTCATGTAGCTGCCCCGGCCATGTTAGTAAACACACGGAAGTGGACCAATGAAGGTCCAGAAGGTGGACCATAAAGAAAATGAGCAAGGCTGGGTGTGGTGGCCCACGCCCTTAATCCCGGTACTGGGGAGGCAGAGGCAGGCAGATCCCTGTGAGTTCAAGGCCAACCTGGTCTACAGAACAAGTTTCATACTAGCTAAGGCAGCATGTTAAGATCTTGTCTCAAAAAGGAGTGGGAACAGCTAGCTGGCAGGGAGAGATGGGCCGAGGGCAGAAAATAGAGCACCATGTCTGGCTCACTGTTGGGGTCCAGCACAGCAAGAAGGGCTGGAGCCAGGGCTGCAAACGCAACAAGGCAGGTCAGCAGCACCCTGTTCCTGAGGAGTGTTTGGAAAGCTGGCATGAAGGCCTGCAGCAGAGGCTTTGCAAAGGTGTATTTTAAAAATGTAATTCTACACAGATTTTTATATAAATTAGACACCAGCTATAGAAAGATGAAAGCGTCCTGTTTGTGTGTAGTAAAGTCACCGAAATACATGGATAAAATTCACATTATACCATAACTAGTTAATCTTGTAAATTTAGACCTTGGAGATACAATTATGTTTTCTTAAAGGGATGCTTTCCCATAAAAATTACTTTATAGCCTCTTGATTCTATGCTTGGACTTGTGAGACTCTCATGTGTTTTATGAATTTTACTTCTGATACCTAAAAGAAGGAGTCACATGGTATAAACTGTCTTCCAGTGAATTTATAAATGTGTTCACATTAGAGCACGTGACAAGACTGCTGTAGATGTAACCAACCTTCTTATTAAATAAGAAACACAGAACCAATGCAAAGAAGAAAGCCAAGAGGTCAGAGCTAAGAGCTAAAACCTTACCCTTCCTCCTGCAGTAGTCCTACCTCTCCGAACCAGAGCTACCCCTGTGTTAAAGTCTTTATATAGAGTTCCTATTTTGCCTTCTCATTGGTTGTAAACCCAACCACATGACCGCCTCATCATGGCCTGTCTGTATAGACCTCCAGGTTTTCCATGATTGGTATTGAGATTAAAGGCATGTGTATCCAATAATGGCTGTATCCCTGAACACACAGAGACTTATCCAGCTCTGCCTACCAAGTGCTGGAATTACAAGTGTACGCCACCACTGCCCTGCTTTCCTATGGCTTGCTAACAGCTCTGACCCCCGGGCAACTTTATTTATTAACATACAAATAACATTTTAATGCAAATAAAATATCACCAGACTGCCTCCTTTTTAAAGGCTGAATAACATCTTACTGTTATTTTTGTTTGTCTATCTGTAGACTTTTGGTTTCTTTTCACCCTTATGTATATAAATATGAATGTATACATACCTCTCAAAGACCCTCTTTTTAGACATATAGCCTTATGTTTATTGGTTCATTGTCAATCTACACAAGGAAAACATGCTCTGTTTTAAAAAATAGATTTTATTACCTTAATTAACTAATTTGTATGTGTGGGTATGGGTACATGCATATCAGGGGCCACATGAAGAGTTCAAAGGACAACTTGTGGCAGTCCGTTCTTCTCCCCCCCTACACACACACTATTTGGGTTCCAGGGATCAAACATGAGTCAGCAGGCTTGATAGCAAGCCTCTTTCCATACTTAGCCATCTCATTGGCCCAAGACTATCTATCTGCTTTTAAAGACTGACATTATACCATCTCAAAAGGAAGCAAATCATTTTAAAATTGAAGTCTGAAAGAGAATCAATATTGATTTGCTTTCACAATGAGAATTAATAATAACTTCCAAAGCTTCCTTATTGTCTGAAGATACAATTATGGTGCCAGGAAATCCACTGACATATCCTCACATAGACTATTGTTCAGAGGTCGATGGTACACACACACACACACACACACACACACACACACACACACACACACACACAAACCTGAAAATAGTCCATGCTGGAATAAAATAAATGGCAAAGATTGCCTTCAGATCAGCCATCCATTCTATATTCGTCTCCTAAACTTTTGGACATCGCCATGGAAATAGTGGAGACAGCTGAACAAGTGAGTTTTTCACAGGCCTAAAATCACTGAATCAGTGAGGTCGTCAAGCCTCGTTCCCTTATTATACAGCTGGAGACTGTGTCCAGTAAGACACAGGGCACACAGTGGCAAAACAGCTGTCATCCCTGCCAGGGACTAGAAATCCTTATTGCTGTTACAGCATTTCAACATTCATGTACTTACATAACTATAATAAACAAATGGGGCAGAATGTGAAAGTCTGAACTCTACTGACAGTGAAATTTCTTTCTGTTTTCCTTACATATGATTTCTGGGATGCTGTAGCTTCCCCTCACTTCAGAGATTTAAAGGACTGGCATCCTTCCTTCAGGGGAACAGGGCCCATCTAGATGTCACACATCTGCATTTAGCAGGCCAAAACTAAAAAGCTTTGGATTTGATGTCCAGCAAGAGCTATTATTAGAGTGAAATAATAATACTAGAACACATAGGCTAGCAAAATGGATGGAGGGTTTTCTGAGACTCTTAGGTAGACTTCGAGAAAGCAGAATAAGAATATTTCCAGGAGTAACTTGGGAATCTAAGAAACAGTCATAAGAAGTGCTAAATTGGGGGAAATCTCTTTCCTAAGGAAGAGAAGAGGCATAAGATACTGTGAAGATTAAGACTTGGGTGCCAAGCCATGGTGGTGGCACACACCTTTGATCCCAGCACTCGGGAGGCAGGGGCAGGCGGATCTCTGTGATTTTGAGGCCAGCCTGGTCTGCAGAGCTAGTTCCAGGACAGGCACCAAAACTACAGAGAAACCTTGTCTCAAAAAAAAAAAAAAAAAAAAAGACTTGGGTGCCCAGGTTATACACCGACTGTGTCAAGGTTACTAACTATGGACCTTCCACTATTGTCCCCAAGAGTCTGAGCATCACCAGCATTAATCACTCCAACTATTAATAATCCAACAGAGGAAAAACCCATCAACACTCCAAGGCTTTGCTCTGTCATAATCCCCATTACCAGTGCTTCCCAGCCCAGCTTATAATGCCCAAAGAGAAAGGGACCTTGTACATCCAGAGAGTGCCAGGGGGCGGGGGTGGAGGTGGTGGGGAGGCGGGAGGGGGGGGTCCTGAGGAAAGGCATGCCCCACAGCTGCATCTAGAAGGCCAAACCTAAAAAGCTTAAAACCTCTAGAATGAAGGCAATGGTTACATTAAAATTGTAGTCCGCCGGGCGGTGGTGGCGCACGCCTTTAATCCCAGCACTCGGGAGGCAGAGCCAGGCGGATCTCTGTGAGTTCGAGGCCAGCCTGGGCTACCAAGTGAGTTCCAGGAAAGGCGCAAAGCTACACAGAGAAACCCTGTCTCGAAAAACCGAAAAAAAAAATTATAAAATTGTAGTCTTGTTTCAAAAATGTTTTACTGTTTGATAAAGACTGGACCTTTAAGTTTTTCCTAGTTTCTTTCATAAATGGATAAAGAGATTTACTTTTGCCAATTTATAAAATGTATTAAGTCACCTAAGTCTCAAGCTGTGAAATGTGTATTAATTATGTCTGTTTGTATTTTTGCAAAATGCAGTAGTAGATAAAAAAAAAAAATAACCAAGCCAGCAAGATGGCTGAGCTGGTTAAGGCACTTACTGTGCAAGCCTGCTGACCTGACTTCAATTCTTGGAACTCACAAGTGGAAAGAGGGAACTCATTCCACAAAGTTGTCCTTTGACATCCATATGTGCACTGTGGCATGCACACCCACATGTTATTCACATACATGAACACAGTAATAGTAATAAGAAAAATTAATAATTAATAAAAAATCCAACCAACAGAGAAGACAGTTTCAGACTCATAAATGAGGCAAAGACAACTGACAGGATTTCGTGTAACTGAGACCATTTGCAACATCACTGCATTTTTTAATTTTTTAATTTTTTTTTTTTTTGGAAAAGGTATCACTATGTAGCTCTTGCTGTCCTGGAACTCAGAGATCTGCCCACCTCTGCCTCACATGTCCTGGGATTAAAGGCGGGTGCCACTGTGCTGATCTTGACCTCATATGTTTTTATCCCAATAGACAGGAAAAATTTGAAAAGTGAAAGATTTTTTTTTATTCCTTTTCTTTGCTTTGGCTTGGTTCTCTGTGCTAGCTTTTTTAGTCTTGAACTGATGCTATCAGGGTAGATGGACAGACTGGCTAAAAGTATATGAGCAGTAACAAGGAAAGAGGACGGTACAGAAAGAGTGAGATAATGTCGGAATAAAGACCCTCCAGGAACATTCCCACCCCCAACTCAATAGAGCAAGAGATCTATCATAAAAGAGGCAGCACCCCCCTCCCACCAGCCTGAAACCTAATTACATTTCAAAGTATGATGGGACATGAAAGAAACAAAGCATCAATGGTGTGCTTACCAGATGGCATCTCTAAATATACGAATATACACCCCTCTGCTTGTTCCACAACTAGAGATGAAAGGGACAGCAACAATAGCTCCCTATTCCAATCACGGACAAATGAAAGAACACTGTGATTAGGTTGGGAAGGATCTGGCTCAATCTAATAGTGATCATGAATCCAGGAGAGAGGCCAACTCCTAGCCTGCATGTAGGAATCCATTCCCCACCACCTACCTGTTGGGATGATAGTCATTCATTTGGAGACAGAGAGCAGGATATGGCACTCAGAAATCTGAGAAAAGCTAAAGAAATGCTTTAAAAAAAAATCACACCACGGCTGGTGCTCTTGTTTGGTATCTGTTACTGTGACAAGGACCAAAAGCAAGTCAGAGAACAAAGGGTTTGTTTCAGCTTCACTTCCAGGTCACAGTCCATCCTCAAGGAAGTCAGGGCAGGAACTCAAGCAGAAACCATGAAGGAATGCTGCTTACGGGCTTGCTTCTGGGTTCACGCTTAGCCAGCCCAAGATCACCTTCCCAGGGAATGGTACCACACACAGTGGGCTGGGCCCTTCTAATCAATTAGCAATCAAGACCATCTCCCACAGACATGCTCACAGGCCAATGGTATCCAAGCAATTCCTCAGCTGAGTTTCCCTCTTCCCAGGTGACCCTCTAGCTTGTGTCAAGCTGACAAGAAAAACTAACTGGGATAGTTAGGGTATTTCTTGGCCTTATTTTTGTAGGCCAGGGTGTGACTGTGGGTATGATTAAGAACATGGGCCCTGCTGTGACACCCGTGTGAGCCCAGGCTCTACCAGTGAGTGTTGGATTATACTGAGACGAGTTGCTGGGCAATGGTGGCACATGCCTTTAATCCCAGCACTTGGGAGGCAGAGGCCGGTGGATCTCTGTGAGTTTGAGGCCAGCCTGGCCTACAGAGTGAGTTCTAGGATAGGCTCCAAAGCTACACAGAGAAACCCTGTCTTGAAACAAATAAACAAACAAAAAAGAGAGACAAGTTCCTTATCCAGATAAGCTAAGTTGCCAAGCATAGGTAGCCACAGTTAAGTCATGGGTATTTATTTATGTCAGGGTTCAGCACCTTGTAAGTACTACATAGACAGGCTGCTTATTAACAAGAATAAAGGTTATATTAATAACAGCCACTGAATCATCCTGTTCTTGATGATTTGTCTCACTGTTTCAAGGTGGATCACAGCTGGGCTCTGCAGGAGTGACTGGAGTTCTAGATGTAGCTGACTGTTCTCTTCTTGCCTGGTTCCTGAGTGCTCTCTAGACCTGCTGAAAAGAGGCAGGCAGGTCCAGAGACAACGGTGCGTTTACCTTGGGCTGTCAGAGCAGAGCTGGTCCCTTCACTCTCCTTTCTCCCAGCAGCAAATCCACGGGATACAGAGAACTGACTCCAGTTCTTTTTAATCTAGCTAGTTAGTAGCTACAATGGGCATGCAGTTGCCTTCCCACTGACAGCACTGGTACAAAACCCTGATAGCATCAAGCGTATCCTAGCAACCAGGAATTGCTACTAAGCAGGCTTGTCACTCAGGAGCAGGGCAAATACTTTAAAAAAATAAGATACAACTTGTAATTGCTTAAATATGATATATATTACCATGTAGTTTAGTCCCATAAACTCCCCCGGGGTTGTTTTGTCCAATTTTGCATGAAGAAAGAGACACTTGCTGGGGCTGCAGTCTTATTATTAAAAGTTAGTTATGTTTAATATTTATGCAAGCATTAATTTCATATTTTTGCATATCACTAGAATTAGAATAAAATAACAAATCTTATTTTACTATTTCAACCATTTCTAAAGGCACAGTTACATGTTATTAAACAACTCAACAACTCTTTTCCTCACTACTGTCCACTTCCAGAAAGGAGTCAACACCCCAAATAGAAGCTCTTCACTGATTAACATTGCCCACCCTCCACTGTGGTCCACCCTGGTAAGGCAAGCGTTCTTCTACCATCTGTCTTCATAAATTTGTTCATTCTAGATAAGACAAACGGATGGAGTCGGTTATGTTCGACCCTTTCTATCTGGCTAATTTAACCAACACAGTGTTTTCAAAGTCAATCTATTTTGTACAGGAATCAGAATTCCACCCTTGTTAGGACTGATGGGTACTACAGATGCACATATACCAAGCATCCTGTCCATCCATCCGTGTGGAGATGGGTGTGGGGGTTGTTGTAGCCTTTGTGGACTGTGAATACCACTTCGGATATAGGTGTGGGAGCCTCTGTCTTGAGTCCCTGATTTCCTATCTTTAGGAAGGGATGTATCCAGAAGTAGAAGTTGTGGTTCATATAATTCCACATTACTTCCTGCTCCCATCAGCCATGTGCAACAATCCTCAGCTTGTACTCATTCCCACCCATCACTGCCCACATTTTTGGTAACAGCCATGCCAAGGAATGTGAAGGCCGGGCTCATTAAAATTAGATCTGTCTGTTAACTATTAGAAAAAGAAAAACAAAATAAAGACACAAGAAATAAGTTATTATATGGTTGGCTCACCCAGTATGCAAAAAGCTATGAACATCTGGTGTAAGCCTCAAAGTGGATGGTTATTAAAAATGTGATTATATCTGTAAAATTTTGAAGCTAGTAATATTCTCCAAATGGGGTGAGCCTGTGCTTTAGAATTACAGTTTAAAACCCGCAGCAAATTTTCGGGACAGGAGTCTATTCTCGGTGATTACAATAGTGGAGCCTGACCAAGGGATGCAGTTCTCAGCAGAAGGCAATGCTGCTCATTCCCAACCTCAGGTTAAGGAGCAGGAGGCCTTCCTCGGCGCCTGCGCAAACCCATGCTTGTGCTGCGCGCCTGCGTGCGCGGTCCCGCGACGTCGAGGGGCGTGGCCGCGCGGCTTGGCTCTCGGTTCCGCCATGGCTGTCGCACCCGGTGCGGCTCACCTGCAGCGTTGTGTGGTGTCGCCGGCCGGGAGACACACTGCTTCGCTGATTTTCCTGCACGGCTCAGGTGCATGCATTGCAGTCTCGTGGTCTCCGTCCCGCGTGCTGCCGCTGGGGAAGCACCCTCTCCTCCGTCCACCAGCTCCCTAGTGCTACAGGCTTCCTGCGCCCAGGGTCGGGAGGGAACCTGCCACCTCCCGGGAGGGTGTCGTCTTTCTCTAGGGTGCTGTCTTCATCTCGCTTCCTTCGCTGGTGTCCTTGACCCTTCCAACCACAGCATAGTCTTCAGGAAAGTCCTTACCCCATCCCAGTTCAGGCACACCACCATAGCAATGTGAGTCTCCAGGCACATGGATCAACTACTGTTTTCAGGGTCAGCCACCAGTGATCTGAGATAAACCCACCACCATCACCACCACCCCTGACCTCTGGAGCGGGTCATGAGCCTCTGTCTGCCTTTCTAGAATCATAGGGAGGCTTGATCTTCACGGTGAACTGAGTTCATATCTACAGCCTGTGTTCTTTATGCTTGGCACCACCAGGGCTCCCATGCGCTTCCCACCTGTCCTTTTTAATGTTCCTCCTCCCTGGTTTCTCTTTTTGCACTCTGTCATTAAATCTCTGAGGTAAGTACAAAGTCATCTCCATCCAGGGAGTGCCCCTAGAGAGAGAATAAGAACCCTGTTTTAATCCTTGCATCCACGGTGCTTGGCTGGCTCAGGGTAAGTTCCCAGGAAATTTGAGTCAGCAGTGGACAGGGGGTCACAAGATGGTGCCTGAGCTACTGCCAAGTGAATAGTAAGGAAAAGGAAAGAATGTGGTTGGACATTGGTAAGGCCTTTGCAACTGAAGGGCTTGTCAGAGTTGTCCAAGAACGCCTTATTTGAGCTGAGACACGTGCGGGCTTAAAGGGAATGGAGACTAGAACACCGAAGGGATTGGAAGGAGTGTTAGCAACAATGTGAGACGTTCTCTTCATTTTGAAAACGGGGCTAGATAAGTTTACTTGCTGTCGCTGTGAGTGGTGGGTGAAGCTGGGATTTAAACACAGATGTCTGATTCAGAATTAATACTCTGGGTGGGAGAGGGAGGGGAACTCCAAGCTATGATGTATCACTTTGGAAACAGAAGATAAGGGTTGAGCATGTGTAAAAGGGAAAGACATGACTGACGACTTAGGGCTGTATAACTAGCTGAATAGTGGTTATTCAGGACCCCAGGAGCCTTCTGTGATGAACATCCAGAATTCCCACATAGTAATTCCTTCTCATAATTAATTCAGTGTCTTTATAAAGAACTAGAATTGGTTCTTTTTTTTTTTTTTTCCACCCTCTGGACCACTTTGCTTAATGCTTCCTGTTTTTCAATTTCAAATCACTGACATTTTTATAACCTATAATGCATGTCTGACATCACAGTCATCCACTCTGTGTGTATTTTACACAGCGTACACACACACACACACACACACACACACATGTAAAACTTTGTACATTGGAAAAAGAATTCATCTAAATAATTCTTCCAGATGTGCAGGTATATTATTCTTACCTAATTAAGTCTCCATTGATATATAAAGTGCTCTTTTTGGAATAGGCCTGTCCTGTTAGTTTTTATTGTCATCTTGAACCAGGAGTCCCCTGGGAAATGAGAGTCTCAACTGAGACATTGCCCAGTTCAGATTGGCCTGTGGCTATGTCTATAGTGAATGGCCTTGATTGTTGATTGATACAGGAGGCCCCAGCCCACGGTTGCTGGGCAGGTGTCCTGGGTCGTACTAAAAAGCTGGTTGAGTATGAGCCACAGGGCTGAGCCAGTATCCGTTTTGCCCTGTGGTTCCTCGCTCTGTTCCTGCTCAAGTGCCTGCCCTGACTTCCCTTGGTGATGGACTGTTAGCCAGAAGAGTAAGTTCCTCCCAAGTTGGCCTAGGTCAGTGTTTTATCACGGCAACAGAAAGCAAAGGAGAAGGAGGCCTTGGCCCTCCAGGTTGGAGGGTAACAACCACTGGACTTGAGCACGTGTTTGTGTTACAGGAACAGGAAGTATTTGCCTTCTGGGTAATCCAAATATAAACAAACCAATTATATGGTTTTACTATGGTTTTGGAATAAGGTACTAACTTTTTGTGTCATTTAAATTTTTTTTTCTTGAGAATTTCATACATGTATACAATGGGTGCAAGCTTTTTAAAAAGAGAATTTTGTGAGTAGACAGACAATGTTGTTTTCTAACATTTGATTGTTTCTTTCGTCCAAGGCTGAAAAAGTATTTAAAAACAGACCCCATTTAATAAAGAAAAACAACCTAAAAAGCTTTAGAATCTGGTCTAGAGTATAACAGCTGTAGGAAAATATATGGGAATATGCCTCAAGTGTATTTGAACCCTTTTCTACTTATAAAATGCCTATTTTTTTTAAGATACCGTTTAGGATGATTAAAATAAATGTTAGTGTGGCTTGTTTGCTGCAGCCTCCCACACTGGGATGCCTCACTTTTTTTTTCTCCCCTAGACGTGTCTCCCTTCGGTGCCCCTTTGGTGCCATTCATCATACTTGTGACTGCCTAAGTTAATGTCTGTGTTCCATACTGACCTTTAAGGCTCCTATAGGCCATTCTATGTGTGTCTTGTTGGTGGCTTTCTCCCTTTTAGACTGTCTTCGTGAGGTGGCTGAGTGAGATCTTGCTGAAGTCACAAGAAACCCTTGTGAAGTGGCAGTCCTATCCGGCAGACACTGTAGACACTCTTCTCCTCTCTTCATTCCCCTCCTCAGTCTCTGCTCTCCTGAGTGGAGATGCCAGCAGCCCCTGGATTTCTTGGGTGTCAAAACTTGCTTTCCTTTCCCTGGATGTTCTTTGTTTTAGCACCACACTTCTCATCCCCTGTAGATTTCCCCTCAAAGCCTCCAACTAGATAGATACCCTGCATGCGTCCAGCCTTTGTGGGGGGCTTCCAGACAATTAGTGGATAAAGCAAAATGAAGCTAGCCAGGGAGTTTACATTCTAGTCAAGTTGTTCTGCAGCTTGTTAGCTGGGTCCATTCTGAATGTAACCAACGCTGATGACACCAAGTGGGTCCTCCTCAGTGGTTACTGTTGCCTCTCATGCTTAACTTTGGCCACTGGATGCGTTTGTCACAGTGACCTAATGTTTTCACCATTGCCATGCTGGTGTGAAGAGTGTCATCCATGAATGGTTATTTGGTAGATACTTTTGATACTTTTGAACTTGATGTCTTAATGAATTGTTTAATTTAAAAATTAAGGTGGGACTGGGGAGATGGCTCTGTGAGTAAGAATATGTGCACAAGCACTAGGACTTGAGTTTGGGTTTCTAACACCCAGGAAAAAACTGGGCATCACTGCATGTGCCTGGGACCCCAGCACTAGGGGAGACAGGAGGGTCTCTGGGGCTTGCTGAACAGCCAACCTACAAGCAAATCCTATGAGCCCTGTGTCAAGGGGTAAGGCAGAAAGTTATGTAGCAGGACAACCAATGTCTTCTGACATCTGCACATTTACATGGGCCTGCGCCGTTACACACACACACACACACACACACACACACACACACACACACGGAGGCCCACAGAGGCTATCTTATGAGAACTTACTCAGGGTCAGAGAATCTGAGCTTGCTTTACCCAGCAGGGCTGCATAAGGAGATGATTTTGCCACAGGCATGTTTACCAGGTGTTTGAAAGGATATACACTTGGCTGTATGATGTGCTTTGATCTTACAAGGGGAAGGTCTTTTGCCTCTCCCCATGGAATATTATAAAAAAAACCTTTTGAATAAAGCTCTGGGTGACCGGGTATTGACCCAGACCCTCTCGAAGCTATCCTGTGTCTCTGTCTTTCTCCTTGTCATCTAGGTCTGTCTTTCTGTCTGATATTTCCTCATTCCTCTCTCCTTCACCCAAGAACCCTTTGTAAGGTGCAAGTCAGAGCTAGACTCCAGCAGACCTCCCCCCCCAGACATACACACACACACATACACACAGACACATGCACATACACACACATATACACAGACACATACACATGCACACACATACATAAACAACAGAGACATGAACAGAAAGATAGATAAAAATTTAAAGTTGTGAACTTTAACATTTTCTCTTCAGTAATATATGACACACTTAGATTCTTTCCCTGTCTCTATGCAGATAGCCATACATCAATTCTTATACTTATTTTTTGACCTTGGGTAGTATATAATCATGATGCTAGGTTATATAAATGTGTCAACACACTTAAAATCTGATTTCTTCAAGTTTAAATTTGAAGTAGAATAAATATCTTACCCTACCCCCAGACTTGTTTTCACCAAGAAAATTGTATTAGGTCGTGTCAGCTACAATGGTGTAAATCACATGGCAGTTTTTAAAGTGTAGATGGGAAAAGAATAGTGGTAGAAAACAGCTAAACATAATTCCCCGCTAGAAGAATTTATTATATCTATTATAAGTGAGGGAAGCTGAAATTCAAGCGTGAGTATGGTATTCTAACTGATAAACAATACATCTGGATGTATAATAATAAGGATTATTTCTACTGTTCATACTTGCTCAACTAATTCTGCCTGCTGAATCTAAACAGCTCTTTTTGGCATGTGGAGATTTTTCACATTCTATATTCCAGCCTTCATGTGACCTGAGAGGTACAGAGTACTTTGAAATGCACTGTGTTATGAAGATGTTTATTTGACTGTGAATTTTGTAATTTTTCAGGTCATTCTGGCCAAGGACAGAGAGAATGGATCAGCAATGTGCTAAACCAGGACTTAACATTCCAGCACATAAAGATTATTTACCCAACGGCCCCCTCCAGGTATGCAATGCTCAATTTCCCTTCTCGGTACAACTCCAGGGCATAAAATAGATGTATGTGCCAGTGAGATGTTTTTAACTTTAACTCTGGATTGGAGATATTTTAAATACAACTCCCACCTGTAAAAATGAATGCTTTACTTTGAAGTTAGGCTCCTTGGCCAAGCTTTCCCGGCCTCTCTGGGAAGCATGCTCTGCCACTCAGACCGACCCCTTCCCAGCCCACACTCTGCTTCCTGACAGCCTGCACAGTGCTCATCTTCTCTTTATCTCACACACCCTAGCAGCAAACTTAATAACTTCTGCCAAGGTCGTCTTTCTGGTAGTTTAGTTCAACCCAGGTTCATAGTTCCTAGAAAAGAGTTTTACACCATTCTTTCTACACTTCCGAGGAGGTTCAATACTGTCAGGCTCTTTGAGTGGGTCAACCAAGATAGACATGAGGCGCACGGGCCTACTTACTGTTATGGCTTTTTAAAAAAGATTTATTTAAGTTATGTGTATGCGTGTGTGTGCATGTGTATCTGTGTGCCACATGCATGCCTGGTGCCCTCAGAGGTCAGAAAAGGGAGTTGAATTTCCTGTAACTGGAATTATGAATGATTGTGAGCATTATGTGGGTGCTGGGAATCGAATTCGGGTCCTTTGCAAGAACAGCAAGTGCTCTTTACCACTGAGCCATCTCTTGAGATCCCCGGCTTTTTATGTTTATTAAGTAATCATTCACATAGTCTTTTTTTCCAACTTTTTTTTTGCATAAACAAATGTTGCCTTGTGTCATACAACCCAATCTTTCTCATGATCTGTTCTCATGTTTTTTCCTTAAGCATGCTTTGTTTTCACAAAAAATGCTAGACTTTCATTTTTCCGTCAACCTTGTATTCACAAGAAAATGAACCAGGATTTCAAGAAACTTCTTATATTCACCAATAAGAGCTTATTTCTCTAGTTGATAGAATTGAACAGTTATAGAACAAAAAGGAGAGTATAAAATAGAAGATTTAAAAGTTATTTTAATACAGCTAAGCGTAGGGGTTTAGTAGCACCCACAGAGGACTTTTAGGGGTGGATGCTAAGAGCTTCTTGTTTGTAACTGGTTTCTAGGGCAGGTGCAATGTGAAGGGAGTTCTGATATTTCTGTGGAAACTGGAAGGATGGTGTGCTTTAGGCTAATTGTAAATATGATTAACTAAGACATTCGAGACATGATTCCAAGAATGTAATAGGTTTTATCTCTGGCTAAGAATTTAATGATTATCATCTCTTGACTTTCACATATTATCAATTGTAACATGAATTCTAAGTCAGTGTTTTTCAAATTTTAAACCAATAGTATTTCATATTTACATATCTTCACATGCATTCTGTGTCATTTGTAGGTGTTTGGAAGTGTTTGTCCCTCTAGGTTTGTATCATGTCTTCTTTAAATGTTTTCTAGCACTTAGTGAAGTCACCTGAACTTGAAGTTTTCTTTTGAGTTGTTGGCAATGAATTTATTTTCTTTTGTAGAACCAAGATTTCCAGATTTTCTATGTATTTTCAAGCCAGTATCAGTGATTTAGTGGAATTTGTCTTTGACCTCATGTACTTATTTTTAATGATTAGATTTCTGTTTATTTTATTTCAGTTCTGACAGTAATATTATTATTACTTGCGTGTGCGTGTGCGTGTGCGTGTGCGTGTGCGTGTGTGTGTGTGTGTGTGTGTGTGTGTGTGTGTGTGTGTTTTGTCTTATCAAGGGGTACTGGTTGTTGAATCTTTTTTAGAACCAATTTAGGCTTGGCTCTTTTCTCTGTTTGGTTGTAGTTTGGATACAGAGTCTCTCTATGTAGCCCAGACTGGCCTAGAACTCATGATCATTCTGTCTCTGTCTCCTAAGTGCTGGGATTACAGGTGTTCACCACACCTAGCACCTTTTTCTCTCTTACTTTTCATTTATATCCATTAATTTTCTTTTTCCCTTCTATTTATATTAGAGCAGTAATTTTATCACTACTCTAGCCAAATCTCACCATGGTTTTTTTTTTTTTCTGTTTTATTTATATTGGAAGATTTTCTATCACATTCATGTTCCTTGTATAATTCTTACATAACAAATCACCCCCCAAGCAACACTTTTATTATGGTCACAAATGTTGTGGGTTAGGAACTCAGAAAGGGCACAATAGTGGTGACTCAATCCCAATTCTGTTGTTTTTGGGGCTTCTCCTGGGAAAGCTTGAAGGTTGGGTGTGACTTACGATTTGTCTGCTGGGGACTGGATCCCTCGTCTGAAGGCTTACTCACGTCGCTGGCAGTTGATACGGATATTAGCTGGGGCTTCCTGCAATCTCTGCACCGTGAAGCCTATATTGGGCTTCACCATTTGGAGTTCGTTTTATATATATATTGAGTGTGTGTATATGTGTGTGCATGCTGATCCATGTGCACATGAAGGCCAGAGGTTGAAGTCAGTAGTCTTTTTCTGTTGCTCTCCACCTTGTTTTTTGAGACAAAAATCTCTCACCAAACCTGGAGCTCCCCAGTTTGGTGAGACTGGAAGAGATCTAGCTCTCCTTTCTGACCTCCTGCCAACCCCCAGAAGAGTGCCAGCCCTCCTGGCTTTTATGTTGGTGCTGAATTCAGATCCTCCTGTTTGTACGGGGCACATCTCCTCAGCCCACCCTTTGGAGTCCTGGAGGCGCGGTTCCCAGCGGAGATATCCTCAGAGAACAAAGAAGTTAGCAGATACAGAGTTCATGCAGAAGGCAACCAGGTCGCAAGTAAAGAGTGTAGGCCTTTGCCTCTCAGCAAATGTTAGTCACACTGTGGAAAGGGCTTGTGTGGTTACTGTTCTGACTGGATGCAACAAATGTAATTCCTGGACCTTCTATTTAGAAGTCTGTTAGTAATTTCCATGAATTGAGGGTTATTGAAGTTGTCTTATAGTTGCTGATTTCTAATTTCATTTCATTGCTGTCAGATAAAAAATATCCTGTACAATCCCAGTCTTTGGATTCTCCCTGAGTCTTTATGGTGTTGCATGAATTCTATCATGGTGACTCTTCATGTGTATTTTTATGTGTAGCATTTAAAAAATACCAGTATAGTCCAAGGTGGCTGATAGCATTACATGATATATACATTTTATATATGCTTGATAATTATTTTTAAGTAGTTCTAGGAGTCATGAGGGAAGGGCTTTAATAATTACCTTTTTCTTACAAAATGGTCACTCTTAACTTCTGGTAACACCCCAAAGTGTAATTGGTATAATAATTATATACTGCACAGCAGCTTTCCTATACTTATTTTACAATTTTTTATCACTTTATGTTACTTTGATTAGTGTTGCATAGCAAAACTCCAGCCTTTTATTTTTAGCTTGTCTATCAATTATATTTAAAATGTGTTTGTTATAGACAACATGTATTTGAGCTTTGCTTATATCTTTAGCCATTCTGACAGTTTCTGTCTTTTAAATGATTTGTTTAGCCATTTACATTTAATGTAACATTGGAGTTATAGATGTGAATATAAGTCTGTTGGATTTTTTTGTTCTCCTGTATTCAATTTTCTTCACTTTTTGCACCATTTAAATTTTTTAATATTTCAATTTAATTTTCTGTTCTTTTTTCCCTGATCGTGGTAAGGCTCAGTATAAATCACAGACCTTTCCCCAACTTAGAGTAAATATTTACCACTTTCACTGAATTTTATAACTTCAAAATACATAGTCCCTTTTCCTCTTCCCCTTTATGATTCTCATGTCTTCCATCTACATATGTTGAGAACACCATCAAGCAAGGTTATAATTTTGTTTTTTGTAGTAATAAATGCCACAAAGAACCTAAGAGGGGTCAGTGGTTTATTATGTTTGCTCGGTGTAGTCTATGATGGCATATCATTGTATTTTCACTAAATTGTGAATTACCCTTTTGTCTATAAGTACTCCTTTTCCTTTGCTATAAATTGGCTAAGCAGGAGTATATTAAATAAAAGTCAACAATAGTTTGCTGTGTTAATTAAAATGGAAAAATAGAATAGTATTTTTTTCATTATATTAATTTGGATTCTTTAATTGGAAATACCCAATAAATATTTTTATTTTTGTGGCATATTTTAACTGTGTTTACAACTACAGGTTTTCTTAGTTTGGATTTAATAACAGATTTTCCATTAAAAAATAACAATGTTTTATAGTCCATTTATAATTTTTTATGGTATAAAATCTCTTGGTGATTTGAAAAATTCTCAAACTCATCAGACTTGTGTATGCCTCTACATGTTGATTATACATTTTTCCACATAAAGTGAGTGCTTAGCATTTGCAGTAAATGTGTACTCTAAAGCAGATTTAGATACTTATTTTATGCATTTATATTTTTACATGTCCATATGGGGAGTGCCCATATAAGGGGTATGCACATGGAGGCCAGAGGTCAATTGCTCATATACAGAGTGAGTAACAAAAGGCAAACGATTACAATGTCAAGTAATGACGAATGCTATAAAGACTGTTCGAGTAACGAGACAGAGTCCGCATTACAGAATGGAGGCAACACCGCGGAGTAGGTGGGGGTCCTCTGAGACAGCGGCACTGGAGTTGAGACTGTGGGAGCTCAGCACAGAAAGACAGGAAAACCATGCAGGGAGAGAGAGGGAGACCGGATGCAATGCTCCTGCATCACTGCTGGGCTAGTCCAAGTGACTGGACCCTAGAGCATGCTGGGGGAAACTGGGAAACCAGGACCGAGAATGACTGGAGCCAGGTTGCTATCTGAAAGGCTGCAGATGATCTTCTGCTTTTTATAATTTTAGGGGAACACAGACCAAAATAAAAATGGGTATTCAGCTGAATGCCTTTTTATTAAAAAAAAAAAAAAAAAAAAAAAAAAGCTTTGGACATTTCCTCTGGGTTAATTCTTTACCAGTGTGTAATGGGTCGATTGGTTGATTGATTTAGGAGCCACACAGATGCTCTCTGCTGAACATATTTGTTTACTGTGGTAATGTCTGAGCTGTTTTTATACCAGCTAATAAAGTGATTTATTTGAGGAAGAAAGTGAATGAACATAACACATGTGCCAGGCCTTTTAGCTGTTTAAAAACAATCTTTTACACTTTATTTAAAGGTTATTCTAACATCTTTGGAGATTTATGTACTCTTGATTGTTTTCTTAGCAAAAAAAAGTTCTGAAGTCTTTTTATCCCATTAAATTATCCTAATGATTCTTTTTGAACAGAGAATTTTAATTTTTTTCTTAGAGAAATGAGAGACCAAAAACCTCCAGATGAGTAAATTGGGATTTGCATTGGGCTGTACCTCAGTGGAGCATCTATCTAGATTAATTAAATAAGGCATTGTCAAAGGGGAAAAGAGTAAAGGGAGTATCATTTTTTCCCATTAATGGCTGAGTTCCCAGAATGATTCACATCTTAGCCTATGATATCATCCTTATTTAAGTGCTTAGACAGACAAATAAACAGTTAGAGAAATAGCACAGGGCAATGGAGAGGGAAGCCGAAGTGGCTGAAAGGGTGACAGTCTGATTGGAACTTCAGCATGACGGCTGTGCATCCACTCTGAACTGGGCTTCAGTAGCAGTCCCAGTGAACTTGGGACTTCACGGTGTATGACAAGGACTTTGAATGAAGCACCTGTTTTCATTTGCTGTGCACTCAGGGTTAACCTTTAAAAGGCCTCTGGGAGGAGGAAGGCTTGGATGATTTCTGCCCTGTCATTGTACCTGAGCTCGCTCCCCTGAGCCAAGTAGCTGCTGGGGTCAGAAGGCGCAGTGGGGTGAGTGGGCAACTGAGAGGGGCTGCTGTGGGAGTTCATCTTTCCCACAACAACTGAGGGGCTGATAGAGAGCAGTGGGAGAGAAGCCTGAAGGGCACAGTGTACAGAAGTCTGCCCTCCTCCCAAGGCTTTCTCTTACAACAGTAATCTCAGATAATAATGCATATTAATTAAAAATCCCAAAAGACTTTAATAGAGAATTAATTGAGAGTATTTCAAACTTTTCCAGATGATTTGATCCACTTCTTTTCCAAATAAAGACCCATGAATGTGTAACGTAGTATGTAGGATGTGTAGTGTAATAGTGGTAGGAGGGAGGGTGGGGAACACCCACTGACAGATGCATAGGTCAGTAGGGGAGCTGCCTTGAAGGAGTCAGAGAATTCGAGAGTTGTTTGAGCAATGGTTTTCCTGATTTTCTTGAGCACGGTCCAGAATTAGGACTTGTCTAGCAGGTTAAACATGAAGTCGCTTCACTGTGTACAGTGTGCGCCTTAGGGAATAGGGCTTCCACTTGTCTGAGAATGGTGCCTCTTCCTCCCAGCATTCACCCCTTCTTTCCCTCTCTCCACACCTGTCCATATTAGAGAAAATGAATTTGAGCTTGAGTCATATCACACATGAAAAGGTTTCCCCAGAGTTTAAACTTTGAAAAGTAAAAATGGCAACACAAGCCACGGAAGGCACTCTAGATAAGGCTTTACTAGATAAGCCTGTGTAAAACCCCCTGGGATTCAGAAACTCTAGATAAGGCTTTACTAGATAAGCCTGTGTGAAACCCCCTGGGATTCGGAAAAAGCACTTAAATCAGGAAAGCCAGAAACTGAACTTTTAAATGAAGACATTTCAAATGCTTTCAGGTGTGGAATTCTTTTATTTGGTAAAAAGGGATACTTTGTAATGATGTAATCATATTTGAATTAAATTATAAAATAATTTAAAGGATACTATATAACTATGCAAACTACGTTTAGAAAACACCACACTTGAAAACAGAAGGCAAGTCTTTGTCAGTAATAAACAAGTGCTCTTCTGAATTAATGAGAAAAACTTTAAACCATGATAGAAAAAAAATAGCTGATATTATCAGTCATCATTTCCATTGATGTAATGACTTAGAATAGGCAAAGTTAATCAGCACTGATGGGAACAGTCAGTGTGGCCTGGGAAGTGTATCTGAATTATCTGAGAGGGTCTGAGGGGGTGTCTCGGGAAAGGGGTGGTTGCCGTGTCAAAAGTATTTGAACTTTGAGGTTAAAACTGAGCAGGGTTTTATATGGTAGCCCATAATTTAGTCAATACACTCAACTGAGCCGTGTTAGTACCTAGTACCTCCACCAGTACCTGTTTCTACAGGTGCTGTGGGGAATGGTAGTCTTCCTTGTGGTAGAATGGTGGATTTTTACCACCTCCGTTTTATGGAGGCAACTTTGAAACATGTATTAAGGTAAAAACTGCATCTTCCAATCCAGCAATATGATTCTTGGTCTCTGTTCCATAAGAATAATAGTCCCACTACACACAAAAAAATGCATCTGTATTAAATATATATGTATGTATGTATGTTTGTATGTATGTATGTATGTTTAATGTCACCCTGTTCACAGGGCCTAGAATGTAGGTACCAAGTAAGCAATCATCAGGGGAGAATGGGAGATTCAATTGTAAAGTAGCTTTTCATGAACATAAGAAATTTTATTTATATAATTATTCATAGGGAAGGAGGCTGGTAGGGATGGCAGGGAGCTGGGAACGGGACCAAAATTCACAGAGACACACAGAAAGAACAGCATTCACTGATGAAAAGGTGCATAGTGAGGACCATTCAGGTGGAGCTCTGTAAGGCTGTGGAGAAGAGCATGCATACATCTGAGAAGCAGAATGCGTTTTTTCAGTTTTGATCGGCAGTAGTGCTCAAAGGAAAAATAGTGCTGTAAGGTTATGTTTTAGTATATGTGGAGGAAGCACCAAGGGTGTAGTTACAGATGGTTAAAACCATTTGCTGCTGTGGAAAAGGAAGGAAAAGGGTGAGGAGATGAGCAAATATTAAATCAGATTTATTATCTCAGAAACCCAAATAGTATATATGGGAACTGAACTAATGTATATGTGTATATTTATTAATATACAGTGACACATCACCATGTTGGTAACATATTTTTACATATACATAAGGCAGTGGAAATTTTTGGTGTTTATGCATTGATAGGAATATTCATCACATGCATTAAAACATTTGAAAGCTCATTCCAAAGTAGCATCTATTGCATGATTCTGTAGGCAGACTTTTCTTCCCCACCCACTAGTTCCCAAATAACCAACACAGAGACTCAGTATTAATTATAAATGCTCGGCTGATAGCTCAGGCTTGTTACCAGCTAATTTTTACAACTTAAATTAACCCATTTCTAGTCCTTTACTTGCTGCCATGTAGCTCATTGCTTGTTACCTCATTTTGTACACATCCTGCTTCCCCTGTGGTGTGGCTAGCAATTCCTCTGGCTCCACCCTTCTTTCCCAGTATCCTTAGTCTGGTTTTCCTGGCTAACCTTATCCTGTCCAACTATTGGCCAATCATCTTCTTTATTAAACTGATCACAGTGTAATTTTCACAGTGTACAAAAGCATTCCACAGCATGATTCCATTAGTAAGCAGAAGATGGCGGCACATGGGCTTTTTTACATTTGAGTTAGGGAAACTTTCTTATTTCTGGGATTCTTTCAGCTTCTCTGGGAAAGTTTTAAATACAGCCAGGTTCCCAAATTGGATGTCCATTTGTTTTCAGTAGTGTCCTTGGCAGGGAAAAGTGGTGGCATGTACCTGTCCTCAAGCACCATGATGGCCTGGCAGACACTAGGGAGACCATTGGTTATGCGGCACTTTCCCTTGTGGTTTCAGAAGAGAAGTGCACGGAAGCAGGTCAGGTGTTGGCTGGTTCTTTTTGTCCCCATCTTTTACTTTTCTAAGTCACACATTAACTTGTGTCTACGTGGCTTGAAAAGTGAGTGTGTAGCTGAGTCTGTGAAACACAGTGGAAGAGGGAGGGATGAGTAGCTGGCGGTGAGGAGAGTCACTGTGATTAGCTGAGATGCCTTTCAACCGTAGTGGGCCATTTGTTGCTGGCTAGCTCACCTGTGGCAGTCTTATATAGAAAACAGACCACACACTTTACTCTTAAGAAAATAAGAGCTTGCCGGGGAATGGGCAGAGCCTCTGGTCAAAGCTCCTGTCCCTGATCTTGGGCAGCCCTTCCTTCTCCATGTTTTAGCAGAGCTGCTCCTGCACAGCAAAGTGTTGCCAAAACTGTCTTCATCCCCCTTTGTTTACCTCTGCTGATCCAGAGCTTAGACATGAAGCCTTTAGCCACACTGTAATTGATTTACAAATATTTGGAATGTGCACAAGGATGTGTATAAAACATAGCATTAATGTACGTGAATGGGCTAATATTCACGGCACCAGAATTGTCCTACCTCCTAAAATAAGTAGTCGATGGGCTTGTGAGATGCTCAGAGAACCTTCATGGTGAAGGAGAGAACTAGCACTTCAGATGTGCTCTGACCCCCACATTGCCCATGGCACACCTCCCCCGAGTAAATAAATGTCACGATTAGACAGTTATGTAAAGATGGTGAGCCAGCTTTAGGAAATGTTAATGGAATAAATATGCTAATGTAGTATATATGGGTCATTTTCCATACAAATTCTTTAATATAAAATTCAGCAAAAAATAGTACATTAATCCTTTAGAAATTTTAATATCACTTTGTTGTTGTTTGTTTTAAACAGGCCATATACTCCTATGAAGGGAGGGCTCTCCAATGTGTGGTTTGACAGATTTAAAATATCTAATGACAGCCCGGAACACCTTGAGTCAATTGATAGAATGTGTCAAGTGCTCACTGAATTGATTGAAGATGAAGTAAAAAATGGCATCCAGAAGAGCAGGATATTAGTAGGTGAGGTCTTTATAACATTGGTAATGTATTTCACTTTTGTCTAATTACATTTCTTGAGTTATATTTGTAACATTGTTTACAAGTACGTGAATATTGCTTGACGCGTTCACAGTTTTGGATAAGCTACATGTGCAGCTTTCAGAAATATTAGAGTCATAAACAACAGCTCATGAAACTTTCAATGATTTTCATTTTTAATAAGAACTCTTTTTTGGCTTGTTTATTTGTTTTAGACAAGGCATTGCTATATAGCCAAGACCGACCTCAAAGTTCCACTTTTCCTGCCCCCACCTCCCAAGCACTGGGCTATAGGAATGCATCATCATGCCCTGTCTATTGTGCCATTGTTTCAATGATAAATAATTTTCTACTTTAATTTCAACTGAGATTATCCATTATAATGAAAAAAAATACTTTTTCTTTCATGTAGCTGGGGTCTTATGAATATAAGATTAAACTGCTCTTACCGTGATTGAAATAGTGTACATGGTGAGAATGAGCTGTCAAATTCATGTGCAGCAAGTCTTTTGAGTGAGTGTCACAAAATTAAAACATTGATAACCGTGTGTTAAACATGTCACCTTGAGCCCTGTTCCCAAGGGCATTTAAAGCTTTGTGTATATTATGTATTGAATTCTTCTTTGGATGAACTCATCAAATGCATAAACTAGCAAAATTTCTATGTAATATATACAAATACAAGATGAGATTTGTAGGATGTCAGTAGTACAGAATGCTTTGGTTGTGCAAACTTGTAACAGCTGTATCTGATGATGAAATTATAATGTAAATTAAATATCTCCATCATGTGCTAAATCGCATTAAAATATACCCAGAAATCTTCTAGAGACTGGATTAAAGGACATTTTGAGTGCTATAGAGCTCCTTGGTGCTCACTGCAGTACTGAACTGTTCAGTGAGTTACCCAGGTCTCTTCTTTTCACTGTTCAATGATCGTTTAAACACAAAATACTGCAAAATATCTTTCTGCGCGCGCCACACACACACACACACACACACACACACACTCCATATTGAAAAGTGAAAGCTACATTATCAAAGCAAATAATTGCAAAGTAGAACAACTGTGAGATTTTAAGGGAATTGAAGGAAAGTTCTAGGTACAAAATGGTTTCCTTATTCCTTATTCTTCTGTGTAATAATGACCAGAGTTCTGACGTACTGTGAAATAATGTGTGCTAATGGACCGTGTCTCTGAGATTATAAGTACAACCATTGAAACTTTGTAAAGGATGCTGCTTCGGATCTGATGCAGGTGACAACACATCCTTTCCCTGTGTGTTAATTCGATTGCTGCTATTTTATTGTGTCACACTCAGTTAGAAATAATTTTTCATATTATATGTGATCTGCCACCTCTTCCAGAGACTCTGTATTACACTAGAATGGTATTTAGACTAACTTATATGCCTAAGTTGTTCATAAAACTTAGGTGTTAGAGTAGTAGAATTTCTCAAAAACTCCAATGGGATAGGAACTGAAGTCAGACATTCTAATGTAGAAGTATTATTGGAGAAATGATTGGAATATCTGGGACAGATAGTATGGAGAGAGCAAATAGATCTTAGGGTAACCCCTAAGAGGACTTCTTCCTCAGAATTATAACCCTCCAGCTGATCTTAAAGCATGGAAAGAATTTGGTAGAGTGAGAGGAAAACCTGTCTGGAAGAAAGCAAGGAGCCCATTGCATCCTCTCAGGAAATAGTATTTTGGCATACACCTCAGGACTTAGTTAGCATCACCAAAATTCACAAAGGACAGGTGGTGTGATGTTCACTTCACAAAGACACCAACCGTGCTGTGGAGGTGACATGTGAAGCTCACTAGGACAGCAGGAAGGCAAACATAACAGATAAGGAGATTCATGGAACAATAAACTGACTCTATGATGTGGAGAAAACAGATAAGATGGTTCCAAAAAAGAGTATAGCCGACTGTGGAACAGGCTACAACAAAATGCATTTTCCAAGTCCTATGCGAAGGACTCACGTTGTTCTCTTAATAGAAAACATTAAAAAGCTTCTGTTGTAAAGGAAGAATGAGGCAAACGTTTTGCTGGGGTACACATCTGATACACAGGAAGTCAGTTCAAGAGATATTTGTGAATCCTTGTTGGGTGTGCTAAGAATATAAGACAACGTTTACTTTACTTGTTTTTTGCATTATTTACACACCACATGATTCTATAAAAGTTCTGATAAAACTTAGAAGAAACACAGTCATGCTAACTTTCCAATTACTTTCTGGAAGTTGACCAGATAGTCCCTGGTAGGGGCAGTGCTGAATCCTGTACTGTGAGGAAACTGAGCAGTATGAGATTGGCCTGTGTTCTGGCTTTCTTATACATTCATTGTGAGTGCCCATGTGTAAAATAGGAGCACATTTCATAGCCATTGCATACCTCTTAGGTTTACTTCATGAACTTCTGTAGCTGGAAGGTTCCTCTGGTCCTGCCCAGTCCTGCAGTCAGAGCAAATCTCTCCCACCCCACATCCCGCAGCCGCTTGGTCCCAAGTAAACACATAGAAGCTTAATATTATTTACAAACTGTATGGCCTATGGCATGCTTCTTGCTAGCTAGATCTTATAACTTAACCCATTTCTTTTTTTTTTTTTTTTTTTTTTTTTTTGGTTTTTCGAGACAGGGTTTCTCTGTGTAGCTTTGCGCCTTTTCCTGGAACTCACTTGGTAGCCCAGGCTGGCCTCGAACTCACAGAGATCCGCCTGGCTCTGCCTCCTGAGTGCTGGGATTAAAGGTGTGCGCCACCACCGCCCGGCACTTA